>NC_079211.1:70868063-71201864 GCF_029633865.1 Lampris incognitus
TTCACCTCTTCTCTTTCTTTACCTCTTCTCTTTCTTCACCTCTTCTCTTTCTTTACCTCTGCTGTCTTTACCTCTTCTCTTTCTTTACCTCTTCTGTCTTTACCTCTTCTCTTTCCTTACCTCTTCTCTTTCTTTACCTATTCTCTTTCTTTACCTCTTCTCTTTCTTTACCTCTTCTCTTTCTATTTATCTTCTGTCTTTACCTCTTCTCTTCACCTCTTCTCTTTCTTTACCTATTCTCTTTCTTTACCTCTTCTGTCTTTACCTCTTCTCTTTCTTTACCTCTTCTCTTTCTTCACCTTTTCTCTTTTTTTACCTCTTCTGTCTTTACCTCTTCTCTTTCTTTACCTCTTCTGTCTTTACTTCTTCTCTTTCCTTACCTCTTCTCTTTCTTTACCTCTTCTCTTTCTTTACCTCTTCTCTTTCTTTACCTCTGTTCTTCCTTTACCTCTTCTGTCTTTACCTCTTCTGTCTTTACCTCTTCTCTTTCTTTACCTCTTCTGTCTTTACCTCTTCTGTCTTTAGCTCTTCTCTTTCTTTACCTCTTCTCTTTCTTTACCCCTTCTGTCTTTACCTCTTCTCTTTCTTTACCTCTTCTCTTTCTTTACCTCTTCTGTCTTTACCTCTTCTCTTTCTTTACCTTTTCTGTCTTTACCTATTCTCTTACTTTACCTCTTCTCTTTCTTTACCTATTCTCTTTCTTTACCTCTTCTGTCCTTACCTCTTCTGTCTTTATTTCTTCTGTCTTTACCTCTTCTCTTTCTTTACCTATTCTCTTTCTTTACCTCTTCTCTTTCTATCTATCTTCTGTCTTTACCTCTTCTCTTTCTTTACCTCTTCTCTTTCTTTACCTCTTCTGTCTTTACCTCTTCTCTTTACCTCTTCTCTGTCTTTACCTCTTCTCTTTCTTTACCTCTTCTGTCTTTACCTCTTCTGTCTTTACCTCAACTCTTTCTTTACCTCTTCTGTCTTCACCTCTTCTCTTTCCTTACCTCTTCTCTTTCTTTACCTCTTCTCTTTCTTTACCTCTTCTCTTTCTTTACCTATTCTCTTTCTTTACCTCTTCTGTCTTTACCTCTTCTCTTTCTTTACCTGTTCTCTTTCTTTACCTCTTCTGTCTTTACCTCTTCTGTCTTTACCTCGTCCCTTTCTTTACCTCTTCTGTCTTTGCCTCTTCTCTTTCTTTACCTCTTCTGTCTTTACCTCTTCTGTCTTTACCTCTTCTCTTTCTTTACCTCTTCTCTTTCTTTACCCCTTCTGTCTTTACCTCTTCTCTTTCTTTACCTCTTCTCTTTCTTTACCTCTTCTGTCTTTACCTCTTCTCTTTCTTTACCTCTTCTGTCTTTACCTCTTCTCTTTCTTTACCTCTTCTGTCTTTACCTCTTCTGTCTTTACCTCTTCTCTTTCTTTCCCTCTTCTCTTTCTTTACCTCTTCTGTCTTTACCTCTTCTGTCTTTACCTCTTCTCTTTCTTTAACTCTTCTGGCTTTACCTCTTCTCTTTCTTTACCTCTTCTCTTTCTATCTTCTGTCTTTACCTCTTCTGTCTTTACCTCTTCTCTTTCTTTACCTCTTCTGTCTTCATTTCTTCTGTCTTTACCTCTTCTCTTTATTTACCTATTCTCTTTCTTTACCTCTTCTCTGTCTATCTATCTTCTGTCTTTACCTCTTCTCTTTCTTTACCTCTTCTCTTTCTTCACCTTTTCTCTTTTTTTACCTCTTCTGTCTTTACCTCTTCTCTTTCTTTACCTCTTCTGTCTTTACTTCTTCTCTTTCCTTACCTCTTCTCTTTCTTTACCTCTTCTCTTTCTTTACCTCTTCTCTTTCTTTACCTCTGTTCTTCCTTTACCTCTTCTGTCTTTACCTCTTCTCTCTTTACCTCTTCTCTTTCTTTACCTCTTCTGTCTTTACCTCTTCTGTCTTTACATCTTCTCTTTCTTTACCTCTTCTCTTTCTTTACCCCTTCTGTCTTTACCTCTTCTCTTTCTTTACCTCTTCTCCTTCTTTACCTCTTCTGTCTTTACCTCTTCTCTTTCTTTACCTCTTCTGTCTTTACCTTTTCTCTTTCTTTACCTCTTCTGTCTTTACCTCTTCTGTCTTTACCTCTTCTCTTTCTTTCCCTCTTCTCTTTCTTTACCTCTTCTCTCTTTACCTCTTCTGTCTTTACCTCTTCTCTTTCTTTAACTCTTCTGGCTTTACCTCTTCTCTTTCTTTACCTCTTCTCTTTCTATCTATCTTCTGTCTTTACCTCTTCTGTCCTTACCTCTTCTCTGTCTATCTATCTTCTGTCTTTACCTCTTCTGTCTTTACCTCTTCTCTTTCTTTACCTCTTCTCTTTCTATCTATCTTCTGTCTTTACGTCTTCTCTTTACCTCTTCTCTTTCTTTACCTCTTCTCTTTACCTCTTCTCTTTCTTTACCTATTCTCTTTCTTTACCTCTTCTGTCTTTACCTCTTCTCTTTCTTTACCTCTTCTCTTTCTTCACCTCTTCTCTTTTTTTACCTCTTCTGTCTTTACCTCTTCTCTTTCCTTACCTCTTCTCTTTCTTTACCTATTCTCTTTCTTTACCTCTTCTCTTTCTTTACCTCTTCTCTTCTTTTACCTCTTCTGTCTTTACCTCTTCTGTCTTTACCTCTTCTCTTTCTTTACCTCTTCTGTCTTTACCTCTTCTGTCTTTACCTCTTCTGTCTTTACCTCTTCTCTTTCTTTACCTCTTCTCTTTCTTTACCTATTTTCTTTCTTTACCCCTTCTGTCTTTACCTCTTCTCTATCTTTACCTCTTCTCTTTCTTTACCTCTTCTGTCTTTACCTCTTCTCTTTCTTTACCTCTTCTGTCTTTACCTCTTCTCTTTCTTTACCTCTTCTGTCTTCACCTCTTCTCTTTCTTTACCTCTTCTCTTTCTTCACCTCTTCTCTTTCTTTACCTCTTCTGTCTTTACCTCTTCTCTTTCTTTACCTCTTCTGTCTTTACCTCTTCTGTCTTTACCTCTTCTGTCTTTACCTCTTCTCTTTCTTTACCTCTTCTCTTTCTTTACCTATTTTCTTTCTTTACCCCTTCTGTCTTTACCTCTTCTCTTTCTTTACCTCTTCTGTCTTTACCTTTTCTCTTTCTTTACCTCTTCTGTCTTTACCTCTTCTGTCTTTACCTCTTCTCTTTCTTTACCTCTTCTCTTTCTTTACCCCTTCTGTCTTTACCTCTTCTCTTTCTTTACCTCTTCTGTCTTTACCTCTTCTGTCTTTACCTCTTCTCTTTCTTTACCTCTTCTGTCTTTACCTCTTCTGTCTTTACCTCTTCTCTTTCTTTACCTCTTCTCTTTCTTTACCCCTTCTTCCTTTACCTCTTCTCTTTCTTTACCTCTTCTCTTTCTTTACCTCTTCTGTCTTTACCTCTTCTCTTTCTTTACCTCTTCTCTTTCTTTACCTATTCTCTTTCTTTACCTCTTCTGTCTTTACCTCTTCTCTTTCTTTACCTGTTCTCTTTCTTTACCTCTTCTGTCTTTACCTCTTCTGTCTTTACCTCTTCCCTTTCTTTACCTCTTCTGTCTTTGCCTCTTCTCTTTCTTTACCTCTTCTGTCTTTACCTCTTCTGTCTTTACCTCTTCTCTTTCTTTACCTCTTCTCTTTCTTTACCCCTTCTGTCTTTACCTCTTCTCTTTCTTTACCTCTTCTCTTTCTTTACCTCTTCTGTCTTTACCTCTTCTCTTTCTTTACCTCTTCTGTCTTTACCTCTTCTCTTTCTTTACCTCTTCTGTCTTTACCTCTTCTGTCTTTACCTCTTCTCTTTCTTTCCCTCTTCTCTTTCTTTACCTCTTCTGTCTTTACCTCTTCTGTCTTTACCTCTTCTCTTTCTTTAACTCTTCTGGCTTTACCTCTTCTCTTTCTTTACCTCTTCTCTTTCTATCTATCTTCTGTCTTTACCTCTTCTGTCTTTACCTCTTCTCTTTCTTTACCTGTTCTCTTTCTTTACCTCTTCTGTCTTTACCTCTTCTGTCTTTACCTCTTCCCTTTCTTTACCTCTTCTGTCTTTACCTCTTCTCTTTCTTTACCTCTTCTGTCTTCATTTCTTCTGTCTTTACCTCTTCTCTTTCTTTAACTCTTCTGGCTTTACCTCTTCTCTTTCTTTACCTCTTCTCTTTCTATCTATCTTCTGTCTTTACCTCTTCTGTCCTTACCTCTTCTCTGTCTATCTATCTTCTGTCTTTACCTCTTCTGTCTTTACCTCTTCTCTTTCTTTACCTCTTCTCTTTCTATCTATCTTCTGTCTTTACGTCTTCTCTTTACCTCTTCTCTTTCTTTACCTCTTCTCTTTACCTCTTCTCTTTCTTTACCTATTCTCTTTCTTTACCTCTTCTGTCTTTACCTCTTCTCTTTCTTTACCTCTTCTCTTTCTTCACCTCTTCTCTTTTTTTACCTCTTCTGTCTTTACCTCTTCTCTTTCCTTACCTCTTCTCTTTCTTTACCTATTCTCTTTCTTTACCTCTTCTCTTTCTTTACCTCTTCTCTTCTTTTACCTCTTCTGTCTTTACCTCTTCTGTCTTTACCTCTTCTCTTTCTTTACCTCTTCTGTCTTTACCTCTTCTGTCTTTACCTCTTCTGTCTTTACCTCTTCTCTTTCTTTACCTCTTCTCTTTCTTTACCTATTTTCTTTCTTTACCCCTTCTGTCTTTACCTCTTCTCTATCTTTACCTCTTCTCTTTCTTTACCTCTTCTGTCTTTACCTCTTCTCTTTCTTTACCTCTTCTGTCTTTACCTCTTCTCTTTCTTTACCTCTTCTGTCTTCACCTCTTCTCTTTCTTTACCTCTTCTCTTTCTTCACCTCTTCTCTTTCTTTACCTCTTCTGTCTTTACCTCTTCTCTTTCTTTACCTCTTCTGTCTTTACCTCTTCTGTCTTTACCTCTTCTGTCTTTACCTCTTCTCTTTCTTTACCTCTTCTCTTTCTTTACCTATTTTCTTTCTTTACCCCTTCTGTCTTTACCTCTTCTCTTTCTTTACCTCTTCTGTCTTTACCTTTTCTCTTTCTTTACCTCTTCTGTCTTTACCTCTTCTGTCTTTACCTCTTCTCTTTCTTTACCTCTTCTCTTTCTTTACCCCTTCTGTCTTTACCTCTTCTCTTTCTTTACCTCTTCTGTCTTTACCTCTTCTGTCTTTACCTCTTCTCTTTCTTTACCTCTTCTGTCTTTACCTCTTCTGTCTTTACCTCTTCTCTTTCTTTACCTCTTCTCTTTCTTTACCCCTTCTTCCTTTACCTCTTCTCTTTCTTTACCTCTTCTCTTTCTTTACCTCTTCTGTCTTTACCTCTTCTCTTTCTTTACCTCTTCTCTTTCTTTACCTATTCTCTTTCTTTACCTCTTCTGTCTTTACCTCTTCTCTTTCTTTACCTGTTCTCTTTCTTTACCTCTTCTGTCTTTACCTCTTCTGTCTTTACCTCTTCCCTTTCTTTACCTCTTCTGTCTTTGCCTCTTCTCTTTCTTTACCTCTTCTGTCTTTACCTCTTCTGTCTTTACCTCTTCTCTTTCTTTACCTCTTCTCTTTCTTTACCCCTTCTGTCTTTACCTCTTCTCTTTCTTTACCTCTTCTCTTTCTTTACCTCTTCTGTCTTTACCTCTTCTCTTTCTTTACCTCTTCTGTCTTTACCTCTTCTCTTTCTTTACCTCTTCTGTCTTTACCTCTTCTGTCTTTACCTCTTCTCTTTCTTTCCCTCTTCTCTTTCTTTACCTCTTCTGTCTTTACCTCTTCTGTCTTTACCTCTTCTCTTTCTTTAACTCTTCTGGCTTTACCTCTTCTCTTTCTTTACCTCTTCTCTTTCTATCTATCTTCTGTCTTTACCTCTTCTGTCTTTACCTCTTCTCTTTCTTTACCTGTTCTCTTTCTTTACCTCTTCTGTCTTTACCTCTTCTGTCTTTACCTCTTCCCTTTCTTTACCTCTTCTGTCTTTACCTCTTCTCTTTCTTTACCTCTTCTGTCTTCATTTCTTCTGTCTTTACCTCTTCTCTTTCTTTACCTGTTCTCTTTCTTTACCTCTTCTCTGTCTATCTATCTTCTGTCTTTACCTCTTCTGTCTTTACCTCTTCTCTTTCTTTACCTCTTCTCTTTCTATCTATCTTCTGTCTTTACGTCTTCTCTTTAACTCTTCTCTTTCTTTACCTCTTCTCTTTACCTCTTCTCTTTCTTCACCTCTTCTCTTTTTTACCTCTTCTGTCTTTACCTCTTCTCTTTCCTTACCTCTTCTCTTTCTTTACCTATTCTCTTTCTTTACCTCTTCTCTTTCTTTACCTCTTCTCTTTCTTTACCTCTTCTCTTCCTTTACCTCTTCTGTCTTTACCTCTTCTGTATTTACCTTTTCTCTTTCTTTACATCTTCTGTCTTTACTTCTTCTCTTTATTTACCTCTTCTCTTTCTTTACCTCTTTTCTTTCATTACCTCTTCTGTCTTTACCTCTTCTCTTTCTTTACCTCTTCTCTGTCATTACCTCTTCTCTTTCTTTATCTCTTCTGTCTTTACCTCTTCTGTCTTTACCTCTTCTCTTTTTTTACCTCTTCTGTCTTTACCTATTCTGTCTTTACCTCTTCTCTGTCTTTACCTCTTAACTTTCTTTACCTCTTCTCTGTCTTTACCTCTTCTTTTTCTTTATCTCTTCTGTCTTTACCTCTTCTGTCTTTACCTCTTCTTTCTTCACCTCTTCTCTTTCTTTACCTCTTCTCTTTCTTTACCTCTTCTGTCTTTACCTCTTCTTTCTTTACCTCTTCTGTCTTTACCTATTCTGTCTTTACCTCTTCTGTCTTTACCTCTTCTCTTTCTTTACCTCTTCTGTCTTTACCTATTCTGTCTTTTCCTCTTCTCTGTCTTTACCTCTTCTGTCTTTACATCTTCTCTGTCTTTACCTCTTCTCTTTCTTTACCTCTTCTCTGTCTTTACCTCTTCTCTTTCTTCATCTCTTCTGTCTTTACCTCTTCTCTTTCTTTACCTCTTCTGTCTTTACCTCTTCTCTTTCTTTATCTCTTCTCTGTCTTTACCTCTTCTCTTTCTTCATCTCTTCTGTCTTTACCTCTTCTGTCTTTACCTCTTCTGTCTTTACCTCTTCTGTCTTTACCTCTTCTGTCTTTACCTTTTCTCTTTCTTTACATCTTCTGTCTTTACCTCTTCTCTTTATTTACCTCTTCTCTTTATTTACCTCTTTTCTTTCATTACCTCTTCTGTCTTTACCTCTTCTCTTTCTTTACCTCTTCTGTCTTTACCTCTTCTCTTTCTTTATCTCTTCTGTCTTTACCTCTTCTGTCTTTACCTCTTCTGTCTTTACCTCTTCTATGTCTTTACCTCTTCTGTCTCTACCTCTTCTCTGTCTTTACCTCTTCTCTTTCTTTACCTCTTCTGTCTTTACCTCTTCTCTTTCTTCATCTCTTCTGTCTTTACCTCTTCTGTCTTTACCTCTTCTGTCTTTACCGCTTCTCTTTCTTTACCTCTTCTCTTTCTTTACCTCTTCTCTTTCTTCATCTCTTCTGTCTTTACCTCTTCTCTGTCTTTACCTCTTCTCTTTCTTTACCTCTTCTGTCTTTACCTCTTCTTTCTTTACCTCTTCTCTTTCTTTACCTCTTCTCTTTCTTTACTTCTTCTCTGTCTTTATCTCTTCTCTTTCTTTACCTCTTCTTTTTCTTTACCTCTTCTGTCTTTACCCCTTCTGTGTTTACCTCTTCTGTCTTTACCTCTTCTGTCTTTACCTCTTCTCTTTCTTTACCTCTTCTCTTTCTTTACCTCTTCTGTCTTTACCTCTTCTCTGTCTTTACCTCTTCTTTCTTTACCTCTTCTGTCTTTATCTCTTCAGTCTTCACCTCTTCTCTTTCTTTACCTCTTCTCTTTCTTTACCTCTTCTCTGTCTTTACCTCTTCTGTCTTTACCTCTTCTCTGTCTTTACCTCTTCTCTTTCTTTACCTCTTCTGTCTTTACCTCTTCTCTTTCTTTACCTCTTCTCTTTCTTTACCTCTTCTCTTTCTTTACCTCTTCTGTCTTTACCTCTTCTCTGTCTTTACCTCTTCTTTCTTTACCTCTTCTGTCTTTATCTCTTCAGTCTTCACCTCTTCTCTTTCTTTACCTCTTCTCTTTCTTTACCTCTTCTCTTTCTTTACTTCTTCTCTGTCTTTATCTCTTCTCTTTCTTTACCTCTTCTTTTTCTTTACCTCTTCTGTCTTTACCCCTTCTGTGTTTACCTCTTCTGTCTTTACCTCTTCTCTTTCTTTATCTCTTCTGTCTTTAACTCTTCTGTCTTTACCTCTTCTCTTTATTTACCTCTTCTTTTTCTTTACCTCTTTTCTTTCTTTACCTCTTCTGTCTTTACCTCATCTCTTTCTTTACCTCTTCTGTCTTTACCTCTTCTGTCTTTACCGCTTCTGTATTTACCTTTTCTCTTTCTTTACATCTTCTGTCTTTACCTCTTCTCTTTATTTACCTCTTCTCTTTCTTTACCTCTTTTCTTTCATTACCTCTTCTGTCTTTACCTCTTCTCTTTCTTTACCTCTTCTCTGTCTTTACCTCTTCTCTTTCTTTATCTCTTCTGTCTTTACCTCTTCTGTCTTTACCTCTTCTGTCTTTACCTCTTCTCTGTCTTTACCTCTTCTGTCTTTACCTCTTCTCTTTCTTTACCTCTTCTCTTTCTTTACCTCTTCTCTTTCTTTACCTCTTCTCTTTCTTTACCTCTTCTGTCTTTACCTCTTCTCTGTCTTTACCTCTTCTTTTTTTACCTCTTCTGTCTTTATCTCTTCAGTCTTCACCTCTTCTCTTTCTTTACCTCTTCTCTTTCTTTACCTCTTCTCTTTCTTTACTTCTTCTCTGTCGTTATCTCTTCTCTTTCTTTACCTCTTCTTTTTCTTTACCTCTTCTGTCTTTACCCCTTCTGTGTTTACCTCTTCTGTCTTTACCTCTTCTCTTTATTTACCTCTTCTTTTTCTTTACCTCTTTTCTTTCTTTACCTCTTCTGTCTATACCTCTTATCTTTCTTTACCTCTTCTCTGTCTTTACCTCTTCTTTTTCTTTATCTCTTCTCTCTTTACCTCTTCTGTCTTTACCTCTTCTGTCTTTACCTCTTCTGTCTTTACCTCTTCTCTTTATTTACCTCTTCTTTTTCTTTACCTCTTTTCTTTCTTTACCTCTTCTGTCTTTACCTCTTATCTTTCTTTACCTCTTCTCTGTCTTTACCTCTTCTTTTTCTTTATCTCTTCTTTCTTTACCTCTTCTGTCTTTACCTCTTCTGTCTTCACCTCTTCTCTGTCTTTACCTCTTCTTTTTCTTTACCTCCTCTCTTTCTTTACCTCTCCTCTTTCTTTACTTCTTCTCTGTCTTTACCTCTTCTCTGTCTTTATCTCTTCTGTCTTTACCTCTTCTGTCTTTACCTCTTCTGTATTTACCTTTTCTCTTTCTGTACATCTTCTGTCTTTACCTCTTCTCTTTATTTACCTCTTCTCTTTCTTTACCTCTTCTCTGTCTTTACCTCTTCTTTTTCTTTATCTCTTCTGTCTTTACCTCTTTTGTCTTTACCTCTTCTGTCTTCACCTCTTCTCTTTCTTTACCTCTTCTCTTTCTTTACCTCTTCTTTTCTTTACCTCTTCTGTCTTTACCTCTTCTTTCTTTACCTCTTCTGTCTTTACCTCTTCTGTCTTTACCTCTTTTCTTTCTTTACCTCTTCTGTCTTTACCTCTTCTGTCTTTACCTATTCTGTCTTTACCTCTTCTCTGTCTTTACCTCTTCTCTGTCTTTACCTCTTCTCTTTCTTCATCTCTTCTGTCTTTACCTCTTCTCTTTCTTTACCTCTTCTGTCTTTACCTCTTCTCTTTCTTTACCTCTTCTCTGTCTTTGCCTCTTCTCTTTCTTCATCTCTTCTGTCTTTACCTCTTCTGTCTTTACCTCTTCTGTCTTTACCTCTTCTGTCTTTACCTTTTCTCTTTCTTTACATCTTCTGTCTTTACCTCTTCTCTTTCTTTACCTCTTTTCTTTCATTACCTTTTCTGTCTTTACCTCTTCTCTTTCTTTACCTCTTCTCTGTCTTTACCTCTTCTCTTTCTTTATCTCTTCTGTCTTTACCTCTTCTGTCTTTACCTCTTCTCTGTCTTTACCTCTTCTGTCTTTACCTCTTCTCTGTCTTTACCTCTTCTCTTTCTTTACCTCTTCTGTCTTTACCTCTTCTCTTTCTTTACCTCTTCTCTTTCTTTACCTCTTCTCTTTCTTTACCTCTTCTCTTTCTTTACCTCTTCTGTCTTTACCTATTCTGTCTTTACCTCTTCTCTGTCTTTACCTCTTATCTTTCTTTACCTCTTCTCTGTCTTTACCTCTTCTTTTTCTTTATCTCTTCTGTCTTTACCTCTTCTGTCTTTACCTCTTCTTTCTTCACCTCTTCTCTTTCTTTACCTCTTCTCTTTCTTTACCTCTTCTCTTTCTTTACCTCTTCTGTCTTTACCTCTTCTTTCTTTACCTATTCTGTCTTTACCTCTTCTGTCTTTACCTCTTTTCTTTCTTTACCTCTACTGTCTTTACCTCTTCTGTCTTTACCTATTCTGTCTTTACCTCTTCTCTGTCTTTACCTCTTCTGTCTTTACCTCTTCTCTGTCTTTACCTCTTCTCTTTCTTTACCTCTTCTCTTTCTTTACCTCTTCTCTTTCTTTACCTCTTCTCTTTCTTTACCTCTTCTGTCTTTACCTCTTCTCTGTCTTTACCTCTTCTTTTTTTACCTCTTTTGTCTTTATCTCTTCAGTCTTCACCTCTTCTCTTTCTTTACCTCTTCTCTTTCTTTACCTCTTCTCTTTCTTTACTTCTTCTCTGTCGTTATCTCTTCTCTTTCTTTACCTCTTCTTTTTCTTTACCTCTTCTGTCTTTACCCCTTCTGTGTTTACCTCTTCTGTCTTTACCTCTTCTCTTTATTTACCTCTTCTTTTTCTTTACCTCTTTTCTTTCTTTACCTCTTCTGTCTATACCTCTTATCTTTCTTTACCTCTTCTCTGTCTTTACCTCTTCTTTTTCTTTATCTCTTCTCTCTTTACCTCTTCTGTCTTTACCTCTTCTGTCTTTACCTCTTCTGTCTTTACCTCTTCTCTTTATTTACCTCTTCTTTTTCTTTACCTCTTTTCTTTCTTTACCTCTTCTGTCTTTACCTCTTATCTTTCTTTACCTCTTCTCTGTCTTTACCTCTTCTTTTTCTTTATCTCTTCTTTCTTTACCTCTTCTGTCTTTACCTCTTCTGTCTTCACCTCTTCTCTGTCTTTACCTCTTCTTTTTCTTTACCTCCTCTCTTTCTTTACCTCTCCTCTTTCTTTACTTCTTCTCTGTCTTTACCTCTTCTCTGTCTTTATCTCTTCTGTCTTTACCTCTTCTGTCTTTACCTCTTCTGTATTTACCTTTTCTCTTTCTGTACATCTTCTGTCTTTACCTCTTCTTTCTTTACCTCTTCTGTCTTTACCTCTTCTGTCTTTACCTCTTTTCTTTCTTTACCTCTTCTGTCTTTACCTCTTCTGTCTTTACCTATTCTGTCTTTACCTCTTCTCTGTCTTTACCTCTTCTCTGTCTTTACCTCTTCTCTTTCTTCATCTCTTCTGTCTTTACCTCTTCTCTTTCTTTACCTCTTCTGTCTTTACCTCTTCTCTTTCTTTACCTCTTCTCTGTCTTTGCCTCTTCTCTTTCTTCATCTCTTCTGTCTTTACCTCTTCTGTCTTTACCTCTTCTGTCTTTACCTCTTCTGTCTTTACCTTTTCTCTTTCTTTACATCTTCTGTCTTTACCTCTTCTCTTTCTTTACCTCTTTTCTTTCATTACCTTTTCTGTCTTTACCTCTTCTCTTTCTTTACCTCTTCTCTGTCTTTACCTCTTCTCTTTCTTTATCTCTTCTGTCTTTACCTCTTCTGTCTTTACCTCTTCTCTGTCTTTACCTCTTCTGTCTTTACCTCTTCTCTGTCTTTACCTCTTCTCTTTCTTTACCTCTTCTGTCTTTACCTCTTCTCTTTCTTTACCTCTTCTCTTTCTTTACCTCTTCTCTTTCTTTACCTCTTCTCTTTCTTTACCTCTTCTGTCTTTACCTATTCTGTCTTTACCTCTTCTCTGTCTTTACCTCTTATCTTTCTTTACCTCTTCTCTGTCTTTACCTCTTCTTTTTCTTTATCTCTTCTGTCTTTACCTCTTCTGTCTTTACCTCTTCTTTCTTCACCTCTTCTCTTTCTTTACCTCTTCTCTTTCTTTACCTCTTCTCTTTCTTTACCTCTTCTGTCTTTACCTCTTCTTTCTTTACCTATTCTGTCTTTACCTCTTCTGTCTTTACCTCTTTTCTTTCTTTACCTCTACTGTCTTTACCTCTTCTGTCTTTACCTATTCTGTCTTTACCTCTTCTCTGTCTTTACCTCTTCTGTCTTTACCTCTTCTCTGTCTTTACCTCTTCTCTTTCTTTACCTCTTCTCTGTCTTTACCTCTTCTCTTTCTTCATCTCTTCTGTCTTTACCTCTTCTCTTTCTTTACCTCTTCTGTCTTTACCTCTTCTCTTTCTTTACCTCTTCTCTGTCTTTACCTCTTCTCTTTCTTCATCTCTTCTGTCTTTACCTCTTCTGTCTTTACCTCTTCTGTCTTTACCTCTTCTGTCTTTACCTTTTCTCTTTCTTTACATCTTCTGTCTTTACCTCTTCTCTTTATTTACCTCTTCTCTTTATTTACCTCTTTTCTTTCATTACCTCTTCTGTCTTTACCTCTTCTCTTTCTTTACCTCTTCTGTCTTTACCTCTTCTCTTTCTTTATCTCTTCTGTTTTTACCTCTTCTGTCTTTACCTCTTCTGTCTTTACCTCTTCTATGTCTTTACCTCTTCTGTCTCTACCTCTTCTCTGTCTTTACCTCTTCTCTTTCTTTACCTCTTCTGTCTTTACCTCTTCTCTTTCTTTACCTCTTCTCTGACTTTACCTCTTCTCTTTCTTTACCTCTTCTGTCTTTACCTCTTCTCTTTCTTCATCTCTTCTGTCTTTACCTCTTCTGTCTTTACCTCTTCTGTCTTTACCGCTTCTCTTTCTTTACCTCTTCTCTTTCTTTACCTCTTCTCTTTCTTTATCTCTTCTGTCTTTACCTCTTCTGTCTTTACCTCTTCTCTTTCTTTACCTCTTCTGTATTTACCTCTTATGTGTTTACCTATTCTGTCTTTACCTCTTCTCTGTCTATACCTCTTCTGTCTTTACCTCTTCTCTGTCTTTACCTCTTCTCTTTCTTTACCTCTTCTGTCTTTACCTCTTCTTTCTTTACCTCTTCTCTGACTTTACCTCTTCTCTTTCTTTACCTCTTCTGTCTTTACCTCTTCTCTTTCTTTACCTCTTCTCTGTCTTTACCTCTTCTCTTTCTTCATCTCTTCTGTCTTTACCTCTTCTGTCTTTACCTCTTCTGTCTTTACCTCTTCTCTTTCTTTACCTCTTCTCTTTCTTTACCTCTTCTGTCTTTACCTCTTCTCTGTCTTTACCTCTTCTTTCTTTACCTCTTCTGTCTTTATCTCTTCAGTCTTCACCTCTTCTCTTTCTTTACCTCTTCTTTTTCTTTACCTCTTTTCTTTCTTTACCACTTCTCTTTCTTTACCTCTTCTCTTTCTTTACCTCTTCTGTCTTTACCTCTTCTCTGTCTTTACCTCTTCTGTCTTTACCTCTTCTCTTTCTTCACCTCTTCTGTCTTTACCTCTTCTGTCTTTACCTCTTCTGTCTTTACCTCTTCTCTGTCTTTACCTCTTCTGTCTTTACCTCTTCTGTCTTTACCTCTTCTGTCTTTACCTCTTCTCTTTCTTTATCTCTTCTGTCTTTACCTCTTCTTTCTTTACCTCTTCTGTCTTTACCTCTTCTCTTTATTTACCTCTTCTTTTTCTTTACCTCTTTTCTTTCTTTACCTCTTCTGTCTTTACCTCTTATCTTTCTTTACCTCTTCTCTGTTTTTACCTCTTCTTTTTCTTTATCTCTTCTGTCTTTACCTCTTCTGTCTTTACCTCTTCTTTCTTCACCTCTTGTCTGTCTTTACGTCTTCTTTTTCTTTACCTCCTCTCTTTCTTTACCTCTCCTCTTTCTTTACTTCTTCTCTGTCTTTACCTCTTCTCTGTCTTTATCTCTTCTGTCTTTACCTCTTCTGTCTTTACCTCTTCTGTATTTACCTTTTCTCTTTCTTTACATCTTCTGTCTTTACCTCTTCTCTTTATTTACCTCTTCTCTTTCTTTACCTCTTTTCTTTCATTACCTCTTCTTTCTTTACCTCTTCTCTGTCTTTACCTTTTCTCTTTCTTTATCTCTTCTGTCTTTACCTCTTCTGTCTTTACCTCTTCTGTCTTTACCTCTTCTCTTTCTTTACCTCTTCTGTCTTTACCTCTTCTCTGTCTTTACCTCTTATCTTTCTTTACCTCTTCTCTGTCTTTACCTCTTCTTTTTCTTTATCTCTTCTGTCTTTACCTCTTCTGTCTTTACCTCTTCTGTCTTCACCTCTTCTCTTTCTTTACCACTTCTCTTTCTTTACCTCTTCTCTTTCTTTACCTCTTCTGTCTTTACCTCTTCTCTGTCTTTACCTCTTCTTTCTTTACCTCTTCTGTCTTTACCTCTTCTGTCTTTACCTCTTTTCTTTCTTTACCTCTTCTGTCTTTACCTCTTCTGTCTTTACCTATTCTGTCTTTACCTCTTCTCTGTCTTTACCTCTTCTGTCTTTACCTCTTCTCTGTCTTTACCTCTTCTCTTTCTTTACCTCTTCTCTGTCTTTACCTCTTCTCTTTCTTCATCTCTTTTGTCTTTACCTCTTCTCTTTCTTTACCTCTTCTGTCTTTACCTCTTCTCTTTCTTTACCTCCTCTGTCTTTACCTCTTCTCTTTCTTCATCTCTTCTGTCTTTACCTCTTCTGTCTTTACCTCTTCTGTCTTTACCTCTTCTCTTTCTTTACCTCTTCTGTATTTACCTCTTATGTGTTTACCTATTCTGTCTTTACCTCTTCTCTGTCTTTACCTCTTCTGTCTTTACCTCTTCTCTGTCTTTACCTCTTCTCTTTCTTTACCTCTTCTGTCTTTACCTCTTCTTTCTTTACCTCTTCTCTGACTTTACCTCTTCTCTTTCTTTACCTCTTCTGTCTTTACCTCTTCTCTTTCTTTACCTCTTCTCTGTCTTTACCTCTTCTCTTTCTCCATCTCTTCTGTCTTTACCTCTTCTGTCTTTACCTCTTCTGTCTTTACCTCTTCTCTTTCTTTACCTCTTCTCTTTCTTTACCTCTTCTGTCTTTACCTCTTCTCTGTCTTTACCTCTTCTTTCTTTACCTCTTCTGTCTTTATCTCTTCAGTCTTCACCTCTTCTCTTTCTTTACCTCTTCTCTTTCTTTACCTCTTCTCTTTCTTTACTTCTTCTCTGTCTTTATCTCTTCTCTTTCTTTACCTCTTCTTTTTCTTTACCTCTTCTGTCTTTACCCCTTCTGTGTTTACCTCTTCTTTTTCTTTACCTCTTTTCTTTCTTTACCTCTTCTGTCTTTACCTCTTATCTCTATCTTTACCTCTTCTCTGTCTTTACCTCTTCTTTTTCTTTATCTCTTCTGTCTTTACCTCTTCTGTCTTTACCTCTTCTCTTTCTTCACCTCTTCTGTCTTTACCTCTTCTGTCTTTACCTCTTCTGTCTTTACCTCTTCTCTGTCTTTACCTCTTCTGTCTTTACCTCTTCTGTCTTTACCTCTTCTGTCTTTACCTCTTCTCTTTCTTTATCTCTTCTGTCTTTACCTCTTCTCTTTATTTACCTCTTCTTTTTCTTTACCTCTTTTCTTTCATTACCTCTTCTGTCTTTACCTCTTTTCTTTCTTTACCTCTTCTCTGTCTTTACCTCTTCTTTTTCTTTATCTCTTCTTTCTTTACCTCTTCTGTCTTTACCTCTTCTGTCTTTACCTCTTCTCTGTCTTTACCTCTTCTGTCTTTACCTCTTCTGTCTTTACCTCTTCTGTCTTTACCTCTTCTCTTTCTTTATCTCTTCTGTCTTTACCTCTTCTCTTTATTTACCTCTTCTTTTTCTTTACCTCTTTTCTTTCATTACCTCTTCTGTCTTTACCTCTTTTCTTTCTTTACCTCTTCTCTGTCTTTACCTCTTCTTTTTCTTTATCTCTTCTTTCTTTACCTCTTCTGTCTTTACCTCTTCTGTCTTCACCTCTTCTCTGTCTTTACCTCTTCTTTTTCTTTACCTCCTCTCTTTCTTTACCTCTCCTCTTTCTTTACTTCTTCTCTGTCTTTACCTCTTCTCTGTCTTTATCTCTTCTGTCTTTACCTCTTCTGTCTTTACCTCTTCTGTATTTACCTTTTCTCTTTCTTTACATCTTCTGTCTTTACTTCTTCTCTTTATTTACCTCTTCTCTTTCTTTACCTCTTTTCTTTCATTACCTCTTCTGTCTTTACCTCTTCTCTTTCTTTACCTCTTCTCTGTCATTACCTCTTCTCTTTCTTTATCTCTTCTGTCTTTACCTCTTCTGTCTTTACCTCTTCTCTTTTTTTACCTCTTCTGTCTTTACCTATTCTGTCTTTACCTCTTCTCTGTCTTTACCTCTTAACTTTCTTTACCTCTTCTCTGTCTTTACCTCTTCTTTTTCTTTATCTCTTCTGTCTTTACCTCTTCTGTCTTTACCTCTTCTTTCTTCACCTCTTCTCTTTCTTTACCTCTTCTCTTTCTTTACCTCTTCTGTCTTTACCTCTTCTTTCTTTACCTCTTCTGTCTTTACCTCTTCTGTCTTTACCTCTTTTCTTTCTTTACCTCTTCTGTCTTTACCTCTTCTGTCTTTACCTATTCTGTCTTTTCCTCTTCTCTGTCTTTACCTCTTCTGTCTTTACCTCTTCTCTGTCTTTACCTCTTCTCTTTCTTTACCTCTTCTCTGTCTTTACCTCTTCTCTTTCTTCATCTCTTCTGTCTTTACCTCTTCTCTTTCTTTACCTCTTCTGTCTTTACCTCTTCTCTTTCTTTATCTCTTCTCTGTCTTTACCTCTTCTCTTTCTTCATCTCTTCTGTCTTTACCTCTTCTGTCTTTACCTCTTCTGTCTTTACCTCTTCTGTCTTTACCTCTTCTGTCTTTACCTTTTCTCTTTCTTTACATCTTCTGTCTTTACCTCTTCTCTTTATTTACCTCTTCTCTTTATTTACCTCTTTTCTTTCATTACCTCTTCTGTCTTTACCTCTTCTCTTTCTTTACCTCTTCTGTCTTTACCTCTTCTCTTTCTTTATCTCTTCTGTCTTTACCTCTTCTGTCTTTACCTCTTCTGTCTTTACCTCTTCTATGTCTTTACCTCTTCTGTCTCTACCTCTTCTCTGTCTTTACCTCTTCTCTTTCTTTACCTCTTCTGTCTTTACCTCTTCTCTTTCTTCATCTCTTCTGTCTTTACCTCTTCTGTCTTTACCTCTTCTGTCTTTACCGCTTCTCTTTCTTTACCTCTTCTCTTTCTTTACCTCTTCTCTTTCTTCATCTCTTCTGTCTTTACCTCTTCTGTCTTTACCTATTCTGTCTTTACCTCTTCTCTGTCTTTACCTCTTCTGTCTTTACCTCTTCTCTGTCTTTACCTCTTCTCTTTCTTTACCTCTTCTGTCTTTACCTCTTCTTTCTTTACCTCTTCTCTGACTTTACCTCTTCTCTTTCTTTACCTCTTCTGTCTTTACCTCTTCTCTTTCTTTACCTCTTCTCTGTCTTTACCTCTTCTCTTTCTTCATCTCTTCTGTCTTTATCTCTTCAGTCTTCACCTCTTCTCTTTCTTTACCTCTTCTCTTTCTTTACCTCTTCTCTTTCTTTACTTCTTCTCTGTCTTTATCTCTTCTCTTTCTTTACCTCTTCTTTTTTTTTACCTCTTCTGTCTTTACCTATTCTGTCTTTACCTCTTCTCTGTCTTTACCTCTTCTGTCTTTACCTCTTCTCTGTCTTTACCTCTTCTCTTTCTTTACCTCTTCTGTCTTTACCTCTTCTTTCTTTACCTCTTCTCTGACTTTACCTGTTCTCTTTCTTTACCTCTTCTGTCTTTACCTCTTCTCTTTCTTTACCTCTTCTCTGTCTTTACCTCTTCTCTTTCTTCATCTCTTCTGTCTTTATCTCTTCAGTCTTCACCTCTTCTCTTTCTTTACCTCTTCTCTTTCTTTACCTCTTCTCTTTCTTTACTTCTTCTCTGTCTTTATCTCTTCTCTTTCTTTACCTCTTCTTTTTTTTTACCTCTTCTGTCTTTACCCCTTCTGTGTTTACCTCTTCTGTCTTTACCTCTTCTGTCTTTACCTCTTCTCTTTCTTTACCTCTTCTCTTTCTTTACCTCTTCTGTCTTTACCTCTTCTCTGTCTTTACCTCTTCTTTCTTTACCTCTTCTGTCTTTATCTCTTCAGTCTTCACCTCTTCTCTTTCTTTACCTCTTCTCTTTCTTTACCTCTTCTCTGTCTTTACCTCTTCTGTCTTTACCTCTTCTCTGTCTTTACCTCTTCTCTTTCTTTACCTCTTCTGTCTTTACCTCTTCTCTTTCTTTACCTCTTCTCTTTCTTTACCTCTTCTCTTTCTTTACCTCTTCTGTCTTTACCTCTTCTCTGTCTTTACCTCTTCTTTCTTTACCTCTTCTGTCTTTATCTCTTCAGTCTTCACCTCTTCTCTTTCTTTACCTCTTCTCTTTCTTTACCTCTTCTCTTTCTTTACTTCTTCTCTGTCTTTATCTCTTCTCTTTCTTTACCTCTTCTTTTTCTTTACCTCTTCTGTCTTTACCCCTTCTGTGTTTACCTCTTCTGTCTTTACCTCTTCTCTTTCTTTATCTCTTCTGTCTTTAACTCTTCTGTCTTTACCTCTTCTCTTTATTTACCTCTTCTCTTTCTTTACCTCTTTTCTTTCATTACCTCTTCTGTCTTTACCTCTTCTCTTTCTTTACCTCTTCTCTGTCTTTACCTCTTCTCTTTCTTTATCTCTTCTGTCTTTACCTCTTCTGTCTTTACCTCTTCTGTCTTTACCTCTTCTCTGTCTTTACCTCTTCTGTCTTTACCTCTTCTCTTTCTTTACCTCTTCTCTTTCTTTACCTCTTCTCTTTCTTTACCTCTTCTCTTTCTTTACCTCTTCTGTCTTTACCTCTTTTCTGTCTTTACCTCTTCTTTCTTTACCTCTTCTGTCTTTATCTCTTCAGTCTTCACCTCTTCTCTTTCTTTACCTCTTCTCTTTCTTTACCTCTTCTCTTTATTTACCTCTTCTTTTTCTTTACCTCTTTTCTTTCTTTACCTCTTCTGTCTATACCTCTTATCTTTCTTTACCTCTTCTCTGTCTTTACCTCTTCTTTTTCTTTATCTCTTCTCTCTTTACCTCTTCTGTCTTTACCTCTTCTGTCTTAACCTCTTCTGTCTTTACCTCTTCTCTTTATTTACCTCTTCTTTTTCTTTACCTCTTTTCTTTCTTTACCTCTTCTGTCTTTACCTCTTATCTTTCTTTACCTCTTCTCTGTCTTTACCTCTTCTTTTTCTTTATCTCTTCTTTCTTTACCTCTTCTGTCTTTACTTCTTCTGTCTTCACCTCTTCTCTGTCTTTACCTCTTCTTTTTCTTTACCTCCTCTCTTTCTTTACCTCTCCTCTTTCTTTACTTCTTCTCTGTCTTTACCTCTTCTCTGTCTGTATCTCTTCTGTCTTTACCTCTTCTGTCTTTACCTCTTCTGTATTTACCTTTTCTCTTTCTGTACATCATCTGTCTTTACCTCTTCTCTTTATTTACCTCTTCTCTTTCTTTACCTCTTCTCTGTCTTTACCTCTTCTTTTTCTTTATCTCTTCTGTCTTTACCTCTTCTGTCTTTACCTCTTCTGTCTTCACCTCTTCTCTTTCTTTACCTCTTCTCTTTCTTTACCTCTTTTCTTTCTTTACCTCTTCTGTCTTTACCTCTTCTTTCTTTACCTCTTCTGTCTTTACCTCTTCTGTCTTTACCTCTTTTCTTTCTTTACCTCTTCTGTCTTTACCTCTTCTGTCTTTACCTATTCTGTCTTTACCTCTTCTCTGTCTTTACCTCTTCTCTGTCTTTACCTCTTCTCTTTCTTCATCTCTTCTGTCTTTACCTCTTCTCTTTCTTTACCTCTTCTGTCTTTACCTCTTCTCTTTCTTCACCTCTTCTCTGTCTTTACCTCTTTTCTTTCTTTACCTCTTCTGTCTTTACCTCTTCTGTCTTTACCTATTCTGTCTTTACCTCTTCTCTGTCTTTACCTCTTCTGTCTTTACCTCTTCTCTGTCTTTACCTCTTCTCTTTCTTTACCTCTTCTCTGTCTTTACCTCTTCTCTTTCTTCATCTCTTTTGTCTTTACCTCTTCTCTTTCTTTACCTCTTCTGTCTTTACCTCTTCTCTTTCTTTACCTCCTCTGTCTTTACCTCTTCTCTTTCTTCATCTCTTCTGTCTTTACCTCTTCTGTCTTTACCTCTTCTGTCTTTACCTCTTCTCTTTCTTTACCTCTTCTGTATTTACCTCTTATGTGTTTACCTATTCTGTCTTTACCTCTTCTCTGTCTTTACCTCTTCTGTCTTTACCTCTTCTCTGTCTTTACCTCTTCTCTTTCTTTACCTCTTCTGTCTTTACCTCTTCTTTCTTTACCTCTTCTCTGACTTTACCTCTTCTCTTTCTTTACCTCTTCTGTCTTTACCTCTTCTCTTTCTTTACCTCTTCTCTGTCTTTACCTCTTCTCTTTCTCCATCTCTTCTGTCTTTACCTCTTCTGTCTTTACCTCTTCTGTCTTTACCTCTTCTCTTTCTTTACCTCTTCTCTTTCTTTACCTCTTCTGTCTTTACCTCTTCTCTGTCTTTACCTCTTCTTTCTTTACCTCTTCTGTCTTTATCTCTTCAGTCTTCACCTCTTCTCTTTCTTTACCTCTTCTCTTTCTTTACCTCTTCTCTTTCTTTACTTCTTCTCTGTCTTTATCTCTTCTCTTTCTTTACCTCTTCTTTTTCTTTACCTCTTCTGTCTTTACCCCTTCTGTGTTTACCTCTTCTTTTTCTTTACCTCTTTTCTTTCTTT
Organism: Lampris incognitus; assembly: GCF_029633865.1. NCBI lineage: Eukaryota > Metazoa > Chordata > Actinopteri > Lampriformes > Lampridae > Lampris > Lampris incognitus. The sequence goes on from NC_079211.1 coordinate 70,889,029, forward strand.
ACCTCTTCTGTCTTTACCTCTTATCTCTATCTTTACCTCTTCTCTGTCTTTACCTCTTCTTTTTCTTTATCTCTTCTGTCTTTACCTCTTCTGTCTTTACCTCTTCTCTTTCTTCACCTCTTCTGTCTTTACCTCTTCTGTCTTTACCTCTTCTGTCTTTACCTCTTCTCTGTCTTTACCTCTTCTGTCTTTACCTCTTCTGTCTTTACCTCTTCTGTCTTTACCTCTTCTCTTTCTTTATCTCTTCTGTCTTTACCTCTTCTCTTTATTTACCTCTTCTTTTTCTTTACCTCTTTTCTTTCATTACCTCTTCTGTCTTTACCTCTTTTCTTTCTTTACCTCTTCTCTGTCTTTACCTCTTCTTTTTCTTTATCTCTTCTTTCTTTACCTCTTCTGTCTTTACCTCTTCTGTCTTTACCTCTTCTCTGTCTTTACCTCTTCTGTCTTTACCTCTTCTGTCTTTACCTCTTCTGTCTTTACCTCTTCTCTTTCTTTATCTCTTCTGTCTTTACCTCTTCTCTTTATTTACCTCTTCTTTTTCTTTACCTCTTTTCTTTCATTACCTCTTCTGTCTTTACCTCTTTTCTTTCTTTACCTCTTCTCTGTCTTTACCTCTTCTTTTTCTTTATCTCTTCTTTCTTTACCTCTTCTGTCTTTACCTCTTCTGTCTTCACCTCTTCTCTGTCTTTACCTCTTCTTTTTCTTTACCTCCTCTCTTTCTTTACCTCTCCTCTTTCTTTACTTCTTCTCTGTCTTTACCTCTTCTCTGTCTTTATCTCTTCTGTCTTTACCTCTTCTGTCTTTACCTCTTCTGTATTTACCTTTTCTCTTTCTTTACATCTTCTGTCTTTACTTCTTCTCTTTATTTACCTCTTCTCTTTCTTTACCTCTTTTCTTTCATTACCTCTTCTGTCTTTACCTCTTCTCTTTCTTTACCTCTTCTCTGTCATTACCTCTTCTCTTTCTTTATCTCTTCTGTCTTTACCTCTTCTGTCTTTACCTCTTCTCTTTTTTTACCTCTTCTGTCTTTACCTATTCTGTCTTTACCTCTTCTCTGTCTTTACCTCTTAACTTTCTTTACCTCTTCTCTGTCTTTACCTCTTCTTTTTCTTTATCTCTTCTGTCTTTACCTCTTCTGTCTTTACCTCTTCTTTCTTCACCTCTTCTCTTTCTTTACCTCTTCTCTTTCTTTACCTCTTCTGTCTTTACCTCTTCTTTCTTTACCTCTTCTGTCTTTACCTCTTCTGTCTTTACCTCTTTTCTTTCTTTACCTCTTCTGTCTTTACCTCTTCTGTCTTTACCTATTCTGTCTTTTCCTCTTCTCTGTCTTTACCTCTTCTGTCTTTACCTCTTCTCTGTCTTTACCTCTTCTCTTTCTTTACCTCTTCTCTGTCTTTACCTCTTCTCTTTCTTCATCTCTTCTGTCTTTACCTCTTCTCTTTCTTTACCTCTTCTGTCTTTACCTCTTCTCTTTCTTTATCTCTTCTCTGTCTTTACCTCTTCTCTTTCTTCATCTCTTCTGTCTTTACCTCTTCTGTCTTTACCTCTTCTGTCTTTACCTCTTCTGTCTTTACCTCTTCTGTCTTTACCTTTTCTCTTTCTTTACATCTTCTGTCTTTACCTCTTCTCTTTATTTACCTCTTCTCTTTATTTACCTCTTTTCTTTCATTACCTCTTCTGTCTTTACCTCTTCTCTTTCTTTACCTCTTCTGTCTTTACCTCTTCTCTTTCTTTATCTCTTCTGTCTTTACCTCTTCTGTCTTTACCTCTTCTGTCTTTACCTCTTCTATGTCTTTACCTCTTCTGTCTCTACCTCTTCTCTGTCTTTACCTCTTCTCTTTCTTTACCTCTTCTGTCTTTACCTCTTCTCTTTCTTCATCTCTTCTGTCTTTACCTCTTCTGTCTTTACCTCTTCTGTCTTTACCGCTTCTCTTTCTTTACCTCTTCTCTTTCTTTACCTCTTCTCTTTCTTCATCTCTTCTGTCTTTACCTCTTCTGTCTTTACCTATTCTGTCTTTACCTCTTCTCTGTCTTTACCTCTTCTGTCTTTACCTCTTCTCTGTCTTTACCTCTTCTCTTTCTTTACCTCTTCTGTCTTTACCTCTTCTTTCTTTACCTCTTCTCTGACTTTACCTCTTCTCTTTCTTTACCTCTTCTGTCTTTACCTCTTCTCTTTCTTTACCTCTTCTCTGTCTTTACCTCTTCTCTTTCTTCATCTCTTCTGTCTTTATCTCTTCAGTCTTCACCTCTTCTCTTTCTTTACCTCTTCTCTTTCTTTACCTCTTCTCTTTCTTTACTTCTTCTCTGTCTTTATCTCTTCTCTTTCTTTACCTCTTCTTTTTTTTTACCTCTTCTGTCTTTACCTATTCTGTCTTTACCTCTTCTCTGTCTTTACCTCTTCTGTCTTTACCTCTTCTCTGTCTTTACCTCTTCTCTTTCTTTACCTCTTCTGTCTTTACCTCTTCTTTCTTTACCTCTTCTCTGACTTTACCTCTTCTCTTTCTTTACCTCTTCTGTCTTTACCTCTTCTCTTTCTTTACCTCTTCTCTGTCTTTACCTCTTCTCTTTCTTCATCTCTTCTGTCTTTATCTCTTCAGTCTTCACCTCTTCTCTTTCTTTACCTCTTCTCTTTCTTTACCTCTTCTCTTTCTTTACTTCTTCTCTGTCTTTATCTCTTCTCTTTCTTTACCTCTTCTTTTTTTTTACCTCTTCTGTCTTTACCCCTTCTGTGTTTACCTCTTCTGTCTTTACCTCTTCTGTCTTTACCTCTTCTCTTTCTTTACCTCTTCTCTTTCTTTACCTCTTCTGTCTTTACCTCTTCTCTGTCTTTACCTCTTCTTTCTTTACCTCTTCTGTCTTTATCTCTTCAGTCTTCACCTCTTCTCTTTCTTTACCTCTTCTCTTTCTTTACCTCTTCTCTGTCTTTACCTCTTCTGTCTTTACCTCTTCTCTGTCTTTACCTCTTCTCTTTCTTTACCTCTTCTGTCTTTACCTCTTCTCTTTCTTTACCTCTTCTCTTTCTTTACCTCTTCTCTTTCTTTACCTCTTCTGTCTTTACCTCTTCTCTGTCTTTACCTCTTCTTTCTTTACCTCTTCTGTCTTTATCTCTTCAGTCTTCACCTCTTCTCTTTCTTTACCTCTTCTCTTTCTTTACCTCTTCTCTTTCTTTACTTCTTCTCTGTCTTTATCTCTTCTCTTTCTTTACCTCTTCTTTTTCTTTACCTCTTCTGTCTTTACCCCTTCTGTGTTTACCTCTTCTGTCTTTACCTCTTCTCTTTCTTTATCTCTTCTGTCTTTAACTCTTCTGTCTTTACCTCTTCTCTTTATTTACCTCTTCTCTTTCTTTACCTCTTTTCTTTCATTACCTCTTCTGTCTTTACCTCTTCTCTTTCTTTACCTCTTCTCTGTCTTTACCTCTTCTCTTTCTTTATCTCTTCTGTCTTTACCTCTTCTGTCTTTACCTCTTCTGTCTTTACCTCTTCTCTGTCTTTACCTCTTCTGTCTTTACCTCTTCTCTTTCTTTACCTCTTCTCTTTCTTTACCTCTTCTCTTTCTTTACCTCTTCTCTTTCTTTACCTCTTCTGTCTTTACCTCTTTTCTGTCTTTACCTCTTCTTTCTTTACCTCTTCTGTCTTTATCTCTTCAGTCTTCACCTCTTCTCTTTCTTTACCTCTTCTCTTTCTTTACCTCTTCTCTTTATTTACCTCTTCTTTTTCTTTACCTCTTTTCTTTCTTTACCTCTTCTGTCTATACCTCTTATCTTTCTTTACCTCTTCTCTGTCTTTACCTCTTCTTTTTCTTTATCTCTTCTCTCTTTACCTCTTCTGTCTTTACCTCTTCTGTCTTAACCTCTTCTGTCTTTACCTCTTCTCTTTATTTACCTCTTCTTTTTCTTTACCTCTTTTCTTTCTTTACCTCTTCTGTCTTTACCTCTTATCTTTCTTTACCTCTTCTCTGTCTTTACCTCTTCTTTTTCTTTATCTCTTCTTTCTTTACCTCTTCTGTCTTTACTTCTTCTGTCTTCACCTCTTCTCTGTCTTTACCTCTTCTTTTTCTTTACCTCCTCTCTTTCTTTACCTCTCCTCTTTCTTTACTTCTTCTCTGTCTTTACCTCTTCTCTGTCTGTATCTCTTCTGTCTTTACCTCTTCTGTCTTTACCTCTTCTGTATTTACCTTTTCTCTTTCTGTACATCATCTGTCTTTACCTCTTCTCTTTATTTACCTCTTCTCTTTCTTTACCTCTTCTCTGTCTTTACCTCTTCTTTTTCTTTATCTCTTCTGTCTTTACCTCTTCTGTCTTTACCTCTTCTGTCTTCACCTCTTCTCTTTCTTTACCTCTTCTCTTTCTTTACCTCTTTTCTTTCTTTACCTCTTCTGTCTTTACCTCTTCTTTCTTTACCTCTTCTGTCTTTACCTCTTCTGTCTTTACCTCTTTTCTTTCTTTACCTCTTCTGTCTTTACCTCTTCTGTCTTTACCTATTCTGTCTTTACCTCTTCTCTGTCTTTACCTCTTCTCTGTCTTTACCTCTTCTCTTTCTTCATCTCTTCTGTCTTTACCTCTTCTCTTTCTTTACCTCTTCTGTCTTTACCTCTTCTCTTTCTTTACCTCTTCTCTGTCTTTGCCTCTTCTCTTTCTTCATCTCTTCTGTCTTTACCTCTTCTGTCTTTACCTCTTCTGTCTTTACCTCTTCTGTCTTTACCTTTTCTCTTTCTTTACATCTTCTGTCTTTACCTCTTCTCTTTCTTTACCTCTTTTCTTTCATTACCTTTTCTGTCTTTACCTCTTCTCTTTCTTTACCTCTTCTCTGTCTTTACCTCTTCTCTTTCTTTATCTCTTCTGTCTTTACCTCTTCTGTCTTTACCTCTTCTCTGTCTTTACCTCTTCTGTCTTTACCTCTTCTCTGTCTTTACCTCTTCTCTTTCTTTACCTCTTCTGTCTTTACCTCTTCTCTTTCTTTACCTCTTCTCTTTCTTTACCTCTTCTCTTTCTTTACCTCTTCTCTTTCTTTACCTCTTCTGTCTTTACCTATTCTGTCTTTACCTCTTCTCTGTCTTTACCTCTTATCTTTCTTTACCTCTTCTCTGTCTTTACCTCTTCTTTTTCTTTATCTCTTCTGTCTTTACCTCTTCTGTCTTTACCTCTTCTTTCTTCACCTCTTCTCTTTCTTTACCTCTTCTCTTTCTTTACCTCTTCTCTTTCTTTACCTCTTCTGTCTTTACCTCTTCTTTCTTTACCTATTCTGTCTTTACCTCTTCTGTCTTTACCTCTTTTCTTTCTTTACCTCTTCTGTCTTTACCTCTTCTGTCTTTACCTATTCTGTCTTTACCTCTTCTCTGTCTTTACCTCTTCTGTCTTTACCTCTTCTCTGTCTTTACCTCTTCTCTTTCTTTACCTCTTCTCTGTCTTTACCTCTTCTCTTTCTTCATCTCTTCTGTCTTTACCTCTTCTCTTTCTTTACCTCTTCTGTCTTTACCTCTTCTCTTTCTTTACCTCTTCTCTGTCTTTACCTCTTCTCTTTCTTCATCTCTTCTGTCTTTACCTCTTCTGTCTTTACCTCTTCTCTTTCTTTACCTCTTCTGTCTTTACCTCTTCTCTGTCTTTACCTCTTCTGTCTTTACCTCTTCTCTGTCTTTACCTCTTCTCTTTCTTTACCTCTTCTGTCTTTACCTCTTCTTTCTTTACCTCTTCTCTGACTTTACCTCTTCTCTTTCTTTACCTCTTCTGTCTTTACCTCTTCTCTTTCTTTACCTCTTCTCTGTCTTTACCTCTTCTCTTTCTTCATCTCTTCTGTCTTTATCTCTTCAGTCTTCACCTCTTCTCTTTCTTTACCTCTTCTCTTTCTTTACCTCTTCTCTTTCTTTACTTCTTCTCTGTCTTTATCTCTTCTCTTTCTTTACCTCTTCTTTTTTTTTACCTCTTCTGTCTTTACCTATTCTGTCTTTACCTCTTCTCTGTCTTTACCTCTTCTGTCTTTACCTCTTCTCTGTCTTTACCTCTTCTCTTTCTTTACCTCTTCTGTCTTTACCTCTTCTTTCTTTACCTCTTCTCTGACTTTACCTCTTCTCTTTCTTTACCTCTTCTGTCTTTACCTCTTCTCTTTCTTTACCTCTTCTCTGTCTTTACCTCTTCTCTTTCTTCATCTCTTCTGTCTTTATCTCTTCAGTCTTCACCTCTTCTCTTTCTTTACCTCTTCTCTTTCTTTACCTCTTCTCTTTCTTTACTTCTTCTCTGTCTTTATCTCTTCTCTTTCTTTACCTCTTCTTTTTTTTTACCTCTTCTGTCTTTACCCCTTCTGTGTTTACCTCTTCTGTCTTTACCTCTTCTGTCTTTACCTCTTCTCTTTCTTTACCTCTTCTCTTTCTTTACCTCTTCTGTCTTTACCTCTTCTCTGTCTTTACCTCTTCTTTCTTTACCTCTTCTGTCTTTATCTCTTCAGTATTCACCTCTTCTCTTTCTTTACCTCTTCTCTTTCTTTACCTCTTCTCTGTCTTTACCTCTTCTGTCTTTACCTCTTCTCTGTCTTTACCTCTTCTCTTTCTTTACCTCTTCTGTCTTTACCTCTTCTCTTTCTTTACCTCTTCTCTTTCTTTACCTCTTCTCTTTCTTTACCTCTTCTGTCTTTACCTCTTCTCTGTCTTTACCTCTTCTTTCTTTACCTCTTCTGTCTTTATCTCTTCAGTCTTCACCTCTTCTCTTTCTTTACCTCTTCTCTTTCTTTACCTCTTCTCTTTCTTTACTTCTTCTCTGTCTTTATCTCTTCTCTTTCTTTACCTCTTCTTTTTCTTTACCTCTTCTGTCTTTACCCCTTCTGTGTTTACCTCTTCTGTCTTTACCTCTTCTCTTTCTTTATCTCTTCTGTCTTTAACTCTTCTGTCTTTACCTCTTCTCTTTATTTACCTCTTCTCTTTCTTTACCTCTTTTCTTTCATTACCTCTTCTGTCTTTACCTCTTCTCTTTCTTTACCTCTTCTCTGTCTTTACCTCTTCTCTTTCTTTATCTCTTCTGTCTTTACCTCTTCTGTCTTTACCTCTTCTGTCTTTACCTCTTCTCTGTCTTTACCTCTTCTGTCTTTACCTCTTCTCTTTCTTTACCTCTTCTCTTTCTTTACCTCTTCTCTTTCTTTACCTCTTCTCTTTCTTTACCTCTTCTGTCTTTACCTCTTTTCTGTCTTTACCTCTTCTTTCTTTACCTCTTCTGTCTTTATCTCTTCAGTCTTCACCTCTTCTCTTTCTTTACCTCTTCTCTTTCTTTACCTCTTCTCTTTATTTACCTCTTCTTTTTCTTTACCTCTTTTCTTTCTTTACCTCTTCTGTCTATACCTCTTATCTTTCTTTACCTCTTCTCTGTCTTTACCTCTTCTTTTTCTTTATCTCTTCTCTCTTTACCTCTTCTGTCTTTACCTCTTCTGTCTTAACCTCTTCTGTCTTTACCTCTTCTCTTTATTTACCTCTTCTTTTTCTTTACCTCTTTTCTTTCTTTACCTCTTCTGTCTTTACCTCTTATCTTTCTTTACCTCTTCTCTGTCTTTACCTCTTCTTTTTCTTTATCTCTTCTTTCTTTACCTCTTCTGTCTTTACTTCTTCTGTCTTCACCTCTTCTCTGTCTTTACCTCTTCTTTTTCTTTACCTCCTCTCTTTCTTTACCTCTCCTCTTTCTTTACTTCTTCTCTGTCTTTACCTCTTCTCTGTCTGTATCTCTTCTGTCTTTACCTCTTCTGTCTTTACCTCTTCTGTATTTACCTTTTCTCTTTCTGTACATCATCTGTCTTTACCTCTTCTCTTTATTTACCTCTTCTCTTTCTTTACCTCTTCTCTGTCTTTACCTCTTCTTTTTCTTTATCTCTTCTGTCTTTACCTCTTCTGTCTTTACCTCTTCTGTCTTCACCTCTTCTCTTTCTTTACCTCTTCTCTTTCTTTACCTCTTTTCTTTCTTTACCTCTTCTGTCTTTACCTCTTCTTTCTTTACCTCTTCTGTCTTTACCTCTTCTGTCTTTACCTCTTTTCTTTCTTTACCTCTTCTGTCTTTACCTCTTCTGTCTTTACCTATTCTGTCTTTACCTCTTCTCTGTCTTTACCTCTTCTCTGTCTTTACCTCTTCTCTTTCTTCATCTCTTCTGTCTTTACCTCTTCTCTTTCTTTACCTCTTCTGTCTTTACCTCTTCTCTTTCTTTACCTCTTCTCTGTCTTTGCCTCTTCTCTTTCTTCATCTCTTCTGTCTTTACCTCTTCTGTCTTTACCTCTTCTGTCTTTACCTCTTCTGTCTTTACCTTTTCTCTTTCTTTACATCTTCTGTCTTTACCTCTTCTCTTTCTTTACCTCTTTTCTTTCATTACCTTTTCTGTCTTTACCTCTTCTCTTTCTTTACCTCTTCTCTGTCTTTACCTCTTCTCTTTCTTTATCTCTTCTGTCTTTACCTCTTCTGTCTTTACCTCTTCTCTGTCTTTACCTCTTCTGTCTTTACCTCTTCTCTGTCTTTACCTCTTCTCTTTCTTTACCTCTTCTGTCTTTACCTCTTCTCTTTCTTTACCTCTTCTCTTTCTTTACCTCTTCTCTTTCTTTACCTCTTCTCTTTCTTTACCTCTTCTGTCTTTACCTATTCTGTCTTTACCTCTTCTCTGTCTTTACCTCTTATCTTTCTTTACCTCTTCTCTGTCTTTACCTCTTCTTTTTCTTTATCTCTTCTGTCTTTACCTCTTCTGTCTTTACCTCTTCTTTCTTCACCTCTTCTCTTTCTTTACCTCTTCTCTTTCTTTACCTCTTCTCTTTCTTTACCTCTTCTGTCTTTACCTCTTCTTTCTTTACCTATTCTGTCTTTACCTCTTCTGTCTTTACCTCTTTTCTTTCTTTACCTCTTCTGTCTTTACCTCTTCTGTCTTTACCTATTCTGTCTTTACCTCTTCTCTGTCTTTACCTCTTCTGTCTTTACCTCTTCTCTGTCTTTACCTCTTCTCTTTCTTTACCTCTTCTCTGTCTTTACCTCTTCTCTTTCTTCATCTCTTCTGTCTTTACCTCTTCTCTTTCTTTACCTCTTCTGTCTTTACCTCTTCTCTTTCTTTACCTCTTCTCTGTCTTTACCTCTTCTCTTTCTTCATCTCTTCTGTCTTTACCTCTTCTGTCTTTACCTCTTCTGTCTTTACCTCTTCTGTCTTTACCTTTTCTCTTTCTTTACATCTTCTGTCTTTACCTCTTCTCTTTATTTACCTCTTCTCTTTATTTACCTATTTTCTTTCATTACCTCTTCTGTCTTTACCTCTTCTCTTTCTTTACCTCTTCTGTCTTTACCTCTTCTCTTTCTTTATCTCTTCTGTCTTTACCTCTTCTGTCTTTACCTCTTCTGTCTTTACCTCTTCTATGTCTTTACCTCTTCTGTCTCTACCTCTTCTCTGTCTTTACCTCTTCTCTTTCTTTACCTCTTCTGTCTTTACCTCTTCTCTATCTTTACCTCTTCTCTGACTTTACCTCTTCTCTTTCTTTACCTCTTCTGTCTTTACCTCTTCTCTTTCTTCATCTCTTCTGTCTTTACCTCTTCTGTCTTTACCTCTTCTGTCTTTACCGCTTCTCTTTCTTTACCTCTTCTCTTTCTTTACCTCTTCTCTTTCTTTATCTCTTCTGTCTTTACCTCTTCTGTCTTTACCTCTTCTCTTTCTTTACCTCTTCTGTATTTACCTCTTATGTGTTTACCTATTCTGTCTTTACCTCTTCTCTGTCTATACCTCTTCTGTCTTTACCTCTTCTCTGTCTTTACCTCTTCTCTTTCTTTACCTCTTCTGTCTTTACCTCTTCTTTCTTTACCTCTTCTCTGACTTTACCTCTTCTCTTTCTTTACCTCTTCTGTCTTTACCTCTTCTCTTTCTTTACCTCTTCTCTGTCTTTACCTCTTCTCTTTCTTCATCTCTTCTGTCTTTACCTCTCCTGTCTTTACCTCTTCTGTCTTTACCTCTTCTCTTTCTTTACCTCTTCTCTTTCTTTACCTCTTCTGTCTTTACCTCTTCTCTGTCTTTACCTCTTCTTTCTTTACCTCTTCTGTCTTTATCTCTTCAGTCTTCACCTCTTCTCTTTCTTTACCTCTTCTCTTTCTTTACCTCTTCTCTTTCTTTACTTCTTCTCTGTCTTTATCTCTTCTCTTTCTTTACCTCTTCTTTTTCTTTACCTCTTTTCTTTCTTTACCTCTTCTGTCTTTACCTCTTATCTCTATCTTTACCTCTTCTCTGTCTTTACCTCTTCTTTTTCTTTATCTCTTCTGTCTTTACCTCTTCTGTCTTTACCTCTTCTCTTTCTTCACCTCTTCTGTCTTTACCTCTTCTGTCTTTACCTCTTCTGTCTTTACCTCTTCTCTGTCTTTACCTCTTCTGTCTTTACCTCTTCTGTCTTTACCTCTTCTGTCTTTACCTCTTCTCTTTCTTTATCTCTTCTGTCTTTACCTCTTCTGTCTTTACCTCTTCTGTCTTTACCTCTTCTCTTTATTTACCTCTTCTTTTTCTTTACCTCTTTTCTTTCTTTACCTCTTCTGTCTTTACCTCTTATCTTTCTTTACCTCTTCTCTGTTTTTACCTCTTCTTTTTCTTTATCTCTTCTGTCTTTACCTCTTCTGTCTTTACCTCTTCTTTCTTCACCTCTTGTCTGTCTTTACGTCTTCTTTTTCTTTACCTCCTCTCTTTCTTTACCTCTCCTCTTTCTTTACTTCTTCTCTGTCTTTACCTCTTCTCTGTCTTTATCTCTTCTGTCTTTACCTCTTCTGTCTTTACCTCTTCTGTATTTACCTTTTCTCTTTCTTTACATCTTCTGTCTTTACCTCTTCTCTTTATTTACCTCTTCTCTTTCTTTACCTCTTTTCTTTCATTACCTCTTCTTTCTTTACCTCTTCTCTGTCTTTACCTTTTCTCTTTCTTTATCTCTTCTGTCTTTACCTCTTCTGTCTTTACCTCTTCTCTTTCTTTACCTCTTCTGTCTTTACCTCTTCTCTGTCTTTACCTCTTATCTTTCTTTACCTCTTCTCTGTCTTTACCTCTTCTTTTTCTTTATCTCTTCTGTCTTTACCTCTTCTGTCTTTACCTCTTCTGTCTTCACCTCTTCTCTTTCTTTACCTCTTCTCTTTCTTTACCTCTTCTCTTTCTTTACCTCTTCTGTCTTTACCTCTTCTCTGTCTTTACCTCTTCTTTCTTTACCTCTTCTGTCTTTACCTCTTTTGTCTTTACCTCTTCTCTTTCTTCACCTCTTCTGTCTTTACCTCTTTTGTCTTTACCTCTTCTGTCTTTACCTCTTCTGTCTTTACCTCTTCTCTGTCTTTACCTCTTCTCTTTCTTTACTTCTTCTCTGTCTTTATCTCTTCTCTTTCTTTACCTCTTCTTTTTCTTTACCTCTTCTGTCTTTACCCCTTCTGTGTTTACCTCTTCTGTCTTTACCTCTTCTGTCTTTACCTCTTCTCTTTCTTTACCTCTTCTCTTTCTTTACCTCTTCTGTCTTTACCTCTTCTTTCTTTACCTCTTCTCTGACTTTACCTCTTCTCTTTCTTTACCTCTTCTGTCTTTACCTCTTCTCTTTCTTTACCTCTTCTCTGTCTTTACCTCTTCTCTTTCTTCATCTCTTCTGTCTTTATCTCTTCAGTCTTCACCTCTTCTCTTTCTTTACCTCTTCTCTTTCTTTACTTCTTCTCTGTCTTTATCTCTTCTCTTTCTTTACCTCTTCTTTTTCTTTACCTCTTCTGTCTTTACCCCTTCTGTGTTTACCTCTTCTGTCTTTACCTCTTCTGTCTTTACCTCTTCTCTTTCTTTACCTCTTCTCTTTCTTTACCTCTTCTGTCTTTACCTCTTCTCTGTCTTTACCTCTTCTTTCTTTACCTCTTCTGTCTTTATCTCTTCAGTCTTCACCTCTTCTCTTTCTTTACCTCTTCTCTTTCTTTACCTCTTCTCTTTCTTTACTTCTTCTCTGTCTTTATCTCTTCTCTTTCTTTACCTCTTCTTTTTCTTTACCTCTTCTGTCTTTACCCCTTCTGTGTTTACCTCTTCTGTCTTTACCTCTTCTCTTTCTTTATCTCTTCTGTCTTTACCTCTTCTGTCTTTACCTCTTCTCTTTCTTTACCTCTTCTTTTTCTTTACCTCTTTTCTTTCTTTACCTCTTCTGTCTTTACCTCTTATCTCTATCTTTACCTCTTCTCTGTCTTTACCTCTTCTTTTTCTTTATCTCTTCTGTCTTTACCTCTTCTGTCTTTACCTCTTCTCTTTATTTACCTCTTCTCTTTCTTTACCTCTTCTGTCTTTACCTCTTCTCTGTCTTTACCTCTTCTTTCTTTACCTCTTCTGTCTTTACCTCTTCTGTCTTTACCTCTTTTGTCTTTACCTCTTCTGTCTTTACCTCTTCTGTCTTTACCTCTTCTCTGTCTTTACCTCTTCTCTGTCTTTACCTCTTCTTTTTCTTTATCTCTTCTCTCTTTACCTCTTCTGTCTTTACCTCTTCTGTCTTTACCTCTTCTCTTTCTTCACCTCTTCTGTCTTTACCTCTTCTGTCTTTATCTCTTCTGTCTTTACCTCTTATCTCTATCTTTACCTCTTCTCTGTCTTTACCTCTTCTTTTTCTTTATCTCTTCTGTCTTAACCTCTTCTGTCTTTACCTCTTCTCTTTATTTACCTCTTCTTTTTCTTTACCTCTTTTCTTTCTTTACCTCTTCTGTCTTTACCTCTTATCTCTATCTTTACCTCTTCTCTGTCTTTACCTCTTCTTTTTCTTTATCTCTTCTGTCTTTACCTCTTCTGTCTTTACCTCTTCTCTTTCTTCACCTCTTCTGTCTTTACCTCTTCTGTCTTTACCTCTTCTGTCTTTACCTCTTCTCTGTCTTTACCTCTTCTGTCTTTACCTTTTATCTTTCTTTACCTCTTCTCTGTCTTTACCTCTTCTTTTTCTTTATCTCTTCTCTCTTTACCTCTTCTGTCTTTACCTCTTCTGTCTTTACCTCTTCTCTTTCTTCACCTCTTCTGTCTTTACCTCTTCTGTCTTTATCTCTTCTGTCTTTACCTCTTCTCTGTCTTTACCTCTTCTGTCTTTACCTCTTCTCTGTCTTTACCTCTTCTCTGTCTTTACCTCTTCTTTTTCTTTATCTCTTCTCTCTTTACCTCTTCTGTCTTTACCTCTTCTGTCTTTACCTCTTCTCTTTCTTCACCTCTTCTGTCTTTACCTCTTTTGTCTTTACCTCTTCTGTCTTTACCTCTTCTCTTTCTTTACCTCTTCTGTCTTTACCTCTTCTCTTTCTTTACCTCTTCTCTGTCTTTATCTCTTCTCTTTCTTTACCTCTTCTGTCTTTACCTCTTCTTTCTTTACCTCTTCTCTGACTTTACCTCTTCTCTTTCTTTACCTCTTCTGTCTTTACCTCTTCTCTTTCTTTACCTCTTCTCTGTCTTTACCTCTTCTCTTTCTTCATCTCTTCTGTCTTTATCTCTTCAGTCTTCACCTCTTCTCTTTCTTTACCTCTTCTCTTTCTTTACCTCTTCTCTTTCTTTACTTCTTCTCTGTCTTTATCTCTTCTCTTTCTTTACCTCTTCTTTTTCTTTACCTCTTCTGTCTTTACCCCTTCTGTGTTTACCTCTTCTGTCTTTACCTCTTCTGTCTTTACCTCTTCTCTTTCTTTACCTCTTCTCTTTCTTTACCTCTTCTGTCTTTACCTCTTCTCTGTATTTACCTCTTCTTTCTTTACCTCTTCTGTCTTTATCTCTTCAGTCTTCACCTCTTCTCTTTATTTACCTCTTCTCTTTCTTTACCTCTTCTGTCTTTACCTCTTCTCTGTCTTTACCTCTTCTTTCTTTACCTCTTCTGTCTTTACCTCTTCTGTCTTTACCTCTTTTGTCTTTACCTCTTCTGTCTTTACCTCTTCTGTCTTTACCTCTTCTCTGTCTTTACCTCTTCTCTGTCTTTACCTCTTCTTTTTCTTTATCTCTTCTCTCTTTACCTCTTCTGTCTTTACCTCTTCTGTCTTTACCTCTTCTCTTTCTTCACCTCTTCTGTCTTTACCTCTTCTGTCTTTATCTCTTCTGTCTTTACCTCTTATCTCTATCTTTACCTCTTCTCTGTCTTTACCTCTTCTTTTTCTTTATCTCTTCTGTCTTAACCTCTTCTGTCTTTACCTCTTCTCTTTATTTACCTCTTCTTTTTCTTTACCTCTTTTCTTTCTTTACCTCTTCTGTCTTTACCTCTTATCTCTATCTTTACCTCTTCTCTGTCTTTACCTCTTCTTTTTCTTTATCTCTTCTGTCTTTACCTCTTCTGTCTTTACCTCTTCTCTTTCTTCACCTCTTCTGTCTTTACCTCTTCTGTCTTTACCTCTTCTGTCTTTACCTCTTCTCTGTCTTTACCTCTTCTGTCTTTACCTTTTATCTTTCTTTACCTCTTCTCTGTCTTTACCTCTTCTTTTTCTTTATCTCTTCTCTCTTTACCTCTTCTGTCTTTACCTCTTCTGTCTTTACCTCTTCTCTTTCTTCACCTCTTCTGTCTTTACCTCTTCTGTCTTTATCTCTTCTGTCTTTACCTCTTCTCTGTCTTTACCTCTTCTGTCTTTACCTCTTCTCTGTCTTTACCTCTTCTCTGTCTTTACCTCTTCTTTTTCTTTATCTCTTCTCTCTTTACCTCTTCTGTCTTTACCTCTTCTGTCTTTACCTCTTCTCTTTCTTCACCTCTTCTGTCTTTACCTCTTTTGTCTTTACCTCTTCTGTCTTTACCTCTTCTCTTTCTTTACCTCTTCTGTCTTTACCTCTTCTCTTTCTTTACCTCTTCTCTGTCTTTATCTCTTCTCTTTCTTTACCTCTTCTGTCTTTACCTCTTCTTTCTTTACCTCTTCTCTGACTTTACCTCTTCTCTTTCTTTACCTCTTCTGTCTTTACCTCTTCTCTTTCTTTACCTCTTCTCTGTCTTTACCTCTTCTCTTTCTTCATCTCTTCTGTCTTTATCTCTTCAGTCTTCACCTCTTCTCTTTCTTTACCTCTTCTCTTTCTTTACCTCTTCTCTTTCTTTACTTCTTCTCTGTCTTTATCTCTTCTCTTTCTTTACCTCTTCTTTTTCTTTACCTCTTCTGTCTTTACCCCTTCTGTGTTTACCTCTTCTGTCTTTACCTCTTCTGTCTTTACCTCTTCTCTTTCTTTACCTCTTCTCTTTCTTTACCTCTTCTGTCTTTACCTCTTCTCTGTATTTACCTCTTCTTTCTTTACCTCTTCTGTCTTTATCTCTTCAGTCTTCACCTCTTCTCTTTATTTACCTCTTCTCTTTCTTTACCTCTTCTCTTTCTTTACTTCTTCTCTGTCTTTATCTCTTCTCTTTCTTTACCTCTTCTTTTTCTTTACCTCTTCTGTCTTTACCCCTTCTGTGTTTACCTCTTCTGTCTTTACCTCTTCTCTTTATTTAACTCTTCTTTTTCTTTACCTCTTTTCTTTCTTTACCTCTTCTGTCTTTACCTCTTATCTCTATCTTTACCTCTTCTCTGTCTTTACCTCTTCTTTTTCTTTATCTCTTCTGTCTTTACCTCTTCTGTCTTTACCTCTTCTCTTTCTTCACCTCTTCTGTCTTTACCTCTTCTGTCTTTACCTCTTCTGTCTTTACCTCTTCTGTCTTTACCTCTTCTCTTTCTTCACCTCTTCTGTCTTTACCTCTTCTGTCTTTACCTCTTCTGTCTTTACCTCTTCTCTGTCTTTACCTCTTCTGTCTTTACCTCTTCTGTCTTTACCTCTTCTGTCTTTACCTCTTCTGTCTTTATCTCTTCTGTCTTTACCTCTTCTCTTTATTTACCTCTTCTTTTTCTTTCGCTCTTTTCTTTCTTTACCTCTTCTGTCTTTACCTCTTATCTTTCTTTACCTCTTCTCTGTTTTTACCTCTTCTTTTTCTTTATCTCTTCTGTCTTTACCTCTTCTGTCTTTACCTCTTCTTTCTTCACCTCTTGTCTGTCTTTACCTCTTCTTTTTCTTTACCTCCTCTCTTTCTTTACCTCTCCTCTTTCTTTACTTCTTCTCTGTCTTTACCTCTTCTCTGTCTTTATCTCTTCTGTCTTTACCTCTTCTGTCTTTACCTCTTCTGTATTTACCTTTTCTCTTTCTTTACATCTTCTGTCTTTACCTCTTATCTCTATCTTTACCTCTTCTCTGTCTTTACCTCTTCTTTTTCTTTATCTCTTCTGTCTTTACCTCTTCTGTCTTTACCTCTTCTCTTTCTTCACCTCTTCTGTCTTTACCTCTTCTGTCTTTACCTCTTCTGTCTTTACCTCTTCTCTGTCTTTACCTCTTCTGTCTTTACCTCTTCTCTTTCTTTATCTCTTCTGTCTTTACCTCTTCTGTCTTTACCTCTTCTGTCTTTACCTCTTCTCTTTATTTACCTCTTCTTTTTCTTTCGCTCTTTTCTTTCTTTACCTCTTCTGTCTTTACCTCTTATCTTTCTTTACCTCTTCTCTGTTTTTACCTCTTCTTTTTCTTTATCTCTTCTGTCTTTACCTCTTCTGTCTTTACCTCTTCTTTCTTCACCTCTTGTCTGTCTTTACCTCTTCTTTTTCTTTACCTCCTCTCTTTCTTTACCTCTCCTCTTTCTTTACTTCTTCTCTGTCTTTACCTCTTCTCTGTCTTTATCTCTTCTGTCTTTACCTCTTCTGTCTTTACCTCTTCTGTATTTACCTTTTCTCTTTCTTTACATCTTCTGTCTTTACCTCTTATCTCTATCTTTACCTCTTCTCTGTCTTTACCTCTTCTTTTTCTTTATCTCTTCTGTCTTTACCTCTTCTGTCTTTACCTCTTCTCTTTCTTCACCTCTTCTGTCTTTACCTCTTCTGTCTTTACCTCTTCTGTCTTTACCTCTTCTCTGTCTTTACCTCTTCTGTCTTTACCTCTTCTCTTTCTTTATCTCTTCTGTCTTTACCTCTTCTGTCTTTACCTCTTCTGTCTTTACCTCTTCTCTTTATTTACCTCTTCTTTTTCTTTCGCTCTTTTCTTTCTTTACCTCTTCTGTCTTTACCTCTTATCTTTCTTTACCTCTTCTCTGTTTTTACCTCTTCTTTTTCTTTATCTCTTCTGTCTTTACCTCTTCTGTCTTTACCTCTTCTTTCTTCACCTCTTGTCTGTCTTTACCTCTTCTTTTTCTTTACCTCCTCTCTTTCTTTACCTCTCCTCTTTCTTTACTTCTTCTCTGTCTTTACCTCTTCTCTGTCTTTATCTCTTCTGTCTTTACCTCTTCTGTCTTTACCTCTTCTGTATTTACCTTTTCTCTTTCTTTACATCTTCTGTCTTTACCTCTTCTCTTTATTTACCTCTTCTCTTTCTTTACCTCTTTTCTTTCATTACCTCATCTTTCTTTACCTCTTCTCTGTCTTTACCTTTTCTCTTTCTTTATCTCTTCTGTCTTTACCTCTTCTGTCTTTACCTCTTCTGTCTTTACCTCTTCTCTTTCTTTACCTCTTCTGTCTTTACCTCTTCTCTGTCTTTACCTCTTATCTTTCTTTACCTCTTCTCTGTCTTTACCTCTTCTTTTTCTTTATCTCTTCTGTCTTTACCTCTTCTGTCTTTACCTCTTCTGTCTTCACCTCTTCTCTTTCTTTACCTCTTCTCTTTCTTTACCTCTTCTCTTTCTTTACCTCTTCTGTCTTTACCTCTTCTCTGTCTTTACCTCTTCTTTCTTTACCTCTTCTGTCTTTACCTCTTCTGTCTTTACCTCTTTTCTTTCTTTACCTCTTCTGTCTTTACCTCTTCTGTCTTTACCTATTCTGTCTTTACCTCTTCTCTGTCTTTACCTCTTCTGTCTTTACCTCTTCTCTGTCTTTACCTCTTCTCTTTCTTTACCTCTTCTCTGTCTTTACCTCTTCTCTTTCTTCATCTCTTTTGTCTTCACCTCTTCTCTTTCTTTACCTCTTCTGTCTTTACCTCTTCTCTTTCTTTACCTCTTCTCTGTCTTTACCTCTTCTCTTTCTTCATCTCTTCTGTCTTTACCTCTTCTGTCTTTACCTCTTCTGTCTTTACCTCTTCTCTTTCTTTACCTCTTCTCTTTCTTTACCTCTTCTCTGTCTTTACCTCTTCTTTCTTTATCTCTTCAGTCTTCACGTCTTCTCTTTCTTTACCTCTTCTCTTTCTTTACCTCTTCTCTTTCTTTACTTCTTCTCTGTCTTTACCTCTTCTCTTTCTTTACCTCTTCTCTTTCTTTACCTCTTCTCTTTCTTTACTTCTTCTCTGTCTTTATCTCTTCTCTTTCTTTACCTCTTCTCTTTATTTACCTCTTCTTTTTCTTTACCTCTTTTCTTTCTTTACCTCTTCTGTCTT
The DNA here is from genome assembly GCF_029633865.1 of Lampris incognitus. Classification (NCBI taxonomy): domain Eukaryota; kingdom Metazoa; phylum Chordata; class Actinopteri; order Lampriformes; family Lampridae; genus Lampris; species Lampris incognitus. Next base: position 70,907,295 of record NC_079211.1, read on the forward strand.
TACCTTTTATCTTTCTTTACCTCTTCTCTGTCTTTACCTCTTCTTTTTCTTTATCTCTTCTCTCTTTACCTCTTCTGTCTTCACCTCTTCTGTCTTTACCTCTTCTGTCTTTACCTCTTCTCTCTTTACCTCTTCTCTGTCTTTACCTCTTCTGTGTTTACCTCTTCTCTGTCTTTACCTCTTCTTTTTCTTTATCTCTTCTCTCTTTACCTCTTCTGTCTTTACCTCTTCTGTCTTTACCTCTTCTCTTTCTTCACCTCTTCTGTCTTTACCTCTTTTGTCTTTACCTCTTCTGTCTTTACCTCTTCTCTTTCTTTACCTCTTCTGTCTTTACCTCTTCTCTTTCTTTACCTCTTCTCTGTCTTTACCTCTTCTGTCTTTACGTCTTCTCTTTCTTTACCTCTTCTGTCTTTACGTCTTCTCTTTCTTTACCTCTTTTCTGTCTTTACCTTTTCTCTTTCTTTATCTCTTCTGTCTTTACCTCTTCTGTCTTTACCTCTTCTGTCTTTACCTCTTCTGTCTTTACCTCTTCTCTTTCTTTACCTCTTCTCTTTCTTTACCTCATCTGTCTTTACGTCTTCTATCTGTACATCTTCTCTTTCTTTACCTCTGCTCTTTCTTTACCTCTTCTGTCTTTACCTCTTCTGTATTTACATCTTCTCTTTCTTTACCTCTTCTGTCTTTACCTCTTCTCTTTCTTTACCTCTTCTGTCTTTACCTCTTCTCTTTCTTTACCTCTTCTCTTTCTTTACCTCATCTCTTTCTTTACCTCTTCTGTCTTTACCTCTTCTCTTTCTTTACCTCTTCTCTTTCTTTACCTCTTCTCTTTCTTTACCTCTTCTCTTTCTTTACCTCTTCTGTCTTTACCTCTTCTGTCTTTATCTCTTCAGTCTTCACCTCTTCTCTTTCTTTACCTCTTCTCTTTCTTTACCTCTTCTCTTTCTTTACTTCTTCTCTGTCTTTATCTCTTCTCTTTCTTTACCTCTTCTCTTTCTTTACCTCTTCTTTTTCTTTACCTCTTTTCTTTCTTTACCTCTTCTGTCTTTACCTTTTATCTTTCTTTACCTCTTCTCTGTCTTTACCTCTTCTTTTTCTTTATCTCTTCTCTCTTTACCTCTTCTGTCTTTACCTCTTCTGTCTTTACCTCTTCTCTTTCTTCACCTCTTCTGTCTTTACCTCTTTTGTCTTTACCTCTTCTGTCTTTACCTCTTCTCTTTCTTTACCTCTTCTGTCTTTACCTCTTCTCTTTCTTTACCTCTTCTCTGTCTTTACCTCTTCTGTCTTTACGTCTTCTCTTTCTTTACCTCTTCTGTCTTTACGTCTTCTCTTTCTTTACCTCTTTTCTGTCTTTACCTCTTCTCTTTCTTTATCTCTTCTGTCTTTACCTCTTCTGTCTTTACCTCTTCTGTCTTTACCTCTTCTGTCTTTACCTCTTCTCTTTCTTTACCTCTTCTCTTTCTTTACCTCATCTGTCTTTACGTCTTCTATCTGTACATCTTCTCTTTCTTTACCTCTGCTCTTTCTTTACCTCTTCTGTCTTTACCTCTTCTGTATTTACATCTTCTCTTTCTTTACCTCTTCTGTCTTTACCTCTTCTCTTTCTTTACCTCTTCTGTCTTTACCTCTTCTCTTTCTTTACCTCTTCTCTTTCTTTACCTCATCTCTTTCTTTACCTCTTCTGTCTTTACCTCTTCTCTTTCTTTACCTCTTCTCTTTCTTTACCTCTTCTCTTTCTTTACCTCTTCTCTTTCTTTACCTCTTCTGTCTTTACCTCTTCTCTGTCTTTACCTCTTCTTTCTTTACCTCTTCTGTCTTTATCTCTTCAGTCTTCACCTCTTCTCTTTCTTTACCTCTTCTCTTTCTTTACCTCTTCTCTTTCTTTACTTTTTCTCTGTCTTTATCTCTTCTCTTTCTTTACTTCTTCTCTGTCTTTATCTCTTCTCTTTCTTTACCTCTTCTTTTTCTTTACCTCTTCTGTCTTTACCCCTTCTGTGTTTACCTCTTCTGTCTTTACCTCTTCTCTTTCTTATCTCTTCTGTCTTTAACTCTTCTGTCTTTACCTCTTCTTTTTCTTTACCTCTTCTCTTTCTTTACCTCTTCTCTTTCTTTACCTCTTCTCTTTCTTTACCTCTTCTGTCTTTACCTCTTCTCTGTCTTTACCTCTTCTTTCTTTACCTCTTCTGTCTTTATCTCTTCAGTCTTCACCTCTTCTCTTACTTTACCTCTTCTCTTTCTTTACCTCTTCTCTTTCTTTACTTCTTCTCTGTCTTTATCTCTTCTCTTTCTTTACCTCTTCTTTTTCTTTACCTCTTCTGTCTTTACCCCTTCTGTGTTTACCTCTTCTGTCTTTACCTCTTCTCTTTCTTATCTCTTCTGTCTTTAACTCTTCTGTCTTTACCTCTTCTCTTTATTTACCTCTTCTTTTTCTTTACCTCTTTTCTTTCTTTACCTCTTCTGTCTTTACCTCTTATCTTTCTTTACCTCTTCTCTGTCTTTACCTCTTCTTTTTCTTTATCTCTTCTCTCTTTACCTCTTCTGTCTTTACCTCTTCTCTTTCTTCACCTCTTCTGTCTTTACCTCTTCTGTCTTTACCTCTTCTGTCTTTACCTCTTCTCTGTCTTTACCTCTTCTGTCTTTACCTCTTCTGTCTTTACCTCTTCTGTCTTTACCTCTTCTCTTTCTTTATCTCTTCTGTCTTTACCTCTTCTGTCTTTACCTCTCCTGTCTTTACCTCTTCTCTTTATTTACCTCTTCTTTTTCTTTACCTCTTTTCTTTCTTTACCTCTTCTGTCTTTACCTCTTATCTTTCTTTACCTCTTCTGTCTTTACCTCTTCTGTCTTCACCTCTTCTCTGTCTTTACCTCTTCTTTTTCTTTACCTCCTCTCTTTCTTTACCTCTCCTCTTTCTTTACTTCTTCTCTGTCTTTACCTCTTCTCTGTCTTTATCTCTTCTGTCTTTACCTCTTCTGTCTTTACCTCTTCTGTATTTACCTTTTCTCTTTCTTTACATCTTCTGTCTTTACCTCTTCTCTTTATTTACCTTTTCTCTGTCTTTCCCTCTTCTTTCTTTATCTCTTCAGTCTTCACCTCTTCTCTTTCTTTACCTCTTCTCTTTCTTTACCTCTTCTCTTTCTTTACTTCTTCTCTGTCTTTACCTCTTCTCTTTCTTTACCTCTTCTCTTTCTTTACCTCTTCTCTTTCTTTACTTCTTCTCTGTCTTTATCTCTTCTCTTTCTTTACCTCTTCTCTTTATTTACCTCTTCTGTCTTTACCTCTTCTGTCTTTACCTCTTCTGTCTTTACCTCTTCTCTTTCTTTACCTCTTCTCTTTCTTTACCTCTTCTCTTTCTTTACTTCTTCTCTGTCTTTACCTCTTCTGTCTTTACCTCTTCTCTTTCTTCACCTCTTCTGTCTTTACCTCTTCTGTCTTTACCTCTTCTGTCTTTACCTCTTCTCTGTCTTTACCTTTTCTGTCTTTACCTCTTCTCTGTCTTTACCTCTTCTCTGTCTTTACCTCTTCTTTTTCTTTATCTCTTCTCTCTTTACCTCTTCTGTCTTTACCTCTTCTGTCTTTACCTCTTCTCTTTCTTCACCTCTTCTGTCTTTACCTCTTCTGTCTTTACCTCTTCTGTCTTTAACTCTTCTCTGTCTTTACCTCTTCTGTCTTTACCTCTTCTCTTTCTTTACCTCTTCTGTCTTTACCTCTTCTCTTTCTTTACCTCTTCTCTGTCTTTACCTCTTCTGTCTTTACGTCTTCTCTTTCTTTACCTCTTCTGTCTTTACGTCTTCTCTTTCTTTACCTCTTCTGTTTTTACCTCTTCTCTTTCTTTACCTCTTCTCTTTCTTTACCTCATCTGTCTTTACGTCTTCTATCTGTACCTCTTCTCGCTCTTTACCTCTGCTCTTTCTTTACCTCTTCTGTCTTTACCTCTTCTGTATTTACATCTTCTCTTTCTTTACCTCTTCTGTCTTTACCTCTTCTCTTTCTTTACCTCTTCTGTCTTTACCTCTTCTCTTTCTTTACCTCTTCTCTTTCTTTACCTCTTCTGTCTTTACCTCTTCTGTCTTTACCTATTCTATCTTTACCTCTTCTCTGTCTTTACCTCTTCTCTTTCTTTACCTCTTCTCTTTCTTTATCTCTTCTGTCTTTACCTCTTCTCTGTCTTTACCTCTTCTTTCTTTAACTCTTCTGTCTTTATCTCTTTAGTCTTCACCTCTTCTCTTTCTTTACCTCTTCTCTTTCTTTACCTCTTCTCTTACTTTACTTCTTCTCTGTCTTTATCTCTTCTCTTTCTTTACCTCTTCTTTTTCTTTACCTCTTCTGTCTTTTCCCCTTCTGTGTTTACCTCTTCTGTCTTTACCTCTTCTCTTTCTTTATCTCTTCTGTCTTTAACTCTTCTGTCTTTACCTCTTCTGTCTTCACCTCTTCTCTGTCTTTACCTCTTCTTTTTCTTTACCTCCTCTCTTTCTTTACCTCTCCTCTTTCTTTACTTCTTCTCTGTCTTTACCTCTTCTCTGTCTTTATCTCTTCTGTCTTTACCTCTTCTGTCTTTACCTCTTCTGTATTTACCTTTTCTCTTTCTTTACATCTTCTGTGTTTACCTCTTCTCTTTATTTACCTCTTCTCTTTCTTTACCTCTTTTCTTTCATTACCTCTTCTGTCTTTACCTCTTCTGTCTTTACCTCTTCTCTTTCTCTATCTCTTCTCTCTTTACCTCTTCTGTCTTTACCTCTTATCTTTCTTTACCTCTTCTCTGTCTTTACCTCTTCTTTTTCTTTATCTCTTCTGTCTTTACCTCTTCTGTCTTTACCTCTTCTGTCTTCACCTCTTCTGTCTTTACCTCTTCTCTGTATTTACCTCTTCTCTTTCTTTACCTCTTCTGTCTTTACCTCTTCTCTTTCTTTACCTCTTCTCTTTCTTTACCTCTTCTCTTTCTTTACCTCTTCTCTTTCTTTACTTCTTCTCTGTCTTTATCTCTTCTCTTTCTTTACCTCTTCTCTTTATTTACCTCTTCTTTTTCTTTACCTCTTTTCTTTCTTTACCTCTTCTGTCTTTACCTTTTATCTTTCTTTACCTCTTCTCTGTCTTTACCTCTTCTTTTTCTTTATCTCTTCTCTCTTTACCTCTTCTGTCTTCACCTCTTCTGTCTTTACCTCTTCTGTCTTTACCTCTTCTCTCTTTACCTCTTCTCTGTCTTTACCTCTTCTGTGTTTACCTCTTCTCTGTCTTTACCTCTTCTTTTTCTTTATCTCTTCTCTCTTTACCTCTTCTGTCTTTACCTCTTCTGTCTTTACCTCTTCTCTTTCTTCACCTCTTCTGTCTTTACCTCTTTTGTCTTTACCTCTTCTGTCTTTACCTCTTCTCTTTCTTTACCTCTTCTGTCTTTACCTCTTCTCTTTCTTTACCTCTTCTCTGTCTTTACCTCTTCTGTCTTTACGTCTTCTCTTTCTTTACCTCTTCTGTCTTTACGTCTTCTCTTTCTTTACCTCTTTTCTGTCTTTACCTCTTCTCTTTCTTTATCTCTTCTGTCTTTACCTCTTCTGTCTTTACCTCTTCTGTCTTTACCTCTTCTGTCTTTACCTCTTCTCTTTCTTTACCTCTTCTCTTTCTTTACCTCATCTGTCTTTACGTCTTCTATCTGTACATCTTCTCTTTCTTTACCTCTGCTCTTTCTTTACCTCTTCTGTCTTTACCTCTTCTGTATTTACATCTTCTCTTTCTTTACCTCTTCTGTCTTTACCTCTTCTCTTTCTTTACCTCTTCTGTCTTTACCTCTTCTCTTTCTTTACCTCTTCTCTTTCTTTACCTCATCTCTTTCTTTACCTCTTCTGTCTTTACCTCTTCTCTTTCTTTACCTCTTCTCTTTCTTTACCTCTTCTCTTTCTTTACCTCTTCTCTTTCTTTACCTCTTCTGTCTTTACCTCTTCTCTGTCTTTACCTCTTCTTTCTTTACCTCTTCTGTCTTTATCTCTTCAGTCTTCACCTCTTCTCTTTCTTTACCTCTTCTCTTTCTTTACCTCTTCTCTTTCTTTACTTCTTCTCTGTCTTTATCTCTTCTCTTTCTTTACCTCTTCTCTTTCTTTACCTCTTCTTTTTCTTTACCTCTTTTCTTTCTTTACCTCTTCTGTCTTTACCTTTTATCTTTCTTTACCTCTTCTCTGTCTTTACCTCTTCTTTTTCTTTATCTCTTCTCTCTTTACCTCTTCTGTCTTTACCTCTTCTGTCTTTACCTCTTCTCTTTCTTCACCTCTTCTGTCTTTACCTCTTTTGTCTTTACCTCTTCTGTCTTTACCTCTTCTCTTTCTTTACCTCTTCTGTCTTTACCTCTTCTCTTTCTTTACCTCTTCTCTGTCTTTACCTCTTCTGTCTTTACGTCTTCTCTTTCTTTACCTCTTCTGTCTTTACGTCTTCTCTTTCTTTACCTCTTTTCTGTCTTTACCTCTTCTCTTTCTTTATCTCTTCTGTCTTTACCTCTTCTGTCTTTACCTCTTCTGTCTTTACCTCTTCTGTCTTTACCTCTTCTCTTTCTTTACCTCTTCTCTTTCTTTACCTCATCTGTCTTTACGTCTTCTATCTGTACATCTTCTCTTTCTTTACCTCTGCTCTTTCTTTACCTCTTCTGTCTTTACCTCTTCTGTATTTACATCTTCTCTTTCTTTACCTCTTCTGTCTTTACCTCTTCTCTTTCTTTACCTCTTCTGTCTTTACCTCTTCTCTTTCTTTACCTCTTCTCTTTCTTTACCTCATCTCTTTCTTTACCTCTTCTGTCTTTACCTCTTCTCTTTCTTTACCTCTTCTCTTTCTTTACCTCTTCTCTTTCTTTACCTCTTCTCTTTCTTTACCTCTTCTGTCTTTACCTCTTCTCTGTCTTTACCTCTTCTTTCTTTACCTCTTCTGTCTTTATCTCTTCAGTCTTCACCTCTTCTCTTTCTTTACCTCTTCTCTTTCTTTACCTCTTCTCTTTCTTTACTTTTTCTCTGTCTTTATCTCTTCTCTTTCTTTACTTCTTCTCTGTCTTTATCTCTTCTCTTTCTTTACCTCTTCTTTTTCTTTACCTCTTCTGTCTTTACCCCTTCTGTGTTTACCTCTTCTGTCTTTACCTCTTCTCTTTCTTATCTCTTCTGTCTTTAACTCTTCTGTCTTTACCTCTTCTTTTTCTTTACCTCTTCTCTTTCTTTACCTCTTCTCTTTCTTTACCTCTTCTCTTTCTTTACCTCTTCTGTCTTTACCTCTTCTCTGTCTTTACCTCTTCTTTCTTTACCTCTTCTGTCTTTATCTCTTCAGTCTTCACCTCTTCTCTTTCTTTACCTCTTCTCTTTCTTTACCTCTTCTCTTTCTTTACTTCTTCTCTGTCTTTATCTCTTCTCTTTCTTTACCTCTTCTTTTTCTTTACCTCTTCTGTCTTTACCCCTTCTGTGTTTACCTCTTCTGTCTTTACCTCTTCTCTTTCTTATCTCTTCTGTCTTTAACTCTTCTGTCTTTACCTCTTCTCTTTATTTACCTCTTCTTTTTCTTTACCTCTTTTCTTTCTTTACCTCTTCTGTCTTTACCTCTTATCTTTCTTTACCTCTTCTCTGTCTTTACCTCTTCTTTTTCTTTATCTCTTCTCTCTTTACCTCTTCTGTCTTTACCTCTTCTCTTTCTTCACCTCTTCTGTCTTTACCTCTTCTGTCTTTACCTCTTCTGTCTTTACCTCTTCTCTGTCTTTACCTCTTCTGTCTTTACCTCTTCTGTCTTTACCTCTTCTGTCTTTACCTCTTCTCTTTCTTTATCTCTTCTGTCTTTACCTCTTCTGTCTTTACCTCTCCTGTCTTTACCTCTTCTCTTTATTTACCTCTTCTTTTTCTTTACCTCTTTTCTTTCTTTACCTCTTCTGTCTTTACCTCTTATCTTTCTTTACCTCTTCTGTCTTTACCTCTTCTGTCTTCACCTCTTCTCTGTCTTTACCTCTTCTTTTTCTTTACCTCCTCTCTTTCTTTACCTCTCCTCTTTCTTTACTTCTTCTCTGTCTTTACCTCTTCTCTGTCTTTATCTCTTCTGTCTTTACCTCTTCTGTCTTTACCTCTTCTGTATTTACCTTTTCTCTTTCTTTACATCTTCTGTCTTTACCTCTTCTCTCTATTTACCTCTCCTCTTTCTTTACTTCTTCTCTGTCTTTACCTCTTCTCTGTCTTTATCTCTTCTGTCTTTACCTCTTCTGTCTTTACCTCTTCTGTATTTACCTTTTCTCTTTCTTTACATCTTCTGTCTTTACCTCTTCTCTTTATTTACCTTTTCTCTGTCTTTCCCTCTTCTTTCTTTATCTCTTCAGTCTTCACCTCTTCTCTTTCTTTACCTCTTCTCTTTCTTTACCTCTTCTCTTTCTTTACTTCTTCTCTGTCTTTACCTCTTCTCTTTCTTTACCTCTTCTCTTTCTTTACCTCTTCTCTTTCTTTACTTCTTCTCTGTCTTTATCTCTTCTCTTTCTTTACCTCTTCTCTTTATTTACCTCTTCTGTCTTTACCTCTTCTGTCTTTACCTCTTCTGTCTTTACCTCTTCTCTTTCTTTACCTCTTCTCTTTCTTTACCTCTTCTCTTTCTTTACTTCTTCTCTGTCTTTACCTCTTCTGTCTTTACCTCTTCTCTTTCTTCACCTCTTCTGTCTTTACCTCTTCTGTCTTTACCTCTTCTGTCTTTACCTCTTCTCTGTCTTTACCTTTTCTGTCTTTACCTCTTCTCTGTCTTTACCTCTTCTCTGTCTTTACCTCTTCTTTTTCTTTATCTCTTCTCTCTTTACCTCTTCTGTCTTTACCTCTTCTGTCTTTACCTCTTCTCTTTTTTCACCTCTTCTGTCTTTACCTCTTCTGTCTTTACCTCTTCTGTCTTTAACTCTTCTCTGTCTTTACCTCTTCTGTCTTTACCTCTTCTCTTTCTTTACCTCTTCTGTCTTTACCTCTTCTCTTTCTTTACCTCTTCTCTGTCTTTACCTCTTCTGTCTTTACGTCTTCTCTTTCTTTACCTCTTCTGTCTTTACGTCTTCTCTTTCTTTACCTCTTCTGTTTTTACCTCTTCTCTTTCTTTACCTCTTCTCTTTCTTTACCTCATCTGTCTTTACGTCTTCTATCTGTACCTCTTCTCGCTCTTTACCTCTGCTCTTTCTTTACCTCTTCTGTCTTTACCTCTTCTGTATTTACATCTTCTCTTTCTTTACCTCTTCTGTCTTTACCTCTTCTCTTTCTTTACCTCTTCTGTCTTTACCTCTTCTCTTTCTTTACCTCTTCTCTTTCTTTACCTCTTCTGTCTTTACCTCTTCTGTCTTTACCTATTCTATCTTTACCTCTTCTCTGTCTTTACCTCTTCTCTTTCTTTACCTCTTCTCTTTCTTTATCTCTTCTGTCTTTACCTCTTCTCTGTCTTTACCTCTTCTTTCTTTAACTCTTCCGTCTTTATCTCTTTAGTCTTCACCTCTTCTCTTTCTTTACCTCTTCTCTTTCTTTACCTCTTCTCTTTCTTTACTTCTTCTCTGTCTTTATCTCTTCTCTTTCTTTACCTCTTCTTTTTCTTTACCTCTTCTGTCTTTTCCCCTTCTGTGTTTACCTCTTCTGTCTTTACCTCTTCTCTTTCTTTATCTCTTCTGTCTTTAACTCTTCTGTCTTTACCTCTTCTGTCTTCACCTCTTCTCTGTCTTTACCTCTTCTTTTTCTTTACCTCCTCTCTTTCTTTACCTCTCCTCTTTCTTTACTTCTTCTCTGTCTTTACCTCTTCTCTGTCTTTATCTCTTCTGTCTTTACCTCTTCTGTCTTTACCTCTTCTGTATTTACCTTTTCTCTTTCTTTACATCTTCTGTGTTTACCTCTTCTCTTTATTTACCTCTTCTCTTTCTTTACCTCTTTTCTTTCATTACCTCTTCTGTCTTTACCTCTTCTGTCTTTACCTCTTCTCTTTCTCTATCTCTTCTCTCTTTACCTCTTCTGTCTTTACCTCTTATCTTTCTTTACCTCTTCTCTGTCTTTACCTCTTCTTTTTCTTTATCTCTTCTGTCTTTACCTCTTCTGTCTTTACCTCTTCTGTCTTCACCTCTTCTGTCTTTACCTCTTCTCTGTATTTACCTCTTCTCTTTCTTTACCTCTTCTGTCTTTACCTCTTCTCTTTCTTTACCTCTTCTCTGACTTTACCTCTTCTCTTTCTTTACCTCTTCTGTCTTTACCTCTTCTCTTTCTTCATCTCTTCTGTCTTTACCTCTTCTGTCTTTACCTCTTCTGTCTTTACCTCTTCTCTTTCTTTACCTCTTCTGTCTTTACCTCTTCTGTCTTTACCTATTCTGTCTTTACCTCTTCTCTGTCTTTACCTCTTCTGTCTTTACCTCTTCTCTGTCTTTACCTCTTCTCTTTCTTTACCTCTTCTGTCTTTACCTCTTCTCTTTCTTTACCTCTTCTCTGACTTTACCTCTTCTCTTTCTTTACCTCTTCTGTCTTTACCTCTTCTCTTTCTTTACCTCTTCTCTGTCTTTACCTCTTCCCTTTCTTCATCTCTTCTGTCTTTACCTCTTCTGTCTTTACCTCTTCTGTCTTTACCTCTTCTCTTTCTTTACCTCTTCTCTTTCTTTACCTCTTCTCTTTCTTTACCTCTTCTGTCTTTACCTCTTCTCTGTCTTTACCTCTTCTTTCTTTACCTCTTCTGTCTTTATCTCTTCAGTCTTCACCTCTTCTCTTTCTTTACCTCTTCTCTTTCTTTACCTCTTCTCTTTCTTTACTTCTTCTCTGTCTTTATCTCTTCTCTTTCTTTACCTCTTCTTTTTCTTTACCTCTTCTGTCTTTACCCCTTCTGTGTTTACCTCTTCTGTCTTTACCTCTTCTCTTTCTTATCTCTTCTGTCTTTACCTCTTCTGTCTTTACCTCTTCTGTTTTTACCTCTTCTCTTTCTTTACCTCTTCTCTTTCTTTACCTCATCTGTCTTTACGTCTTATCTTTCTTTACCTCTTCTCTGTCTTTACCTCTTCTTTTTCTTTATCTCTTCTCTCTTTACCTCTTCTGTCTTTACCTCTTCTGTCTTTACCTCTTCTCTTTCTTCACCTCTTCTGTCTTTACCTCTTCTGTCTTTACCTCTTCTGTCTTTACCTCTTCTCTGTCTTTACCTCTTCTGTCTTTACCTCTTCTGTCTTTACCTCTTCTGTCTTTACCTCTTCTCTTTCTTTATCTCTTCTGTCTTTACCTCTTCTGTCTTTACCTCTCCTGTCTTTACCTCTTCTCCTTATTTACCTCTTCTTTTTCTTTACCTCTTTTCTTTCTTTACCTCTTCTGTCTTTACCTCTTATCTTTCTTTACCTCTTCTCTGTCTTTACCTCTTCTTTTTCTTTATCTCTTCTTTCTTTACCTCTTCTGTCTTTACCTCTTCTGTCTTCACCTCTTCTCTGTCTTTACCTCTTCTTTTTCTTTACCTCCTCTCTTTCTTTACCTCTCCTCTTTCTTTACTTCTTCTCTGTCTTTACCTCTTCTCTGTCTTTATCTCTTCTGTCTTTACCTCTTCTGTCTTTACCTCTTCTGTATTTACCTTTTCTCTTTCTTTACATCTTCTGTCTTTACCTCTTCTCTTTATTTACCTCTTCTCTTTCTTTACCTCTTCTCTTTCTTTACCTCTTCTGTCTTTACCTCTTCTTTCTTTACCTCTTCTGTCTTTACCTCTTCTGTCTTTACCTCTTTTCTTTCTTTACCTCTTCTGTCTTTACCTATTCTGTCTTTACCTCTTCTCTGTCTTTACCTCTTCTGTCTTTACCTCTTCTTTCTTTACCTCTTCTGTCTTTATCTCTTCAGTCTTCACCTCTTCTCTTTCTTTACCTCTTCTCTTTCTTTACCTCTTCTCTTTCTTTACTTCTTCTCTGTCTTTATCTCTTCTCTTTCTTTACCTCTTCTTTTTCTTTACCTCTTCTGTCTTTACCCCTTCTGTGTTTACCTCTTCTGTCTTTACCTCTTCTCTTTCTTTATCTCTTCTGTCTTTAACTCTTCTGTCTTTACCTCTTCTCTTTATTTACCTCTTCTTTTTCTTTACCTCTTTTCTTTCTTTACCTCTTCTGTCTTTACCTCATCTCTTTCTTTACCTCTTCTGTCTTTACCTCTTCTGTCTTTACCTCTTCTGTATTTACCTTTTCTCTTTCTTTACATCTTCTGTCTTTACCTCTTCTCTTTCTTTACCTCTTATTTTTCTTTACCTCTTTTCTTTCTTTACCTCTTCTGTCTATACCTCTTATCTTTCTTTACCTCTTCTCTGTCTTTACCTCTTCTTTTTCTTTATCTCTTCTTTCTTTACCTCTTCTGTCTTTACCTCTTCTGTCTTCACCTCTTCTCTGTCTTTACCTCTTCTTTTTCTTTACCTCCTCTCTTTCTTTACCTCTCCTCTTTCTTTACTTCTTCTCTGTCTTTACCTCTTCTCTGTCTTTATCTCTTCTGTCTTTACCTCTTCTGTCTTTACCTCTTCTGTCTTTACCTCTTCTCTTTCTTTATCTCTTCTGTCTTTACCTCTTCTTTTTCTTTACCTCCTCTCTTTCTTTACCTCTCCTCTTTCTTTACTTCTTCTCTGTCTTTACCTCTTCTCTGTCTTTATCTCTTCTGTCTTTACCTCTTCTGTCTTTACCTCTTCTGTATTTACCTTTTCTCTTTCTTTACATCTTCTGTCTTTACCTCTTCTCTTTATTTACCTCTTCTCTTTCTTTACCTCTTCTCTTTCTTTACCTCTTCTGTCTTTACCTCTTCTTTCTTTACCTCTTCTGTCTTTACCTCTTCTGTCTTTACCTCTTTTCTTTCTTCACCTCTTCTGTCTTTACCTCTTCTGTCTTTACCTATTCTGTCTTTACCTCTTCTCTGTCTTTACAACTTCTGTCTTTACCTCTTCTTTCTTTACCTCTTCTGTCTTTATCTCTTCAGTCTTCACCTCTTCTCTTTCTTTACCTCTTCTCTTTCTTTACCTCTTCTCTTTCTTTACTTCTTCTCTGTCTTTATCTCTTCTCTTTCTTTACCTCTTCTTTTTCTTTACCTCTTCTGTCTTTACCCCTTCTGTGTTTACCTCTTCTGTCTTTACCTCTTCTCTTTCTTTATCTCTTCTGTCTTTAACTCTTCTGTCTTTACCTCTTCTCTTTATTTACCTCTTCTTTTTCTTTACCTCTTTTCTTTCTTTACCTCTTCTGTCTTTACCTCATCTCTTTCTTTACATCTTCTGTCTTTACCTCTTCTGTCTTTACCTCTTCTGTATTTACCTTTTCTCTTTCTTTACATCTTCTGTCTTTACCTCTTCTCTTTCTTTACCTCTTATTTTTCTTTACCTCTTTTCTTTCTTTACCTCTTCTGTCTATACCTCTTATCTTTCTTTACCTCTTCTCTGTCTTTACCTCTTCTTTTTCTTTATCTCTTTTTTCTTTACCTCTTCTGTCTTTACCTCTTCTGTCTTCACCTCTTCTCTGTCTTTACCTCTTCTTTTTCTTTACCTCCTCTCTTTCTTTACCTCTCCTCTTTCTTTACTTCTACTCTGTCTTTACCTCTTCTCTGTCTTTATCTCTTCTGTCTTTACCTCTTCTGTCTTTACCTCTTCTGTCTTTACCTCTTCTCTTTCTTTATCTCTTCTGTCTTTACCTCTTCTGTCTTTACCTCTTCTCTTTCTTTACCTCTTCTGTCTTTATCTATTCTGTCTTTACCTCTTCTCTGTCTTTACCTCTTCTCTTTCTTTACCTCTTCTCTGCCTTTACCTCTTCTCTTTCTTCATCTCTTCTGTCTTTACCTCTTCTCTTTCTTTACCTCTTCTGTCTTTACCTCTTCTCTTTCTTTACCTCTTCTCTGTCTTTACCTCTTCTCTTTCTTCATCTCTTCTGTCTTTACCTCTTCTCTTTCTTTACCTCTTCTGTCTTTACCTCTTCTCTGTCTTTACCTCTTCTTTCTTTACCTCTTCTGTCTTTATCTCTTCAGTCTTCACCTCTTCTCTTTCTTTACCTCTTCTCTTTCTTTACCTCTTCTCTTTCTTTACTTCTTCTCTGTCTTTATCTCTTCTCTTTCTTTACCTCTTCTTTTTCTTTACCTCTTCTGTCTTTACCCCTTCTGTGTTTACCTCTTCTGTCTTTACCTCTTCTCTTTCTTATCTCTTCTGTCTTTAACTCTTCTGTCTTTACCTCTTCTCTTTATTTACCTCTTCTTTTTCTTTACCTCTTTTCTTTCGTTACCTCTTCTGTCTTTACCTCTTATCTTTCTTTACCTCTTCTCTGTCTTTACCTCTTCTTTTTCTTTATCTCTTCTCTCTTTACCTCTTCTGTCTTTACCTCTTCTGTCTTTACCTCTTCTCTTTCTTCACCTCTTCTGTCTTTACCTCTTCTGTCTTTACCTCTTCTGTCTTTACCTCTTCTCTGTCTTTACCTCTTCTGTCTTTACCTCTTCTGTCTTTACCTCTTCTGTCTTTACCTCTTCTCTTTCTTTATCTCTTCTGTCTTTACCTCTTCTGTCTTTACCTCTCCTGTCTTTACCTCTTCTCTTTATTTACCTCTTCTTTTTCTTTACCTCTTCTGTCTTTACCTCTTCTGTCTTTACCTCTTATCTTTCTTTACCTCTTCTGTCTTTACCTCTTCTGTCTTCACCTCTTCTCTGTCTTTACCTCTTCTTTTTCTTTACCTCCTCTCTTTCTTTACCTCTCCTCTTTCTTTACTTCTTCTCTGTCTTTACCTCTTCTCTGTCTTTATCTCTTCTGTCTTTACCTCTTCTGTCTTTACCTCTTCTGTATTTACCTTTTCTCTTTCTTTACATCTTCTGTCTTTACCTCTTCTCTTTATTTACCTCTCCTCTTTCTTTACTTCTTCTCTGTCTTTACCTCTTCTCTGTCTTTATCTCTTCTGTCTTTACCTCTTCTGTCTTTACCTCTTCTGTATTTACCTTTTCTCTTTCTTTACATCTTCTGTCTTTACCTCATCTCTTTATTTACCTCTTCTCTGTCTTTACCTCTTCTTTCTTTATCTCTTCAGTCTTCACCTCTTCTCTTTCTTTACCTCTTCTCTGTCTTTACCTCTTCTCTTTCTTTATCTCTTCTGTCTTTACCTCTTCTGTCTTTACCTCTTCTCTGTCTTTACCTCTTCTGTCTTTACCTCTTCTCTGTCTTTACCTCTTCTCTTTCTTTACCTCTTCTGTCTTTACCTCTTCTCTTTCTTTACCTCTTCTCTTTCTTTACCTCTTCTCTTTCTTTACCTCTTCTCTTTCTTTATCTCTTCTGTCTTTAACTCTTCTGTCTTTACCTCTTCTCTTTATTTAACTCTTATCTTTCTTTACCTCTTCTCTGTCTTTACCTCTTCTTTTTCTTTACCTCTTATCTTTCTTTACCTCTTCTCTGTCTTTACCTCTTCTTTTTCTTTATCTCTTCTCTCTTTACCTCTTCTGTCTTTACCTCTTCTGTCTTTACCTCTTCTCTTTCTTCACCTCTTCTGTCCTTACCTCTTCTGTCTTTACCTCTTCTGTCTTTACCTCTTCTCTGTCTTCACCTCTTCTGTCTTTACCTCTTCTGTCTTTACCTCTACCTCTTCTGTCTTTACCTCTTCTCTTTCTTTATCTCTTCTGTCTTTACCTCTTCTGTCTTTACCTCTTCTGTCTTTACCTCTTCTCTTTATTTACCTCTTCTTTTTCTTTACCTCCTCTCTTTCTTTACCTCTCCTCTTTCTTTACTTCTTCTCTGTCTTTACCTCTTTTCTGTCTTTATCTCTTCTGTCTTTACCTCTTCTGTCTTTACCTCTTCTGTCTTTACCTCTTCTCTTTCTTTATCTCTTCTGTCTTTACCTCTTCTGTCTTTACCTCTTCTCTTTCTTTACCTCTTCTGTCTTTACCTATTCTGTCTTTACCTCTTCTCTGTCTTTACCTCTTCTCTTTCTTTACCTCTTCTCTGCCTTTACCTCTTCTCTTTCTTCATCTCTTCTGTCTTTACCTCTTCTCTTTCTTTACCTCTTCTGTCTTTACCTCTTCTCTTTCTTTACCTCTTCTCTGTCTTTACCTCTTCTCTTTCTTCATCTCTTCTGTCTTTACCTCTTCTGTCTTTACCTCTTCTCTTTCTTTACCTCTTCTCTTTCTTTACCTCTTCTGTCTTTACCTCTTCTCTGTCTTTACCTCTTCTTTCTTTACCTCTTCTGTCTTTACCTCTTCTGTCTTTACCTCTTCTCTTTCTTTATCTCTTCTGTCTTTACCTCTTCTCTGTCTTTACCTCTTCTGTCTTTACCTCTTCTGTCTTTACCTCTTCTGTCTTTACCTCTTCTCTTTCTTTATCTCTTCTGTCTTTACCTCTTCTGTCTTTACCTCTTCTCTTTCTTTACCTCTTCTGTCTTTACCTATTCTGTCTTTATCTCTTCTCTTTCTTTACCTCTTCTTTTTCTTTACCTCTTCTGTCTTTACCCCTTCTGTGTTTACCTCTTCTGTCTTTACCTCTTCTCTTTCTTATCTCTTCTGTCTTTAACTCTTCTGTCTTTACCTCTTCTCTTTATTTACCTCTTCTTTTTCTTTACCTCTTTTCTTTCGTTACCTCTTCTGTCTTTACCTCTTATCTTTCTTTACCTCTTCTCTGTCTTTACCTCTTCTTTTTCTTTATCTCTTCTCTCTTTACCTCTTCTGTCTTTACCTCTTCTGTCTTTACCTCTTCTCTTTCTTCACCTCTTCTGTCTTTACCTCTTCTGTCTTTACCTCTTCTCTGTCTTTACCTCTTCTGTCTTTACCTCTTCTGTCTTTACCTCTTCTGTCTTTACCTCTTCTCTTTCTTTATCTCTTCTGTCTTTACCTCTTCTGTCTTTACCTCTCCTGTCTTTACCTCTTCTCTTTATTTACCTCTTCTTTTTCTTTACCTCTTCTGTCTTTACCTCTTCTGTCTTTACCTCTTATCTTTCTTTACCTCTTCTGTCTTTACCTCTTCTGTCTTCACCTCTTCTCTGTCTTTACCTCTTCTTTTTCTTTACCTCCTCTCTTTCTTTACCTCTCCTCTTTCTTTACTTCTTCTCTGTCTTTACCTCTTCTCTGTCTTTATCTCTTCTGTCTTTACCTCTTCTGTCTTTACCTCTTCTGTATTTACCTTTTCTCTTTCTTTACATCTTCTGTCTTTACCTCTTCTCTTTATTTACCTCTCCTCTTTCTTTACTTCTTCTCTGTCTTTACCTCTTCTCTGTCTTTATCTCTTCTGTCTTTACCTCTTCTGTCTTTACCTCTTCTGTATTTACCTTTTCTCTTTCTTTACATCTTCTGTCTTTACCTCTTCTCTTTATTTACCTCTTCTCTGTCTTTACCTCTTCTTTCTTTATCTCTTCAGTCTTCACCTCTTCTCTTTCTTTACCTCTTCTCTGTCTTTACCTCTTCTCTTTCTTTATCTCTTCTGTCTTTACCTCTTCTGTCTTTACCTCTTCTCTGTCTTTACCTCTTCTGTCTTTACCTCTTCTCTGTCTTTACCTCTTCTCTTTCTTTACCTCTTCTGTCTTTACCTCTTCTCTTTCTTTACCTCTTCTCTTTCTTTACCTCTTCTCTTTCTTTACCTCTTCTCTTTCTTTATCTCTTCTGTCTTTAACTCTTCTGTCTTTACCTCTTCTCTTTATTTAACTCTTATCTTTCTTTACCTCTTCTCTGTCTTTACCTCTTCTTTTTCTTTACCTCTTATCTTTCTTTACCTCTTCTCTGTCTTTACCTCTTCTTTTTCTTTATCTCTTCTCTCTTTACCTCTTCTGTCTTTACCTCTTCTGTCTTTACCTCTTCTCTTTCTTCACCTCTTCTGTCCTTACCTCTTCTGTCTTTACCTCTTCTGTCTTTACCTCTTCTCTGTCTTCACCTCTTCTGTCTTTACCTCTTCTGTCTTTACCTCTACCTCTTCTGTCTTTACCTCTTCTCTTTCTTTATCTCTTCTGTCTTTACCTCTTCTGTCTTTACCTCTTCTGTCTTTACCTCTTCTCTTTATTTACCTCTTCTTTTTCTTTACCTCCTCTCTTTCTTTACCTCTCCTCTTTCTTTACTTCTTCTCTGTCTTTACCTCTTTTCTGTCTTTATCTCTTCTGTCTTTACCTCTTCTGTCTTTACCTCTTCTGTCTTTACCTCTTCTCTTTCTTTATCTCTTCTGTCTTTACCTCTTCTGTCTTTACCTCTTCTCTTTCTTTACCTCTTCTGTCTTTACCTATTCTGTCTTTACCTCTTCTCTGTCTTTACCTCTTCTCTTTCTTTACCTCTTCTCTGCCTTTACCTCTTCTCTTTCTTCATCTCTTCTGTCTTTACCTCTTCTCTTTCTTTACCTCTTCTGTCTTTACCTCTTCTCTTTCTTTACCTCTTCTCTGTCTTTACCTCTTCTCTTTCTTCATCTCTTCTGTCTTTACCTCTTCTGTCTTTACCTCTTCTCTTTCTTTACCTCTTCTCTTTCTTTACCTCTTCTGTCTTTACCTCTTCTCTGTCTTTACCTCTTCTTTCTTTACCTCTTCTGTCTTTATCTCTTCAGTCTTCACCTCTTCTCTTTCTTTACCTCTTCTCTTTCTTTACCTCTTCTCTTTCTTTACTTCTTCTCTGTCTTTATCTCTTCTCTTTCTTTACCTCTTCTTTTTCTTTACCTCTTCTGTCTTTACCCCTTCTGTGTTTACCTCTTCTGTCTTTACCTGTTCTCTTTCTTATCTCTTCTGTCTTTAACTCTTCTGTCTTTACCTCTTCTGTCTTTACCTCTTCTCTTTCTTTATCTCTTCTGTCTTTACCTCTTCTGTCTTTACCTCTTCTCTTTCTTTACCTCTTCTCTTTCTTTACCTCTTCTCTTTCTTTACTTCTTCTCTGTCTTTATCTCTTCTCTTTCTTTACCTCTTCTTTTTCTTTACCTCTTCTGTCTTTACCCCTTCTGTGTTTACCTCTTCTGTCTTTACCTGTTCTCTTTCTTATCTCTTCTGTCTTTAACTCTTCTGTCTTTACCTCTTCTGTCTTTACCTCTTCTGTCTTTACCTCTTCTCTTTCTTTACCTCTTCTGTCTTTACCTCTTCTGTATTTACCTTTTCTCTTTCTTTACATCTTCTGTCTTTACCTCTTCTCTTTCTTTACCTCTTATTTTTCTTTACCTCTTTTCTTTCTTTACCTCTTCTGTCTATACCTCTTATCTTTCTTTACCTCTTCTCTGTCTTTACCTCTTCTTTTTCTTTATCTCTTTTTTCTTTACCTCTTCTGTCTTTACCTCTTCTGTCTTCACCTCTTCTCTGTCTTTACCTCTTCTTTTTCTTTACCTCCTCTCTTTCTTTACCTCTCCTCTTTCTTTACTTCTTCTCTGTCTTTACCTCTTCTCTGTCTTTATCTCTTCTGTCTTTACCTCTTCTGTCTTTACCTCTTCTGTCTTTACCTCTTCTCTTTCTTTATCTCTTCTGTCTTTACCTCTTCTGTCTTTACCTCTTCTCTTTCTTTACCTCTTCTGTCTTTATCTATTCTGTCTTTACCTCTTCTCTGTCTTTACCTCTTCTCTTTCTTTACCTCTTCTCTGCCTTTACCTCTTCTCTTTCTTCATCTCTTCTGTCTTTACCTCTTCTCTTTCTTTACCTCTTCTGTCTTTACCTCTTCTCTTTCTTTACCTCTTCTCTGTCTTTACCTCTTCTCTTTCTTCATCTCTTCTGTCTTTACCTCTTCTCTTTCTTTACCTCTTCTGTCTTTACCTCTTCTCTGTCTTTACCTCTTCTTTCTTTACCTCTTCTGTCTTTATCTCTTCAGTCTTCACCTCTTCTCTTTCTTTACCTCTTCTCTTTCTTTACCTCTTCTCTTTCTTTACTTCTTCTCTGTCTTTATCTCTTCTCTTTCTTTACCTCTTCTTTTTCTTTACCTCTTCTGTCTTTACCCCTTCTGTGTTTACCTCTTCTGTCTTTACCTCTTCTCTTTCTTATCTCTTCTGTCTTTAACTCTTCTGTCTTTACCTCTTCTCTTTATTTACCTCTTCTTTTTCTTTACCTCTTTTCTTTCGTTACCTCTTCTGTCTTTACCTCTTATCTTTCTTTACCTCTTCTCTGTCTTTACCTCTTCTTTTTCTTTATCTCTTCTCTCTTTACCTCTTCTGTCTTTACCTCTTCTGTCTTTACCTCTTCTCTTTCTTCACCTCTTCTGTCTTTACCTCTTCTGTCTTTACCTCTTCTGTCTTTACCTCTTCTCTGTCTTTACCTCTTCTGTCTTTACCTCTTCTGTCTTTACCTCTTCTGTCTTTACCTCTTCTCTTTCTTTATATCTTCTGTCTTTACCTCTTCTGTCTTTACCTCTCCTGTCTTTACCTCTTCTCTTTATTTACCTCTTCTTTTTCTTTACCTCTTCTGTCTTTACCTCTTCTGTCTTTACCTCTTATCTTTCTTTACCTCTTCTGTCTTTACCTCTTCTGTCTTCACCTCTTCTCTGTCTTTACCTCTTCTTTTTCTTTACCTCCTCTCTTTCTTTACCTCTCCTCTTTCTTTACTTCTTCTCTGTCTTTACCTCTTCTCTGTCTTTATCTCTTCTGTCTTTACCTCTTCTGTCTTTACCTCTTCTGTATTTACCTTTTCTCTTTCTTTACATCTTCTGTCTTTACCTCTTCTCTTTATTTACCTCTCCTCTTTCTTTACTTCTTCTCTGTCTTTACCTCTTCTCTGTCTTTATCTCTTCTGTCTTTACCTCTTCTGTCTTTACCTCTTCTGTATTTACCTTTTCTCTTTCTTTACATCTTCTGTCTTTACCTCTTCTCTTTATTTACCTCTTCTCTGTCTTTACCTCTTCTTTCTTTATCTCTTCAGTCTTCACCTCTTCTCTTTCTTTACCTCTTCTCTGTCTTTACCTCTTCTCTTTCTTTATCTCTTCTGTCTTTACCTCTTCTGTCTTTACCTCTTCTCTGTCTTTACCTCTTCTGTCTTTACCTCTTCTCTGTCTTTACCTCTTCTCTTTCTTTACCTCTTCTGTCTTTACCTCTTCTCTTTCTTTACCTCTTCTCTTTCTTTACCTCTTCTCTTTCTTTACCTCTTCTCTTTCTTTATCTCTTCTGTCTTTAACTCTTCTGTCTTTACCTCTTCTCTTTATTTAACTCTTATCTTTCTTTACCTCTTCTCTGTCTTTACCTCTTCTTTTTCTTTACCTCTTATCTTTCTTTACCTCTTCTCTGTCTTTACCTCTTCTTTTTCTTTATCTCTTCTCTCTTTACCTCTTCTGTCTTTACCTCTTCTGTCTTTACCTCTTCTCTTTCTTCACCTCTTCTGTCCTTACCTCTTCTGTCTTTACCTCTTCTGTCTTTACCTCTTCTCTGTCTTCACCTCTTCTGTCTTTACCTCTTCTGTCTTTACCTCTACCTCTTCTGTCTTTACCTCTTCTCTTTCTTTATCTCTTCTGTCTTTACCTCTTCTGTCTTTACCTCTTCTGTCTTTACCTCTTCTCTTTATTTACCTCTTCTTTTTCTTTACCTCCTCTCTTTCTTTACCTCTCCTCTTTCTTTACTTCTTCTCTGTCTTTACCTCTTTTCTGTCTTTATCTCTTCTGTCTTTACCTCTTCTGTCTTTACCTCTTCTGTCTTTACCTCTTCTCTTTCTTTATCTCTTCTGTCTTTACCTCTTCTGTCTTTACCTCTTCTCTTTCTTTACCTCTTCTGTCTTTACCTATTCTGTCTTTACCTCTTCTCTGTCTTTACCTCTTCTCTTTCTTTACCTCTTCTCTGCCTTTACCTCTTCTCTTTCTTCATCTCTTCTGTCTTTACCTCTTCTCTTTCTTTACCTCTTCTGTCTTTACCTCTTCTCTTTCTTTACCTCTTCTCTGTCTTTACCTCTTCTCTTTCTTCATCTCTTCTGTCTTTACCTCTTCTGTCTTTACCTCTTCTCTTTCTTTACCTCTTCTCTTTCTTTACCTCTTCTGTCTTCACCTCTTCTCTTTCTTTACCTCTTCTCTTTCTTTACCTCTTCTCTTTCTTTACTTCTTCTCTGTCTTTATCTCTTCTCTTTCTTTACCTCTTCTTTTTCTTTACCTCTTCTGTCTTTACCCCTTCTGTGTTTACCTCTTCTGTCTTTACCTGTTCTCTTTCTTATCTCTTCTGTCTTTAACTCTTCTGTCTTTACCTCTTCTCTTTATTTACCTCTTCTTTTTCTTTACCTCTTTTCTTTAGTTACCTCTTCTGTCTTTACCTCTTATCTTTCTTTACCTCTTCTCTGTCTTTACCTCTTCTTTTTCTTTATCTCTTCTCTCTTTACCTCTTCTGTCTTTACCTCTTCTGTCTTTACCTCTTCTCTTTCTTCACCTCTTCTGTCTTTACCTCTTCTGTCTTTACCTCTTCTGTCTTTACCTCTTCTCTGTCTTTACCTCTTCTGTCTTTACCTCTTCTGTCTTTACCTCTTCTGTCTTTACCTCTTCTCTTTCTTTATCTCTTCTGTCTTTACCTCTTCTGTCTTTACCTCTCCTGTCTTTACCTCTTCTCTTTATTTACCTCTTCTGTCTTTACCTCTTATCTTTCTTTACCTCTTCTGTCTTTACCTCTTCTGTCTTCACCTCTTCTCTGTCTTTACCTCTTCTTTTTCTTTACCTCCTCTCTTTCTTTACCTCTCCTCTTTCTTTACTTCTTCTCTGTCTTTACCTCTTCTCTGTCTTTATCTCTTCTGTCTTTACCTCTTCTGTCTTTACCTCTTCTGTATTTACCTTTTCTCTTTCTTTACATCTTCTGTCTTTACCTCTTCTCTTTATTTACCTCTCCTCTTTCTTTACTTCTTCTCTGTCTTTACCTCTTCTCTGTCTTTATCTCTTCTGTCTTTACCTCTTCTGTCTTTACCTCTTCTCTTTCTTTATCTCTTCTGTCTTTACCTCTTCTGTCTTTACCTCTTCTCTTTCTTTACCTCTTCTGTCTTTATCTCTTCAGTCTTCACCTCTTCTCTTTCTTTACCTCTTCTCTTTCTTTACCTCTTCTCTTTCTTTACTTCTTCTCTGTCTTTATCTCTTCTCTTTCTTTACCTCTTCTTTTTCTTTACCTCTTCTGTCTTTACCCCTTCTGTGTTTACCTCTTCTGTCTTTACCTGTTCTCTTTCTTATCTCTTCTGTCTTTAACTCTTCTGTCTTTACCTCTTCTCTTTATTTACCTCTTCTTTTTCTTTACCTCTTATCTTTCTTTACCTCTTCTCTGTCTTTACCTCTTCTTTTTCTTTATCTCTTCTCTCTTTACCTCTTCTGTCTTTACCTCTTCTGTCTTTACCTCTTCTCTTTCTTCACCTCTTCTGTCTTTACCTCTTCTGTCTTTACCTCTTCTGTCTTTACCTCTTCTCTGTCTCTACCTCTTCTGTCTTTACCTCTTCTGTCTTTACCTCTTCTGTCTTTACCTCTTCTCTTTCTTTATCTCTTCTGTCTTTACCTCTTCTGTCTTTACCTCTCCTGTCTTTATCTCTTCTCTTTATTTACCTCTTCTGTCTTTACCTCTTATCTTTCTTTACCTCTTCTGTCTTTACCTCTTCTGTCTTCACCTCTTCTCTGTCTTTACCTCTTCTTTTTCTTTACCTCCTCTCTTTCTTTACCTCTCCTCTTTCTTTACTTCTTCTCTGTCTTTACCTCTTCTCTGTCTTTATCTCTTCTTTCTTTACCTCTTCTGTCTTTATCTCTTCAGTCTTCACCTCTTCTCTTTCTTTACCTCTTCTCTTTCTTTACCTCTTCTCTTTCTTTACTTCTTCTCTGTCTTTATCTCTTCTCTTTCTTTACCTCTTCTTTTTCTTTACCTCTTCTGTCTTTACCCCTTCTGTGTTTACCTCTTCTGTCTTTACCTGTTCTCTTTCTTATCTCTTCTGTCTTTACCTCTTCTGTTTTTACCTCTTCTCTTTCTTTACCTCTTCTCTTTCTTTACCTCATCTGTCTTTACGTCTTCTATCTGTACCTCTTCTCTTTCTTTACCTCTGCTCTTTCTTTACCTCTTCTGTCTTTACCTCTTCTGTATTTACATCTTCTCTTTCTTTACCTCTTCTGTCTTTACCTCTTCTCTTTATTTACCTCTTCTGTCTTTACCTCTTCTCTTTCTTTACCTCTTCTCTTTCTTTACCTCATCTCTTTCTTTACCTCTTCTGTCTTTACCTCTTCTCTTTCTTTACCTCTTCTCTTTCTTTACCTCTTCTCTTTCTTTACCTCTTCTCTTTCTTTACCTCTTCTGTCTTTACCTCTTCTCTGTCTTTACCTCTTCTTTCTTTACCTCTTCTGTCTTTATCTCTTCAGTCTTCACCTCTTCTCTTTCTTTACCTCTTCTCTTTCTTTACCTCTTCTCTTTCTTTACTTCTTCTCTGTCTTTATCTCTTCTCTTTCTTTACCTCTTCTTTTTCTTTACCTCTTCTGTCTTTTCCCCTTCTGTGTTTACCTCTTCTGTCTTTACGTCTTCTCTTTCTTTATCTCTTCTGTCTTTAACTCTTCTGTCTTTACCTCTTCTCTTTATTTACCTCTTCTTTTTCTTTACCTCTTTTCTTTCTTTACCTCTTCTGTCTTTACCTCTTATCTTTCTTTACCTCTTCTCTGTCTTTACCTCTTCTTTTTCTTTATCTCTTCTCTCTTTACCTCTTCTGTCTTTACCTCTTCTCTTTCTTCACCTCTTCTGTCTTTACCTCTTCTGTCTTTACCTCTTCTGTCTTTACCTCTTCTCTGTCTTTACCTCTTCTGTCTTTACCTCTTCTGTATTTACCTCTTCTGTCTTTACCTCTTCTCTTTCTTTATCTCTTCTGTCTTTACCTCTTCTGTATTTACCTCTTCTGTCTTTACCTCTTCTCTGTCTTTACCTCTTCTTTTTCTTTACCTCCTCTCTTTCTTTACCTCTCCTCTTTCTTTACTTCTTCTCTGTCTTTACCTCTTCTCTGTCTTTATCTCTTCTGTCTTTACCTCTTCTGTCTTTACCTCTTCTGTATTTACCGTTTCTCTTTCTTTACATCTTCTGTCTTTACCTCTTCTCTTTATTTACCTCTTCTCTTTCTTTACCTCTTATCTTTCATTACCTCTTCTGTCTTTACCTCTTCTGTCTTTACCTTTTCTCTTTCTTTACCTCTTCTGTCTTTACCTCTTCTCTTTCTTTACCTCTTCTGTCTTTACCTATTCTCTTACTTTACCTCTTCTCTTTCTTTACCTCTTCTGTCTTTACCCCTTCTCTTTCTTTACCTCTTCTCTTTCTTTACCTATTTTCTTTCTTTACCTTTTCTGTCTTTACCTCTTCTCTTTCTTTACCTCTTCTCTTTCTTTACCTCTTATGTCTTTACCTCTTCTCTTTCTTTACCTCTTCTGTCTTTACCTCTTCTCTTTCTTTACCTCTTCTGTCTTTACCTCTTCTCTTTCTTTACCTTTTCTGTCTTTACCTATTCTCTTACTTTACCTCTTCTCTTTCTTTACCTATTCTCTTTCTTTACCTCTTCTGTCCTTACCTCTTCTGTCTTTATTTCTTCTGTCTTTACCTCTTCTCTTTCTTTACCTATTCTCTTTCTTTACCTCTTCTCTTTCTATCTATCTTCTGTCTTTACGTCTTCTCTTTCTTTACCTCTTCTCTTTCTTTACCTCTTCTGTCTTTACCTCTTCTCTTTACCTCTTCTCTTTCTTTACCTATTCTCTTTCTTTACCTCTTCTGTCTTCACCTCTTCTCTTTCTTTACCTCTTCTCTTTCTTCACCTGTTCTCTTTCTTTACCTCTGCTGTCTTTACCTCTTCTCTTTCTTTACCTCTTCTGTCTTTACCTCTTCTCTTTCCTTACCTCTTCTCTTTCTTTACCTATTCTCTTTCTTTACCTCTTCTCTTTCTTTACCTCTTCTCTTTCTATCTATCTTCTGTCTTTACCTCTTCTCTTCACCTCTTCTCTTTCTTTACCTATTCTCTTTCTTTACCTCTTCTGTCTTTACTTCTTCTCTTTCCTTACCTCTTCTCTTTCTTTACCTCTTCTCTTTCTTTACCTCTTCTCTTTCTTTACCTCTGTGCTTCCTTTACCTCTTCTGTCTTTACCTCTTCTGTCTTTACCTCTTCTCTTTCTTTACCTCTTCTGTCTTTACCTCTTCTGTCTTTACCTCTTCTCTTTCTTTACCTCTTCTCTTTCTTAACCCCTTCTGTCTTTACCTCTTCTCTTTCTTTACCTCTTCTCTTTCTTTACCTCTTCTGTCTTTACCTCTTCTCTTTCTTTACCTCTTCTGTCTTTACCTCTTCTCTTTCTTTACCTCTTCTGTCTTTACCTCTTCTGTCTTTACCTCTTCTCTTTCTTTCCCTCTTCTCTTTCTTTACCTCTTCTGTCTTTACCTCTTCTGTCTTTACCTCTTCTCTTTCTTTAACTCTTCTGTCTTTACCTCTTCTCTTTCTTTACCTCTTCTCTTTCTATCTATCTTCTGTCTTTACCTCTTCTGTCTTTACCTCTTCTCTTTCTTTACCTCTTCTGTCTTCATTTCTTCTGTCTTTACCTCTTCTCTTTCTTTACCTATTCTCTTTCTTTACCCCTTCTCTGTCTATCTATCTTCTGTCTTTACCTCTTCTGTCTTTACCTCTTCTCTTTCTTTACCTCTTCTCTTTCTATCTATCTTCTGTCTTTACGTCTTCTCTTTACCTCTTCTCTTTCTTTACCTATTCTCTTTCTTTACCTCTTCTGTCTTTACCTCTTCTCTTTCTTTACCTCTTCTCTTTCTTCACCTCTTCTCTTTTTTTACCTCTTCTGTCTTTACCTCTTCTCTTTCCTTACCTCTTCTCTTTCTTTACCTATTCTCTGTCTTTACCTCTTCTCTTTCCTTACCTCTTCTCTTTCTTTACCTATTTTCTTTCTTTACCTCTTCTGTCTTTACCTCTTCTCTTTCTTTACCTGTTCTCTTTCTTTACCTCTTCTGTCTTTACCTCTTCTGTCTTTACCTCTTCTCTTTCTTTACCTCTTCTGTCTTTACCTCTTCTCTTTCTTTACCTCTTCTGTCTTTACCTCTTCTCTTTCCTTACCTCTTCTCTTTCTTTACCTATTCTCTGTCTTTACCTCTTCTCTTTCCTTACCTCTTCTCTTTCTTTACCTATTTTCTTTCTTTACCTCTTCTGTCTTTACCTCTTCTCTTTCTTTACCTGTTCTCTTTCTTTACCTCTTCTGTCTTTACCTCTTCTGTCTTTACCTCTTCTCTGTCTTTATCTCTTCTGTCTTTACCTCTTCTGTCTTTACCTCTTCTGTATTTACCGTTTCTCTTTCTTTACATCTTCTGTCTTTACCTCTTCTCTTTATTTACCTCTTCTCTTTCTTTACCTCTTATCTTTCATTACCTCTTCTGTCTTTACCTCTTCTGTCTTTACCTTTTCTCTTTCTTTACCTCTTCTGTCTTTACCTCTTCTCTTTCTTTACCTCTTCTGTCTTTACCTATTCTCTTACTTTACCTCTTCTCTTTCTTTACCTCTTCTGTCTTTACCTCTTCTCTTTCTTTACCTCTTCTGTCTTTACCTCTTCTCTTTCTTTACCTATTCTCTTTCTTTACCTCTTCTCTTTCTATCTATCTTCTGTCTTTACCTCTTCTCTTTCTTTACCTCTTCTCTTTCTTTACCTCTTCTGTCTTTACCTCTTCTCTTAACCTCTTCTCTTTCTTTACCTATTCTCTTTCTTTACCTCTTCTGTCTTCACCTCTTCTCTTTCTTTACCTCTTCTCTTTCTTCACCTGTTCTCTTTCTTTACCTCTGCTGTCTTTACCTCTTCTCTTTCTTTACCTCTTCTGTCTTTACCTCTTCTCTTTCCTTACCTCTTCTCTTTCTTTACCTATTCTCTTTCTTTACCTCTTCTCTTTCTTTACCTCTTCTCTTTCTATCTATCTTCTGTCTTTACCTCTTCTCTTCACCTCTTCTCTTTCTTTACCTATTCTCTTTCTTTACCTCTTCTGTCTTTACCTTTTCTCTTTCTTTACGTCTTCTGTCTTTACCTCTTCTCTTTCTTTACCTCTTCTGTCTTTACCTATTCTCTTACTTTACCTCTTCTCTTTCTTTACCTCTTCTGTCTTTACCCCTTCTCTTTCTTTACCTCTTCTCTTTCTTTACCTATTTTCTTTCTTTACCTTTTCTGTCTTTACCTCTTCTCTTTCTTTACCTCTTCTCTTTCTTTACCTCTTCTGTCTTTACCTCTTCTCTTTCTTTACCTCTTATGTCTTTACCTCTTCTCTTTCTTTACCTCATCTGTCTTTACCTCTTCTCTTTCCTTACCTCTTCTCTTTCTTTACCTATTCTCTTTCTTTACCTCTTCTCTTTCTTTACCTCTTCTCTTTCTATCTATCTTCTGTCTTTACCTCTTCTCTTCACCTCTTCTCTTTCTTTACCTATTCTCTTTCTTTACCTCTTCTGTCTTTACCTTTTCTCTTTCTTTACCTCTTCTCTCTTTACCTCTTCTCTTTCTTTACCTCTTCTGTCTTTACCTATTCTCTTACTTTACCTCTTCTCTTTCTTTACCTCTTCTGTCTTTACCCCTTCTCTTTCTTTACCTCTTCTCTTTCTTTACCTATTTTCTTTCTTTACCTTTTCTGTCTTTACCTCTTCTCTTTCTTTACCTCTTCTCTTTCTTTACCTCTTCTGTCTTTACCTCTTCTCTTTCTTTACCTCTTATGTCTTTACCTCTTCTCTTTCTTTACCTCTTCTGTCTTTACCTCTTCTCTTTCTTTACCTTTTCTGTCTTTACCTATTCTCTTACTTTACCTCTTCTCTTTCTTTACCTATTCTCTTTCTTTACCTCTTCTGTCCTTACCTCTTCTGTCTTTATTTCTTCTGTCTTTACGTCTTCTCTTTCTTTACCTATTCTCTTTCTTTACCTCTTCTCTTTCTATCTATCTTCTGTCTTTACCTCTTCTCTTTCTTTACCTCTTCTCTTTCTTTACCTCTTCTGTCTTTACCTCTTCTCTTTACCTCTTCTCTTTCTTTACCTATTCTCTTTCTTTACCTCTTCTGTCTTCACTTCTTCTCTTTCTTTACCTCTTCTCTTTCTTCACCTGTTCTCTTTCTTTACCTCTGCTGTCTTTACCTCTTCTCTTTCTTTACCTCTTCTGTCTTTACCTCTTCTCTTTCCTTACCTCTTCTCTTTCTTTACCTATTCTCTTTCTTTACCTCTTCTCTTTCTTTACCTCTTCTCTTTCTATCTATCTTCTGTCTTTACCTCTTCTCTTCACCTCTTCTCTTTCTTTACCTATTCTCTTTCTTTATCTCTTCTGTCTTTACTTCTTCTCTTTCCTTACCTCTTCTCTTTCTTTACCTCTTCTCTTTCTTTACCTCTTCTCTGTCTTTACCTCTGTTCTTCCTTTACCTCTTCTGTCTTTACCTCTTCTGTCTTTACCTCTTCTCTTTCTTTACCTCTTCTGTCTTTACCTCTTCTGTCTTTACCTCTTCTCTTTCTTTACCTCTTCTCTTTCTTAACCCCTTCTGTCTTTACCTCTTCTCTTTCTTTACCTCTTCTCTTTCTTTACCTCTTCTGTCTTTACCTCTTCTCTTTCTTTACCTCTTCTGTCTTTACCTCTTCTCTTTCTTTACCTCTTCTGTCTTTACCTCTTCTGTCTTTACCTCTTCTCTTTCTTTCCCTCTTCTCTTTCTTTACCTCTTCTGTCTTTACCTCTTCTGTCTTTACCTCTTCTCTTTCTTTAACTCTTCTGTCTTTACCTCTTCTCTTTCTTTACCTCTTCTCTTTCTATCTATCTTCTGTCTTTACCTCTTCTGTCTTTACCTCTTCTCTTTCTTTACCTCTTCTGTCTTCATTTCTTCTGTCTTTACCTCTTCTCTTTCTTTACCTATTCTCTTTCTTTACCTCTTCTCTGTCTATCTATCTTCTGTCTTTACCTCATCTGTCTTTACCTCTTCTCTTTCTTTACCTCTTCTCTTTCTATCTATCTTCTGTCTTTACGTCTTCTCTTTACCTCTTCTCTTTCTTTACCTCTTCTCTTTACCTCTTCTCTTTCTTTACCTATTCTCTTTCTTTACCTCTTCTGTCTTTACCTCTTCTCTTTCTTTACCTCTTCTCTTTCTTCACCTCTTCTCTTTTTTTACCTCTTCTGTCTTTACCTCTTCTCTTTCCTTACCTCTTCTCTTTCTTTACCTATTCTCTGTCTTTACCTCTTCTCTTTCCTTACCTCTTCTCTTTCTTTACCTATTTTCTTTCTTTACCTCTTCTGTCTTTACCTCTTCTGTCTTTACCTCTTCTCTTTCTTTACCTCTTCTGTCTTTACCTCTTCTCTTTACCTCTTCTCTTTCTTTACCTATTCTCTTTCTTTACCTCTTCTGTCTTCACCTCTTCTCTTTCTTTACCTCTTCTCTTTCTTCACCTCTTCTCTTTCTTTACCTCTGCTGTCTTTACCTCTTCTCTTTCTTTACCTCTTCTGTCTTTACCTCTTCTCTTTCCTTACCTCTTCTCTTTCTTTACCTATTCTCTTTCTTTACCTCTTCTCTTTCTTTACCTCTTCCGTCTTTACCTCTTCTCTTTACCTCTTCTCTTTCTTTACCTATTCTCTGTCTT
This sequence comes from Lampris incognitus, assembly GCF_029633865.1. Classification (NCBI taxonomy): domain Eukaryota; kingdom Metazoa; phylum Chordata; class Actinopteri; order Lampriformes; family Lampridae; genus Lampris; species Lampris incognitus. Next base: position 70,937,669 of record NC_079211.1, read on the forward strand.
TACCTCTTCTGTCTTTACCTCTTCTCTTTCTTTACCTCTTCTGTCTTTACCTCTTCTGTCTTTACCTCTTCTCTTTCTTTACCTCTTCTGTCTTTACTTCTTCTCTTTCCTTACCTCTTCTCTTTCTTTACCTCTTCTCTTTCTTTACCTCTTCTCTGTCTTTACCTCTGTTCTTCCTTTACCTCTTCTGTCTTTACCTCTTCTGTCTTTACCTCTTCTCTTTCTTTACCTCTTCTGTCTTTACCTCTTCTGTCTTTACCTCTTCTCTTTCTTTACCTCTTCTCTTTCTTAACCCCTTCTGTCTTTACCTCTTCTCTTTCTTTACCTCTTCTCTTTCTTTACCTCTTCTGTCTTTACCTCTTCTCTTTCTTTACCTCTTCTGTCTTTACCTCTTCTCTTTCTTTACCTCTTCTGTCTTTACCTCTTCTGTCTTTACCTCTTCTCTTTCTTTCCCTCTTCTCTTTCTTTACCTCTTCTGTCTTTACCTCTTCTGTCTTTACCTCTTCTCTTTCTTTAACTCTTCTGTCTTTACCTCTTCTCTTTCTTTACCTCTTCTCTTTCTATCTATCTTCTGTCTTTACCTCTTCTGTCTTTACCTCTTCTCTTTCTTTACCTCTTCTGTCTTCATTTCTTCTGTCTTTACCTCTTCTCTTTCTTTACCTATTCTCTTTCTTTACCTCTTCTCTGTCTATCTATCTTCTGTCTTTACCTCTTCTGTCTTTACCTCTTCTCTTTCTTTACCTCTTCTCTTTCTATCTATCTTCTGTCTTTACGTCTTCTCTTTACCTCTTCTCTTTCTTTACCTCTTCTCTTTACCTCTTCTCTTTCTTTACCTATTCTCTTTCTTTACCTCTTCTGTCTTTACCTCTTCTCTTTCTTTACCTCTTCTCTTTCTTCACCTCTTCTCTTTTTTTACCTCTTCTGTCTTTACCTCTTCTCTTTCCTTACCTCTTCTCTTTCTTTACCTATTTTCTTTCTTTACCTCTTCTGTCTTTACCTCTTCTCTTTCTTTACCTGTTCTCTTTCTTTACCTCTTCTGTCTTTACCTCTTCTGTCTTTACCTCTTCTCTTTCTTTACCTCTTCTGTCTTTACCTCTTCTCTTTCTATCTATCTTCTGTCTTTACCTCTTCTCTTTCTTTACCTCTTCTCTTTCTTTACCTCTTCTGTCTTTACCTCTTCTCTTTACCTCTTCTCTTTCTTTACCTATTCTCTTTCTTTACCTCTTCTGTCTTCACCTCTTCTCTTTCTTTACCTCTTCTCTTTCTTCACCTCTTCTCTTTCTTTACCTCTGCTGTCTTTACCTCTTCTCTTTCTTTACCTCTTCTGTCTTTACCTCTTCTCTTTCTTTACCTCTTCTGTCTTTACCTCTTCTGTCTTTACCTCTTCTCTTTCTTTACCTCTTCTGTCTTTACCTCTTCTCTTTCCATACCTCTTATGTCTTTACCTCTTCTCTTTCTTTACCTCATCTGTCTTTACCTCTTCTCTTTCCTTACCTCTTCTCTTTCTTTACCTATTCTCTTTCTTTACCTCTTCTCTTTCTTTACCTCTTCTCTTTCTATCTATCTTCTGTCTTTACCTCTTCTCTTCACCTCTTCTCTTTCTTTACCTATTCTCTTTCTTTACCTCTTCTGTCTTTACCTTTTCTCTTTCTTTACCTCTTCTCTCTTTACCTCTTCTCTTTCTTTACCTCTTCTGTCTTTACCTATTCTCTTACTTTACCTCTTCTCTTTCTTTACCTCTTCTGTCTTTACCCCTTCTCTTTCTTTACCTCTTCTCTTTCTTTACCTATTTTCTTTCTTTACCTTTTCTGTCTTTACCTCTTCTCTTTCTTTACCTCTTCTCTTTCTTTACCTCTTCTGTCTTTACCTCTTCTCTTTCTTTACCTCTTATGTCTTTACCTCTTCTCTTTCTTTACCTCTTCTGTCTTTACCTCTTCTCTTTCTTTACCTTTTCTGTCTTTACCTATTCTCTTACTTTACCTCTTCTCTTTCTTTACCTATTCTCTTTCTTTACCTCTTCTGTCCTTACCTCTTCTGTCTTTATTTCTTCTGTCTTTACCTCTTCTCTTTCTTTACCTATTCTCTTTCTTTACCTCTTCTCTTTCTATCTATCTTCTGTCTTTACCTCTTCTCTTTCTTTACCTCTTCTCTTTCTTTACCTCTTCTGTCTTTACCTCTTCTCTTTACCTCTTCTCTTTCTTTACCTATTCTCTTTCTTTACCTCTTCTGTCTTCACTTCTTCTCTTTCTTTACCTCTTCTCTTTCTTCACCTGTTCTCTTTCTTTACCTCTGCTGTCTTTACCTCTTCTCTTTCTTTACCTCTTCTGTCTTTACCTCTTCTCTTTCCTTACCTCTTCTCTTTCTTTACCTATTCTCTTTCTTTACCTCTTCTCTTTCTATCTATCTTCTGTCTTTACCTCTTCTCTTCACCTCTTCTCTTTCTTTACCTATTCTCTTTCTTTATCTCTTCTGTCTTTACTTCTTCTCTTTCCTTACCTCTTCTCTTTCTTTACCTCTTCTCTTTCTTTACCTCTTCTCTGTCTTTACCTCTGTTCTTCCTTTACCTCTTCTGTCTTTACCTCTTCTGTCTTTACCTCTTCTCTTTCTTTACCTCTTCTGTCTTTACCTCTTCTGTCTTTACCTTTTCTCTTTCTTTACCTCTTCTCTTTCTTAACCCCTTCTGTCTTTACCTCTTCTCTTTCTTTACCTCTTCTCTTTCTTTACCTCTTCTGTCTTTACCTCTTCTCTTTCTTTACCTCTTCTGTCTTTACCTCTTCTCTTTCTTTACCTCTTCTGTCTTTACCTCTTCTGTCTTTACCTCTTCTCTTTCTTTCCCTCTTCTCTTTCTTTACCTCTTCTGTCTTTACCTCTTCTGTCTTTACCTCTTCTCTTTCTTTAACTCTTCTGTCTTTACCTCTTCTCTTTCTTTACCTCTTCTCTTTCTATCTATCTTCTGTCTTTACCTCTTCTGTCTTTACCTCTTCTCTTTCTTTACCTCTTCTGTCTTCATTTCTTCTGTCTTTACCTCTTCTCTTTCTTTACCTATTCTCTTTCTTTACCTCTTCTCTGTCTATCTATCTTCTGTCTTTACCTCATCTGTCTTTACCTCTTCTCTTTCTTTACCTCTTCTCTTTCTATCTATCTTCTGTCTTTACGTCTTCTCTTTACCTCTTCTCTTTCTTTACCTCTTCTCTTTACCTCTTCTCTTTCTTTACCTATTCTCTTTCTTTACCTCTTCTGTCTTTACCTCTTCTCTTTCTTTACCTCTTCTCTTTCTTCACCTCTTCTCTTTTTTTACCTCTTCTGTCTTTACCTCTTCTCTTTCCTTACCTCTTCTCTTTCTTTACCTATTCTCTGTCTTTACCTCTTCTCTTTCCTTACCTCTTCTCTTTCTTTACCTATTTTCTTTCTTTACCTCTTCTGTCTTTACCTCTTCTCTTTCTTTACCTGTTCTCTTTCTTTACCTCTTCTGTCTTTACCTCTTCTGTCTTTACCTCTTCTCTTTCTTTACCTCTTCTGTCTTTACCTCTTCTCTTTCTATCTATCTTCTGTCTTTACCTCTTCTCTTTCTTTACCTCTTCTCTTTCTTTACCTCTTCTGTCTTTACCTCTTCTCTTTACCTCTTCTCTTTCTTTACCTATTCTCTTTCTTTACCTCTTCTGTCTTCACCTCTTCTCTTTCTTTACCTCTTCTCTTTCTTCACCTCTTCTCTTTCTTTACCTCTGCTGTCTTTACCTCTTCTCTTTCTTTACCTCTTCTGTCTTTACCTCTTCTCTTTCCTTACCTCTTCTCTTTCTTTACCTATTCTCTTTCTTTACCTCTTCTCTTTCTTTACCTCTTCCGTCTTTACCTCTTCTCTTTACCTCTTCTCTTTCTTTACCTATTCTCTGTCTTTACCTCTTCTGTCTTTACCTCTTCTCTTTCTTTACCTCTTCTGTCTTTACCTCTTCTGTCTTTACCTCTTCTCTTTCTTTACCTCTTCTGTCTTTACTTCTTCTCTTTCCTTACCTCTTCTCTTTCTTTACCTCTTCTCTTTCTTTACCTCTTCTCTGTCTTTACCTCTGTTCTTCCTTTACCTCTTCTGTCTTTACCTCTTCTGTCTTTACCTCTTCTCTTTCTTTACCTCTTCTGTCTTTACCTCTTCTGTCTTTACCTCTTCTCTTTCTTTACCTCTTCTCTTTCTTAACCCCTTCTGTCTTTACCTCTTCTCTTTCTTTACCTCTTCTCTTTCTTTACCTCTTCTGTCTTTACCTCTTCTCTTTCTTTACCTCTTCTGTCTTTACCTCTTCTCTTTCTTTACCTCTTCTGTCTTTACCTCTTCTGTCTTTACCTCTTCTCTTTCTTTCCCTCTTCTCTTTCTTTACCTCTTCTGTCTTTACCTCTTCTGTCTTTACCTCTTCTCTTTCTTTAACTCTTCTGTCTTTACCTCTTCTCTTTCTTTACCTCTTCTCTTTCTATCTATCTTCTGTCTTTACCTCTTCTGTCTTTACCTCTTCTCTTTCTTTACCTCTTCTGTCTTCATTTCTTCTGTCTTTACCTCTTCTCTTTCTTTACCTATTCTCTTTCTTTACCTCTTCTCTGTCTATCTATCTTCTGTCTTTACCTCTTCTGTCTTTACCTCTTCTCTTTCTTTACCTCTTCTCTTTCTATCTATCTTCTGTCTTTACGTCTTCTCTTTACCTCTTCTCTTTCTTTACCTCTTCTCTTTACCTCTTCTCTTTCTTTACCTATTCTCTTTCTTTACCTCTTCTGTCTTTACCTCTTCTCTTTCTTTACCTCTTCTCTTTCTTCACCTCTTCTCTTTTTTTACCTCTTCTGTCTTTACCTCTTCTCTTTCATTACCTCTTCTCTTTCTTTACCTATTCTCTGTCTTTACCTCTTCTCTTTCCTTACCTCTTCTCTTTCTTTACCTATTTTCTTTCTTTACCTCTTCTGTCTTTACCTCTTCTCTTTCTTTACCTGTTCTCTTTCTTTACCTCTTCTGTCTTTACCTCTTCTGTCTTTACCTCTTCTCTTTCTTTACCTCTTCTGTCTTTACCTCTTCTCTTTCTATCTATCTTCTGTCTTTACCTCTTCTCTTTCTTTACCTCTTCTCTTTCTTTACCTCTTCTGTCTTTACCTCTTCTCTTTACCTCTTCTCTTTCTTTACCTATTCTCTTTCTTTACCTCTTCTGTCTTCACCTCTTCTCTTTCTTTACCTCTTCTCTTTCTTCACCTCTTCTCTTTCTTTACCTCTGCTGTCTTTACCTCTTCTCTTTCTTTACCTCTTCTGTCTTTACCTCTTCTCTTTCCTTACCTCTTCTCTTTCTTTACCTATTCTCTTTCTTTACCTCTTCTCTTTCTTTACCTCTTCCGTCTTTACCTCTTCTCTTTACCTCTTCTCTTTCTTTACCTATTCTCTGTCTTTACCTCTTCTGTCTTTACCTCTTCTCTTTCTTTACCTCTTCTGTCTTTACCTCTTCTGTCTTTACCTCTTCTCTTTCTTTACCTCTTCTCTTTCTTTACCCCTTCTGTCTTTACCTCTTCTCTTTCTTTACCTCTTCTCTTTCTTTACCTCTTCTGTCTTTACCTCTTCTCTTTCTTTACCTCTTCTGTCTTTACCTCTTCTGTCTTTACCTCTTCTCTTCCTTTACCTCTTCTCTTTCTTTACCTCTTCTGTCTTTACCTCTTCTCTTTCTTTACCTCTTCTCTTTCTTTACCTCTTCTTTCTTTACCTCTTCTGTCTTTACCTTTTCTCTTTCTTTACCTCTTCTGTCTTTACCTCTTCTCTTTCTTTACCTCTTCTGTCTTTACCTATTCTCTTACTTTACCTCTTCTCTTTCTTTACCTCTTCTGTCTTTACCTCTTCTCTTTCTTTACCTCTTCTCTTTCTTTACCTCTTTTCTTTCTTTACCCCTTCTGTCTTTACCTCTTCTCTTTCTTTACCTCTTTTCTTTCTTTACCTCTTCTCTTTACCTCTTCTCTTTCTTTACCTCTTCTCTTTCTTTACCTCTTCTGTCTTTACTTCTTCTCTTTCTTTACCTCTTCTCTTTCTATCTATCTTCTGTCTTTACCTCTTCTGTCTTTACCTCTTCTCTTCCTTTACCTCTTCTCTTTCTTTACCTCTTCTGTCTTTACCTCTTCTCTTTCTTTACCTCTTCTCTTTCTTTACCTCTTCTTTCTTTACCTCTTCTGTCTTTACCTTTTCTCTTTCTTTACCTCTTCTGTCTTTACCTCTTCTCTTTCTTTACCTCTTCTGTCTTTACCTATTCTCTTACTTTACCTCTTCTCTTTCTTTACCTCTTCTGTCTTTACCTCTTCTCTTTCTTTACCTCTTCTCTTTCTTTACCTCTTTTCTTTCTTTACCCCTTCTGTCTTTACCTCTTCTCTTTCTTTACCTCTTTTCTTTCTTTACCTCTTCTCTTTACCTCTTCTCTTTCTTTACCTATTCTCTTTCTTTACCTCTTCTGTCTTTACCTCTTCTCTTTCTTTACCTCTTCTCTTTCTTTACCTCTTCTGTCTTTACCTCTTCTGTCTTTACCTCTTCTCTTTCTTTACCTCTTCTGTCTTTACTTCTTCTCTTTCCTTACCTCTTCTCTTTCTTTACCTCTTCTCTTTCTTTACCTCTTCTCTGTCTTTACCTCTGTTCTTCCTTTACCTCTTCTGTCTTTACCTCTTCTGTCTTTACCTCTTCTCTTTCTTTACCTCTTCTGTCTTTACCTCTTCTGTCTTTACCTCTTCTCTTTCTTTACCTCTTCTCTTTCTTAACCCCTTCTGTCTTTACCTCTTCTCTTTCTTTACCTCTTCTCTTTCTTTACCTCTTCTGTCTTTACCTCTTCTCTTTCTTTACCTCTTCTGTCTTTACCTCTTCTCTTTCTTTACCTCTTCTGTCTTTACCTCTTCTGTCTTTACCTCTTCTCTTTCTTTCCCTCTTCTCTTTCTTTACCTCTTCTGTCTTTACCTCTTCTGTCTTTACCTCTTCTCTTTCTTTAACTCTTCTGTCTTTACCTCTTCTCTTTCTTTACCTCTTCTCTTTCTATCTATCTTCTGTCTTTACCTCTTCTGTCTTTACCTCTTCTCTTTCTTTACCTCTTCTGTCTTCATTTCTTCTGTCTTTACCTCTTCTCTTTCTTTACCTATTCTCTTTCTTTACCTCTTCTCTGTCTATCTATCTTCTGTCTTTACCTCTTCTGTCTTTACCTCTTCTCTTTCTTTACCTCTTCTCTTTCTATCTATCTTCTGTCTTTACGTCTTCTCTTTACCTCTTCTCTTTCTTTACCTCTTCTCTTTACCTCTTCTCTTTCTTTACCTATTCTCTTTCTTTACCTCTTCTGTCTTTACCTCTTCTCTTTCTTTACCTCTTCTCTTTCTTCACCTCTTCTCTTTTTTTACCTCTTCTGTCTTTACCTCTTCTCTTTCCTTACCTCTTCTCTTTCTTTACCTATTCTCTGTCTTTACCTCTTCTCTTTCCTTACCTCTTCTCTTTCTTTACCTATTTTCTTTCTTTACCTCTTCTGTCTTTACCTCTTCTCTTTCTTTACCTGTTCTCTTTCTTTACCTCTTCTGTCTTTACCTCTTCTGTCTTTACCTCTTCTCTTTCTTTACCTCTTCTGTCTTTACCTCTTCTCTTTCTATCTATCTTCTGTCTTTACCTCTTCTCTTTCTTTACCTCTTCTCTTTCTTTACCTCTTCTGTCTTTACCTCTTCTCTTTACCTCTTCTCTTTCTTTACCTATTCTCTTTCTTTACCTCTTTTGTCTTCACCTCTTCTCTTTCTTTACCTCTTCTCTTTCTTCACCTCTTCTCTTTCTTTACCTCTGCTGTCTTTACCTCTTCTCTTTCTTTACCTCTTCTGTCTTTACCTCTTCTCTTTCCTTACCTCTTCTCTTTCTTTACCTATTCTCTTTCTTTACCTCTTCTCTTTCTTTACCTCTTCCGTCTTTACCTCTTCTCTTTACCTCTTCTCTTTCTTTACCTATTCTCTGTCTTTACCTCTTCTGTCTTTACCTCTTCTCTTTCTTTACCTCTTCTGTCTTTACCTCTTCTGTCTTTACCTCTTCTCTTTCTTTACCTCTTCTCTTTCTTTACCCCTTCTGTCTTTACCTCTTCTCTTTCTTTACCTCTTCTCTTTCTTTACCTCTTCTGTCTTTACCTCTTCTCTTTCTTTACCTCTTCTGTCTTTACCTCTTCTGTCTTTACCTCTTCTCTTCCTTTACCTCTTCTCTTTCTTTACCTCTTCTGTCTTTACCTCTTCTCTTTCTTTACCTCTTCTTTCTTTACCTCTTCTGTCTTTACCTTTTCTCTTTCTTTACCTCTTCTGTCTTTACCTCTTCTCTTTCTTTACCTCTTCTGTCTTTACCTATTCTCTTACTTTACCTCTTCTCTTTCTTTACCTCTTCTGTCTTTACCTCTTCTCTTTCTTTACCTCTTCTCTTTCTTTACCTCTTTTCTTTCTTTACCCCTTCTGTCTTTACCTCTTCTCTTTCTTTACCTCTTTTCTTTCTTTACCTCTTCTCTTTACCTCTTCTCTTTCTTTACCTATTCTCTTTCTTTACCTCTTCTGTCTTTACCTCTTCTCTTTCTTTACCTCTTCTTTTTCTTTACCGATTCTGTCTTTACCTCTTCTCTTTCTTTACCTTTTCTGTCTTTACCTATTCTCTTACTTTACCTCTTCTCTTTCTTTACCTATTCTCTTTCTTTACCTCTTCTGTCCTTACCTCTTCTGTCTTTATTTCTTCTGTCTTTACCTCTTCTCTTTCTTTACCTATTCTCTTTCTTTACCTCTTCTCTTTCTATCTATCTTCTGTCTTTACCTCTTCTCTTTCTTTACCTCTTCTCTTTCTTTACCTCTTCTGTCTTTACCTCTTCTCTTTACCTCTTCTCTTTCTTTACCTATTCTCTTTCTTTACCTCTTCTGTCTTCACCTCTTCTCTTTCTTTACCTCTTCTCTTTCTTCACCTCTTCTCTTTCTTTACCTCTGCTGTCTTTACCTCTTCTCTTTCTTTACCTCTTCTGTCTTTACCTCTTCTCTTTCCTTACCTCTTCTCTTTCTTTACCTCTTCTCTTTCTTTACCTATTTTCTTTCTTTACCTCTTCTGTCTTTACCTCTTCTCTTTCTTTACCTGTTCTCTTTCTTTACCTCTTCTGTCTTTACCTCTTCTGTCTTTACCTCTTCTCTTTCTTTACCTCTTCTGTCTTTACCTCTTCTCTTTCTATCTATCTTCTGTCTTTACCTCTTCTCTTTCTTTACCTCTTCTGTCTTTACCTCTTCTGTCTTTACATCTTCTCTTTCTTTACCTCTTCTCTTTCTTTACCCCTTCTGTCTTTACCTCTTCTCTTTCTTTACCTCTTCTCTTTCTTTACCTTTTCTGTCTTTACCTCTTCTCTTTCTTTACCTCTTCTGTCTTTACCTCTTCTCTTTCTTTACCTCTTCTGTCTTTACCTCTTCTGTCTTTACCTCTTCTCTTTCTTTCCCTCTTCTCTTTCTTTACCTCTTCTGTCTTTACCTCTTCTGTCTTTACCTCTTCTCTTTCTTTACCTCTTCTGTCTTTACCTCTTCTCTTTCTTTACCTCTTCTCTTTCTATCTCTCTTCTGTCTTTACCTCTTCTGTCTTTACCTCTTCTCTTTCTTTACCTCTTCTGTCTTCATTTCTTCTGTCTTTACCTCTTCTCTTTCTTTACCTGTTCTCTTTCTTTACCTCTTCTCTGTCTATCTATCTTCTGTCTTTACCTCTTCTGTCTTTACCTCTTCTCTTTCTTTACCTCTTCTCTTTCTATCTATCTTCTGTCTTTACGTCTTCTCTTTACCTCTTCTCTTTCTTTACCTCTTCTCTTTACCTCTTCTCTTTCTTCACCTCTTCTCTTTTTTACCTCTTCTGTCTTTACCTCTTCTCTTTCCTTACCTCTTCTCTTTCTTTACCTATTCTCTTTCTTTACCTCTTCTCTTTCTTTACCTCTTCTCTTTCTTTACCTCTTCTCTTCCTTTACCTCTTCTGTCTTTACCTCTTCTGTCTTTACCTCTTCTCTTTCTTTACCTCTTCTGTCTTTACCTCTTCTGTCTTTACCTCTTCTCTTTCTTTACCTCTTCTCTTTCTTTACCTATTTTCTTTCTTTACCCCTTCTGTCTTTACCTCTTCTCTATCTTTACCTCTTCTCTTTCTTTACCTCTTCTGTCTTTACCTCTTCTCTTTATTTACCTCTTCTGTCTTTACATCTTCTCTTTCTTTACCTTTTCTGTCTTTACCTCTTCTCTTTCTTTACCTCTTCTGTCTTTACCTCTTCTCTTTCTTTACCTCTTCTGTCTTTACATATTCTCTTACTTTACCTCTTCTCTTTCTTTACCTATTCTTTTTCTTTACCTCTTCTCTTTCTATCTATCTTCTGTCTTACCTCTTCTCTTTCTTTACCTCTTCTCTTTCTTTACCTCTTCTGTCTTTACCTCTTCTCTTTACCTCTTCTCTTTCTTTACCTATTCTCTTTCTTTACCTCTTCTGTCTTCACCTCTTCTCTTTCTTTACCTCTTCTCTTTCTTCACCTCTTCTCTTTCTTTACCTCTGCTGTCTTTACCTCTTCTCTTTCTTTACCTCTTCTGTCTTTACCTCTTCTCTTTCCTTACCTCTTCTGTCTTTACCTCTTCTCTTTCTTTACCTTTTCTGTCTTTACCTCTTCTCTTTCTTTACCTCTTCTGTCTTTACCTCTTCTCTTTCTTTACCTCTGCTGTCTTTACCTCTTCTCTTTCTTTACCTCTTCTGTCTTTACCTCTTCTCTTTCCTTACCTCTTCTCTTTCTTTACCTATTCTCTTTCTTTACCTCTTCTCTTTCTTTACCTCTTCTCTTTCTATCTATCTTCTGTCTTTACCTCTTCTCTTCACCTCTTCTCTTTCTTTACCTATTCTCTTTCTTTACCTCTTCTGTCTTCATTTCTTCTGTCTTTACCTCTTCTCTTTCTTTACCTTTTCTGTCTTTACCTCTTCTCTTTCTTTACCTCTTCTGTCTTTACCTCATCTCTTTCTTTACCTCTTCTCTTTCTATCTATCTTCTGTCTTTACCTCTTCTGTCTTTACCTCTTCTCTTTCTTTACCTCTTCTGTCTTCATTTCTTCTGTCTTTACCTCTTCTCTTTCTTTACCTATTCTCTTTCTTTACCTCTTCTCTGTCTATCTATCTTCTGTCTTTACCTCATCTGTCTTTACCTCTTCTCTTTCTTTACCTCTTCTCTTTCTATCTATCTTCTGTCTTTACGTCTTCTCTTTACCTCTTCTCTTTCTTTACCTCTTCTCTTTACCTCTTCTCTTTCTTTACCTATTCTCTTTCTTTACCTCTTCTGTCTTTACCTCTTCTCTTTCTTTACCTCTTCTCTTTCTTCACCTCTTCTCTTTTTTTACCTCTTCTGTCTTTACCTCTTCTCTTTCCTTACCTCTTCTCTTTCTTTACCTATTCTCTGTCTTTACCTCTTCTCTTTCCTTACCTCTTCTCTTTCTTTACCTATTTTCTTTCTTTACCTCTTCTGTCTTTACCTCTTCTCTTTCTTTACCTGTTCTCTTTCTTTACCTCTTCTGTCTTTACCTCTTCTGTCTTTACCTCTTCTCTTTCTTTACCTCTTCTGTCTTTACCTCTTCTCTTTCTATCTATCTTCTGTCTTTACCTCTTCTCTTTCTTTGCCTCTTCTCTTTCTTTACCTCTTCTGTCTTTACCTCTTCTCTTTACCTCTTCTCTTTCTTTACCTATTCTCTTTCTTTACCTCTTCTGTCTTCACCTCTTCTCTTTCTTTACCTCTTCTCTTTCTTCACCTCTTCTCTTTCTTTACCTCTGCTGTCTTTACCTCTTCTCTTTCTTTACCTCTTCTGTCTTTACCTCTTCTCTTTCCTTACCTCTTCTCTTTCTTTACCTATTCTCTTTCTTTACCTCTTCTCTTTCTTTACCTCTTCCGTCTTTACCTCTTCTCTTTACCTCTTCTCTTTCTTTACCTATTCTCTGTCTTTACCTCTTCTGTCTTTACCTCTTCTCTTTCTTTACCTCTTCTGTCTTTACCTCTTCTGTCTTTACCTCTTCTCTTTCTTTACCTCTTCTGTCTTTACTTCTTCTCTTTCCTTACCTCTTCTCTTTCTTTACCTCTTCTCTTTCTTTACCTCTTCTCTGTCTTTACCTCTGTTCTTCCTTTACCTCTTCTGTCTTTACCTCTTCTGTCTTTACCTCTTCTCTTTCTTTACCTCTTCTGTCATTACCTCTTCTGTCTTTACCTCTTCTCTTTCTTTACCTCTTCTCTTTCTTAACCCCTTCTGTCTTTACCTCTTCTCTTTCTTTACCTCTTCTCTTTCTTTACCTCTTCTCTTTCTTTACCTCTTCTGTCTTTACCTCTTCTCTTTCTTTACCTCTTCTGTCTTTACCTCTTCTCTTTCTTTACCTCTTCTGTCTTTACCTCTTCTGTCTTTACCTCTTCTCTTTCTTTCCCTCTTCTCTTTCTTTACCTCTTCTGTCTTTACCTCTTCTGTCTTTACCTCTTCTCTTTCTTTAACTCTTCTGTCTTTACCTCTTCTCTTTCTTTACCTCTTCTCTTTCTATCTATCTTCTGTCTTTACCTCTTCTGTCTTTACCTCTTCTCTTTCTTTACCTCTTCTGTCTTCATTTCTTCTGTCTTTACCTCTTCTCTTTCTTTACCTATTCTCTTTCTTTACCTCTTCTCTGTCTATCTATCTTCTGTCTTTACCTCTTCTGTCTTTACCTCTTCTCTTTCTTTACCTCTTCTCTTTCTATCTATCTTCTGTCTTTACGTCTTCTCTTTACCTCTTCTCTTTCTTTACCTCTTCTCTTTACCTCTTCTCTTTCTTTACCTATTCTCTTTCTTTACCTCTTCTGTCTTTACCTCTTCTCTTTCTTTACCTCTTCTCTTTCTTCACCTCTTCTCTTTTTTTACCTCTTCTGTCTTTACCTCTTCTCTTTCCTTACCTCTTCTCTTTCTTTACCTATTCTCTGTCTTTACCTCTTCTCTTTCCTTACCTCTTCTCTTTCTTTACCTATTTTCTTTCTTTACCTCTTCTGTCTTTACCTCTTCTCTTTCTTTACCTGTTCTCTTTCTTTACCTCTTCTGTCTTTACCTCTTCTGTCTTTACCTCTTCTCTTTCTTTACCTCTTCTGTCTTTACCTCTTCTCTTTCTATCTATCTTCTGTCTTTACCTCTTCTCTTTCTTTACCTCTTCTCTTTCTTTACCTCTTCTGTCTTTACCTCTTCTCTTTACCTCTTCTCTTTCTTTACCTATTCTCTTTCTTTACCTCTTCTGTCTTCACCTCTTCTCTTTCTTTACCTCTTCTCTTTCTTCACCTCTTCTCTTTCTTTACCTCTGCTGTCTTTACCTCTTCTCTTTCTTTACCTCTTCTGTCTTTACCTCTTCTCTTTCCTTACCTCTTCTCTTTCTTTACCTATTCTCTTTCTTTACCTCTTCTCTTTCTTTACCTCTTCCGTCTTTACCTCTTCTCTTTACCTCTTCTCTTTCTTTACCTATTCTCTGTCTTTACCTCTTCTGTCTTTACCTCTTCTCTTTCTTTACCTCTTCTGTCTTTACCTCTTCTGTCTTTACCTCTTCTCTTTCTTTACCTCTTCTCTTTCTTTACCTCTTCTGTCTTTACCTCTTCTCTTTCTTTACCTCTTCTGTCTTTACCTCTTCTGTCTTTACCTCTTCTCTTTCTTTCCCTCTTCTCTTTCTTTACCTCTTCTGTCTTTACCTCTTCTGTCTTTACCTCTTCTCTTTCTTTAACTCTTCTGTCTTTACCTCTTCTCTTTCTTTACCTCTTCTCTTTCTATCTATCTTCTGTCTTTACCTCTTCTGTCTTTACCTCTTCTCTTTCTTTACCTCTTCTGTCTTCATTTCTTCTGTCTTTACCTCTTCTCTTTCTTTACCTATTCTCTTTCTTTACCTCTTCTCTGTCTATCTATCTTCTGTCTTTACCTCTTCTGTCTTTACCTCTTCTCTTTCTTTACCTCTTCTCTTTCTATCTATCTTCTGTCTTTACGTCTTCTCTTTACCTCTTCTCTTTCTTTACCTCTTCTCTTTACCTCTTCTCTTTCTTTACCTATTCTCTTTCTTTACCTCTTCTGTCTTTACCTCTTCTCTTTCTTTACCTCTTCTCTTTCTTCACCTCTTCTCTTTTTTTACCTCTTCTGTCTTTACCTCTTCTCTTTCCTTACCTCTTCTCTTTCTTTACCTATTCTCTGTCTTTACCTCTTCTCTTTCCTTACCTCTTCTCTTTCTTTACCTATTTTCTTTCTTTACCTCTTCTGTCTTTACCTCTTCTCTTTCTTTACCTGTTCTCTTTCTTTACCTCTTCTGTCTTTACCTCTTCTGTCTTTACCTCTTCTCTTTCTTTACCTCTTCTGTCTTTACCTCTTCTCTTTCTATCTATCTTCTGTCTTTACCTCTTCTCTTTCTTTACCTCTTCTCTTTCTTTACCTCTTCTGTCTTTACCTCTTCTCTTTACCTCTTCTCTTTCTTTACCTATTCTCTTTCTTTACCTCTTTTGTCTTCACCTCTTCTCTTTCTTTACCTCTTCTCTTTCTTCACCTCTTCTCTTTCTTTACCTCTGCTGTCTTTACCTCTTCTCTTTCTTTACCTCTTCTGTCTTTACCTCTTCTCTTTCCTTACCTCTTCTCTTTCTTTACCTATTCTCTTTCTTTACCTCTTCTCTTTCTTTACCTCTTCCGTCTTTACCTCTTCTCTTTACCTCTTCTCTTTCTTTACCTATTCTCTGTCTTTACCTCTTCTGTCTTTACCTCTTCTCTTTCTTTACCTCTTCTGTCTTTACCTCTTCTGTCTTTACCTCTTCTCTTTCTTTACCTCTTCTCTTTCTTTACCCCTTCTGTCTTTACCTCTTCTCTTTCTTTACCTCTTCTCTTTCTTTACCTCTTCTGTCTTTACCTCTTCTCTTTCTTTACCTCTTCTGTCTTTACCTCTTCTGTCTTTACCTCTTCTCTTCCTTTACCTCTTCTCTTTCTTTACCTCTTCTGTCTTTACCTCTTCTCTTTCTTTACCTCTTCTTTCTTTACCTCTTCTGTCTTTACCTTTTCTCTTTCTTTACCTCTTCTGTCTTTACCTCTTCTCTTTCTTTACCTCTTCTGTCTTTACCTATTCTCTTACTTTACCTCTTCTCTTTCTTTACCTCTTCTGTCTTTACCTCTTCTCTTTCTTTACCTCTTCTCTTTCTTTACCTCTTTTCTTTCTTTACCCCTTCTGTCTTTACCTCTTCTCTTTCTTTACCTCTTTTCTTTCTTTACCTCTTCTCTTTACCTCTTCTCTTTCTTTACCTATTCTCTTTCTTTACCTCTTCTGTCTTTACCTCTTCTCTTTCTTTACCTCTTCTTTTTCTTTACCGATTCTGTCTTTACCTCTTCTCTTTCTTTACCTTTTCTTTCTTTACCTATTCTCTTACTTTACCTCTTCTCTTTCTTTACCTATTCTCTTTCTTTACCTCTTCTGTCCTTACCTCTTCTGTCTTTATTTCTTCTGTCTTTACCTCTTCTCTTTCTTTACCTATTCTCTTTCTTTACCTCTTCTCTTTCTATCTATCTTCTGTCTTTACCTCTTCTCTTTCTTTACCTCTTCTCTTTCTTTACCTCTTCTGTCTTTACCTCTTCTCTTTACCTCTTCTCTTTCTTTACCTATTCTCTTTCTTTACCTCTTCTGTCTTCACCTCTTCTCTTTCTTTACCTCTTCTCTTTCTTCACCTCTTCTCTTTCTTTACCTCTGCTGTCCTTACCTCTTCTCTTTCTTTACCTCTTCTGTCTTTACCTCTTCTCTTTCCTTACCTCTTCTCTTTCTTTACCTCTTCTCTTTCTTTACCTATTTTCTTTCTTTACCTCTTCTGTCTTTACCTCTTCTCTTTCTTTACCTGTTCTCTTTCTTTACCTCTTCTGTCTTTACCTCTTCTGTCTTTACCTCTTCTCTTTCTTTACCTCTTCTGTCTTTACCTCTTCTCTTTCTATCTATCTTCTGTCTTTACCTCTTCTCTTTCTTTACCTCTTCTGTCTTTACCTCTTCCGTCTTTACATCTTCTCTTTCTTTACCTCTTCTCTTTCTTTACCCCTTCTGTCTTTACCTCTTCTCTTTCTTTACCTCTTCTCTTTCTTTACCTTTTCTGTCTTTACCTCTTCTCTTTCTTTACCTGTTCTCTTTCTTTACCTCTTCTGTCTTTACCTCTTCTGTCTTTACCTCTTCTCTTTCTTTACCTCTTCTGTCTTTACCTCTTCTCTTTCTATCTATCTTCTGTCTTTACCTCTTCTCTTTCTTTACCTCTTCTCTTTCTTTACCTCTTCTGTCTTTACCTCTTCTCTTTACCTCTTCTCTTTCTTTACCTATTCTCTTTCTTTACCTCTTCTGTCTTCACCTCTTCTCTTTCTTTACCTCTTCTCTTTCTTCACCTCTTCTCTTTCTTTACCTCTGCTGTCTTTACCTCTTCTCTTTCTTTACCTCTTCTGTCTTTACCTCTTCTCTTTCCTTACCTCTTCTCTTTCTTTACCTATTCTCTTTCTTTACCTCTTCTCTTTCTTTACCTCTTCCGTCTTTACCTCTTCTCTTTACCTCTTCTCTTTCTTTACCTATTCTCTGTCTTTACCTCTTCTGTCTTTACCTCTTCTCTTTCTTTACCTCTTCTGTCTTTACCTCTTCTGTCTTTACCTCTTCTCTTTCTTTACCTCTTCTGTCTTTACTTCTTCTCTTTCCTTACCTCTTCTCTTTCTTTACCTCTTCTCTTTCTTTACCTCTTCTCTGTCTTTACCTCTGTTCTTCCTTTACCTCTTCTGTCTTTACCTCTTCTGTCTTTACCTCTTCTCTTTCTTTACCTCTTCTGTCATTACCTCTTCTGTCTTTACCTCTTCTCTTTCTTTACCTCTTCTCTTTCTTAACCCCTTCTGTCTTTACCTCTTCTCTTTCTTTACCTCTTCTCTTTCTTTACCTCTTCTCTTTCTTTACCTCTTCTGTCTTTACCTCTTCTCTTTCTTTACCTCTTCTGTCTTTACCTCTTCTCTTTCTTTACCTCTTCTGTCTTTACCTCTTCTGTCTTTACCTCTTCTCTTTCTTTCCCTCTTCTCTTTCTTTACCTCTTCTGTCTTTACCTCTTCTGTCTTTACCTCTTCTCTTTCTTTAACTCTTCTGTCTTTACCTCTTCTCTTTCTTTACCTCTTCTCTTTCTATCTATCTTCTGTCTTTACCTCTTCTGTCTTTACCTCTTCTCTTTCTTTACCTCTTCTGTCTTCATTTCTTCTGTCTTTACCTCTTCTCTTTCTTTACCTATTCTCTTTCTTTACCTCTTCTCTGTCTATCTATCTTCTGTCTTTACCTCTTCTGTCTTTACCTCTTCTCTTTCTTTACCTCTTCTCTTTCTATCTATCTTCTGTCTTTACGTCTTCTCTTTACCTCTTCTCTTTCTTTACCTCTTCTCTTTACCTCTTCTCTTTCTTTACCTATTCTCTTTCTTTACCTCTTCTGTCTTTACCTCTTCTCTTTCTTTACCTCTTCTCTTTCTTCACCTCTTCTCTTTTTTTACCTCTTCTGTCTTTACCTCTTCTCTTTCCTTACCTCTTCTCTTTCTTTACCTATTCTCTGTCTTTACCTCTTCTCTTTCCTTACCTCTTCTCTTTCTTTACCTATTTTCTTTCTTTACCTCTTCTGTCTTTACCTCTTCTCTTTCTTTACCTGTTCTCTTTCTTTACCTCTTCTGTCTTTACCTCTTCTGTCTTTACCTCTTCTCTTTCTTTACCTCTTCTGTCTTTACCTCTTCTCTTTCTATCTATCTTCTGTCTTTACCTCTTCTCTTTCTTTACCTCTTCTCTTTCTTTACCTCTTCTGTCTTTACCTCTTCTCTTTACCTCTTCTCTTTCTTTACCTATTCTCTTTCTTTACCTCTTCTGTCTTCACCTCTTCTCTTTCTTTACCTCTTCTCTTTCTTCACCTCTTCTCTTTCTTTACCTCTGCTGTCTTTACCTCTTCTCTTTCTTTACCTCTTCTGTCTTTACCTCTTCTCTTTCCTTACCTCTTCTCTTTCTTTACCTATTCTCTTTCTTTACCTCTTCTCTTTCTTTACCTCTTCCGTCTTTACCTCTTCTCTTTACCTCTTCTCTTTCTTTACCTATTCTCTGTCTTTACCTCTTCTGTCTTTACCTCTTCTCTTTCTTTACCTCTTCTGTCTTTACCTCTTCTGTCTTTACCTCTTCTCTTTCTTTACCTCTTCTCTTTCTTTACCTCTTCTGTCTTTACCTCTTCTCTTTCTTTACCTCTTCTGTCTTTACCTCTTCTGTCTTTACCTCTTCTCTTTCTTTCCCTCTTCTCTTTCTTTACCTCTTCTGTCTTTACCTCTTCTGTCTTTACCTCTTCTCTTTCTTTAACTCTTCTGTCTTTACCTCTTCTCTTTCTTTACCTCTTCTCTTTCTATCTATCTTCTGTCTTTACCTCTTCTGTCTTTACCTCTTCTCTTTCTTTACCTCTTCTGTCTTCATTTCTTCTGTCTTTACCTCTTCTCTTTCTTTACCTATTCTCTTTCTTTACCTCTTCTCTGTCTATCTATCTTCTGTCTTTACCTCTTCTGTCTTTACCTCTTCTCTTTCTTTACCTCTTCTCTTTCTATCTATCTTCTGTCTTTACGTCTTCTCTTTACCTCTTCTCTTTCTTTACCTCTTCTCTTTACCTCTTCTCTTTCTTTACCTATTCTCTTTCTTTACCTCTTCTGTCTTTACCTCTTCTCTTTCTTTACCTCTTCTCTTTCTTCACCTCTTCTCTTTTTTTACCTCTTCTGTCTTTACCTCTTCTCTTTCCTTACCTCTTCTCTTTCTTTACCTATTCTCTGTCTTTACCTCTTCTCTTTCCTTACCTCTTCTCTTTCTTTACCTATTTTCTTTCTTTACCTCTTCTGTCTTTACCTCTTCTCTTTCTTTACCTGTTCTCTTTCTTTACCTCTTCTGTCTTTACCTCTTCTGTCTTTACCTCTTCTCTTTCTTTACCTCTTCTGTCTTTACCTCTTCTCTTTCTATCTATCTTCTGTCTTTACCTCTTCTCTTTCTTTACCTCTTCTCTTTCTTTACCTCTTCTGTCTTTACCTCTTCTCTTTACCTCTTCTCTTTCTTTACCTATTCTCTTTCTTTACCTCTTTTGTCTTCACCTCTTCTCTTTCTTTACCTCTTCTCTTTCTTCACCTCTTCTCTTTCTTTACCTCTGCTGTCTTTACCTCTTCTCTTTCTTTACCTCTTCTGTCTTTACCTCTTCTCTTTCCTTACCTCTTCTCTTTCTTTACCTATTCTCTTTCTTTACCTCTTCTCTTTCTTTACCTCTTCCGTCTTTACCTCTTCTCTTTACCTCTTCTCTTTCTTTACCTATTCTCTGTCTTTACCTCTTCTGTCTTTACCTCTTCTCTTTCTTTACCTCTTCTGTCTTTACCTCTTCTGTCTTTACCTCTTCTCTTTCTTTACCTCTTCTCTTTCTTTACCCCTTCTGTCTTTACCTCTTCTCTTTCTTTACCTCTTCTCTTTCTTTACCTCTTCTGTCTTTACCTCTTCTCTTTCTTTACCTCTTCTGTCTTTACCTCTTCTGTCTTTACCTCTTCTCTTCCTTTACCTCTTCTCTTTCTTTACCTCTTCTGTCTTTACCTCTTCTCTTTCTTTACCTCTTCTTTCTTTACCTCTTCTGTCTTTACCTTTTCTCTTTCTTTACCTCTTCTGTCTTTACCTCTTCTCTTTCTTTACCTCTTCTGTCTTTACCTATTCTCTTACTTTACCTCTTCTCTTTCTTTACCTCTTCTGTCTTTACCTCTTCTCTTTCTTTACCTCTTCTCTTTCTTTACCTCTTTTCTTTCTTTACCCCTTCTGTCTTTACCTCTTCTCTTTCTTTACCTCTTTTCTTTCTTTACCTCTTCTCTTTACCTCTTCTCTTTCTTTACCTATTCTCTTTCTTTACCTCTTCTGTCTTTACCTCTTCTCTTTCTTTACCTCTTCTTTTTCTTTACCGATTCTGTCTTTACCTCTTCTCTTTCTTTACCTTTTCTTTCTTTACCTATTCTCTTACTTTACCTCTTCTCTTTCTTTACCTATTCTCTTTCTTTACCTCTTCTGTCCTTACCTCTTCTGTCTTTATTTCTTCTGTCTTTACCTCTTCTCTTTCTTTACCTATTCTCTTTCTTTACCTCTTCTCTTTCTATCTATCTTCTGTCTTTACCTCTTCTCTTTCTTTACCTCTTCTCTTTCTTTACCTCTTCTGTCTTTACCTCTTCTCTTTACCTCTTCTCTTTCTTTACCTATTCTCTTTCTTTACCTCTTCTGTCTTCACCTCTTCTCTTTCTTTACCTCTTCTCTTTCTTCACCTCTTCTCTTTCTTTACCTCTGCTGTCTTTACCTCTTCTCTTTCTTTACCTCTTCTGTCTTTACCTCTTCTCTTTCCTTACCTCTTCTCTTTCTTTACCTCTTCTCTTTCTTTACCTATTTTCTTTCTTTACCTCTTCTGTCTTTACCTCTTCTCTTTCTTTACCTGTTCTCTTTCTTTACCTCTTCTGTCTTTACCTCTTCTGTCTTTACCTCTTCTCTTTCTTTACCTCTTCTGTCTTTACCTCTTCTCTTTCTATCTATCTTCTGTCTTTACCTCTTCTCTTTCTTTACCTCTTCTGTCTTTACCTCTTCCGTCTTTACATCTTCTCTTTCTTTACCTCTTCTCTTTCTTTACCCCTTCTGTCTTTACCTCTTCTCTTTCTTTACCTCTTCTCTTTCTTTACCTTTTCTGTCTTTACCTCTTCTCTTTCTTTACCTCTTCTGTCTTTACCTCTTCTCTTTCTTTACCTCTTCTGTCTTTACCTCTTCTGTCTTTACCTCTTCTCTTTCTTTCCCTCTTCTCTTTCTTTACCTCTTCTGTCTTTACCTCTTCTGTCTTTACCTCTTCTCTTTCTTTACCTCTTCTGTCTTTACCTCTTCTCTTTCTTTACCTCTTCTCTTTCTATCTCTCTTCTGTCTTTACCTCTTCTGTCTTTACCTCTTCTCTTTCTTTACCTCTTCTGTCTTCATTTCTTCTGTCTTTACCTCTTCTCTTTCTTTACCTGTTCTCTTTCTTTACCTCTTCTCTGTCTATCTATCTTCTGTCTTTACCTCTTCTGTCTTTACCTCTTCTCTTTCTTTACCTCTTCTCTTTCTATCTATCTTCTGTCTTTACGTCTTCTCTTTACCTCTTCTCTTTCTTTACCTCTTCTCTTTACCTCTTCTCTTTCTTCACCTCTTCTCTTTTTTACCTCTTCTGTCTTTACCTCTTCTCTTTCCTTACCTCTTCTCTTTCTTTACCTATTCTCTTTCTTTACCTCTTCTCTTTCTTTACCTCTTCTCTTTCTTTACCTCTTCTCTTCCTTTACCTCTTCTGTCTTTACCTCTTCTGTCTTTACCTCTTCTCTTTCTTTACCTCTTCTGTCTTTACCTCTTCTGTCTTTACCTCTTCTCTTTCTTTACCTCTTCTCTTTCTTTACCTATTTTCTTTCTTTACCCCTTCTGTCTTTACCTCTTCTCTATCTTTACCTCTTCTCTTTCTTTACCTCTTCTGTCTTTACCTCTTCTCTTTATTTACCTCTTCTGTCTTTACATCTTCTCTTTCTTTACCTTTTCTGTCTTTACCTCTTCTCTTTCTTTACCTCTTCTGTCTTTACCTCTTCTCTTTCTTTACCTCTTCTGTCTTTACATATTATCTTACTTTACCTCTTCTCTTTCTTTACCTATTCTTTTTCTTTACCTCTTCTCTTTCTATCTATCTTCTGTCTTACCTCTTCTCTTTCTTTACCTCTTCTCTTTCTTTACCTCTTCTGTCTTTACCTCTTCTCTTTACCTCTTCTCTTTCTTTACCTATTCTCTTTCTTTACCTCTTCTGTCTTCACCTCTTCTCTTTCTTTACCTCTTCTCTTTCTTCACCTCTTCTCTTTCTTTACCTCTGCTGTCTTTACCTCTTCTCTTTCTTTACCTCTTCTGTCTTTACCTCTTCTCTTTCCTTACCTCTTCTGTCTTTACCTCTTCTCTTTCTTTACCTTTTCTGTCTTTACCTCTTCTCTTTCTTTACCTCTTCTGTCTTTACCTCTTCTCTTTCTTTACCTCTGCTGTCTTTACCTCTTCTCTTTCTTTACCTCTTCTGTCTTTACCTCTTCTCTTTCCTTACCTCTTCTCTTTCTTTACCTATTCTCTTTCTTTACCTCTTCTCTTTCTTTACCTCTTCTCTTTCTATCTATCTTCTGTCTTTACCTCTTCTCTTCACCTCTTCTCTTTCTTTACCTATTCTCTTTCTTTATCTCTTCTGTCTTTACTTCTTCTCTTTCCTTACCTCTTCTCTTTCTTTACCTCTTCTCTTTCTTTACCTCTTCTCTTTCTTTACCTCTGTTCTTCCTTTACCTCTTCTGTCTTTACCTCTTCTGTCTTTACCTCTTCTCTTTCTTTACCTCTTCTGTCTTTACCTCTTCTGTCTTTACCTCTTCTCTTTCTTTACCTCTTCTCTTTCTTAACCCCTTCTGTCTTTACCTCTTCTCTTTCTTTACCTCTTCTCTTTCTTTACCTCTTCTGTCTTTACCTCTTCTCTTTCTTTACCTCTTCTGTCTTTACCTCTTCTCTTTCTTTACCTCTTCTGTCTTTACCTCTTCTGTCTTTACCTCTTCTCTTTCTTTCCCTCTTCTCTTTCTTTACCTCTTCTGTCTTTACCTCTTCTGTCTTTACCTCTTCTCTTTCTTTAACTCTTCTGTCTTTACCTCATCTCTTTCTTTACCTCTTCTCTTTCTATCTATCTTCTGTCTTTACCTCTTCTGTCTTTACCTCTTCTCTTTCTTTACCTCTTCTGTCTTCATTTCTTCTGTCTTTACCTCTTCTCTTTCTTTACCTATTCTCTTTCTTTACCTCTTCTCTGTCTATCTATCTTCTGTCTTTACCTCATCTGTCTTTACCTCTTCTCTTTCTTTACCTCTTCTCTTTCTTTACCTCTTCTGTCTTTACCTCTTCTCTTTCCTTACCTCTTCTCTTTCTTTACCTATTCTCTTTCTTTACCTCTTCTCTTTCTTTACCTCTTCCGTCTTTACCTCTTCTCTTTACCTCTTCTCTTTCTTTACCTATTCTCTGTCTTTACCTCTTCTGTCTTTACCTCTTCTCTTTCTTTACCTCTTCTGTCTTTACCTCTTCTGTCTTTACCTCTTCTCTTTCTTTACCTCTTCTGTCTTTACTTCTTCTCTTTCCTTACCTCTTCTCTTTCTTTACCTCTTCTCTTTCTTTACCTCTTCTCTGTCTTTACCTCTGTTCTTCCTTTACCTCTTCTGTCTTTACCTCTTCTGTCTTTACCTCTTCTCTTTCTTTACCTCTTTAGTCATTACCTCTTCTGTCTTTACCTCTTCTCTTTCTTTACCTCTTCTCTTTCTTAACCCCTTCTGTCTTTACCTCTTCTCTTTCTTTACCTCTTCTCTTTCTTTACCTCTTCTCTTTCTTTACCTCTTCTGTCTTTACCTCTTCTCTTTCTTTACCTCTTCTGTCTTTACCTCTTCTCTTTCTTTACCTCTTCTGTCTTTACCTCTTCTGTCTTTACCTCTTCTCTTTCTTTCCCTCTTCTCTTTCTTTACCTCTTCTGTCTTTACCTCTTCTGTCTTTACCTCTTCTCTTTCTTTAACTCTTCTGTCTTTACCTCTTCTCTTTCTTTACCTCTTCTCTTTCTATCTATCTTCTGTCTTTACCTCTTCTGTCTTTACCTCTTCTCTTTCTTTACCTCTTCTGTCTTCATTTCTTCTGTCTTTACCTCTTCTCTTTCTTTACCTATTCTCTTTCTTTACCTCTTCTCTGTCTATCTATCTTCTGTCTTTACCTCTTCTGTCTTTACCTCTTCTCTTTCTTTACCTCTTCTCTTTCTATCTATCTTCTGTCTTTACGTCTTCTCTTTACCTCTTCTCTTTCTTTACCTCTTCTCTTTACCTCTTCTCTTTCTTTACCTATTCTCTTTCTTTACCTCTTCTGTCTTTACCTCTTCTCTTTCTTTACCTCTTCTCTTTCTTCACCTCTTCTCTTTTTTTACCTCTTCTGTCTTTACCTCTTCTCTTTCCTTACCTCTTCTCTTTCTTTACCTATTCTCTGTCTTTACCTCTTCTCTTTCCTTACCTCTTGTCTTTCTTTACCTATTTTCTTTCTTTACCTCTTCTGTCTTTACCTCTTCTCTTTCTTTACCTGTTCTCTTTCTTTACCTCTTCTGTCTTTACCTCTTCTGTCTTTACCTCTTCTCTTTCTTTACCTCTTCTGTCTTTACCTCTTCTCTTTCTATCTATCTTCTGTCTTTACCTCTTCTCTTTCTTTACCTCTTCTGTCTTTACCTCTTCTCTTTACCTCTTCTCTTTCTTTACCTATTCTCTTTCTTTACCTCTTCTGTCTTCACCTCTTCTCTTTCTTTACCTCTTCTCTTTCTTCACCTCTTCTCTTTCTTTACCTCTGCTGTCTTTACCTCTTCTCTTTCTTTACCTCTTCTGTCTTTACCTCTTCTCTTTCCTTACCTCTTCTCTTTCTTTACCTATTCTCTTTCTTTACCTCTTCTCTTTCTTTACCTCTTCCGTCTTTCCCTCTTCTCTTTACCTCTTCTCTTTCTTTACCTATTCTCTGTCTTTACCTCTTCTGTCTTTACCTCTTCTCTTTCTTTACCTCTTCTGTCTTTACCTCTTCTGTCTTTACCTCTTCTCTTTCTTTACCTCTTCTCTTTCTTTACCTCTTCTGTCTTTACCTCTTCTCTTTCTTTACCTCTTCTGTCTTTACCTCTTCTGTCTTTACCTCTTCTCTTTCTTTCCCTCTTCTCTTTCTTTACCTCTTCTGTCTTTACCTCTTCTGTCTTTACCTCTTCTCTTTCTTTAACTCTTCTGTCTTTACCTCTTCTCTTTCTTTACCTCTTCTCTTTCTATCTATCTTCTGTCTTTACCTCTTCTGTCTTTACCTCTTCTCTTTCTTTACCTCTTCTGTCTTCATTTCTTCTGTCTTTACCTCTTCTCTTTCTTTACCTATTCTCTTTCTTTACCTCTTCTCTGTCTATCTATCTTCTGTCTTTACCTCTTCTGTCTTTACCTCTTCTCTTTCTTTACCTCTTCTCTTTCTATCTATCTTCTGTCTTTACGTCTTCTCTTTACCTCTTCTCTTTCTTTACCTCTTCTCTTTACCTCTTCTCTTTCTTTACCTATTCTCTTTCTTTACCTCTTCTGTCTTTACCTCTTCTCTTTCTTTACCTCTTCTCTTTCTTCACCTCTTCTCTTTTTTTACCTCTTCTGTCTTTACCTCTTCTCTTTCCTTACCTCTTCTCTTTCTTTACCTATTCTCTGTCTTTACCTCTTCTCTTTCCTTACCTCTTCTCTTTCTTTACCTATTTTCTTTCTTTACCTCTTCTGTCTTTACCTCTTCTCTTTCTTTACCTGTTCTCTTTCTTTACCTCTTCTGTCTTTACCTCTTCTGTCTTTACCTCTTCTCTTTCTTTACCTCTTCTGTCTTTACCTCTTCTCTTTCTATCTATCTTCTGTCTTTACCTCTTCTCTTTCTTTACCTCTTCTCTTTCTTTACCTCTTCTGTCTTTACCTCTTCTCTTTACCTCTTCTCTTTCTTTACCTATTCTCTTTCTTTACCTCTTTTGTCTTCACCTCTTCTCTTTCTTTACCTCTTCTCTTTCTTCACCTCTTCTCTTTCTTTACCTCTGCTGTCTTTACCTCTTCTCTTTCTTTACCTCTTCTGTCTTTACCTCTTCTCTTTCCTTACCTCTTCTCTTTCTTTACCTATTCTCTTTCTTTACCTCTTCTCTTTCTTTACCTCTTCCGTCTTTACCTCTTCTCTTTACCTCTTCTCTTTCTTTACCTATTCTCTGTCTTTACCTCTTCTGTCTTTACCTCTTCTCTTTCTTTACCTCTTCTGTCTTTACCTCTTCTGTCTTTACCTCTTCTCTTTCTTTACCTCTTCTCTTTCTTTACCCCTTCTGTCTTTACCTCTTCTCTTTCTTTACCTCTTCTCTTTCTTTACCTCTTCTGTCTTTACCTCTTCTCTTTCTTTACCTCTTCTGTCTTTACCTCTTCTGTCTTTACCTCTTCTCTTCCTTTACCTCTTCTCTTTCTTTACCTCTTCTGTCTTTACCTCTTCTCTTTCTTTACCTCTTCTTTCTTTACCTCTTCTGTCTTTACCTTTTCTCTTTCTTTACCTCTTCTGTCTTTACCTCTTCTCTTTCTTTACCTCTTCTGTCTTTACCTATTCTCTTACTTTACCTCTTCTCTTTCTTTACCTCTTCTGTCTTTACCTCTTCTCTTTCTTTACCTCTTCTCTTTCTTTACCTCTTTTCTTTCTTTACCCCTTCTGTCTTTACCTCTTCTCTTTCTTTACCTCTTTTCTTTCTTTACCTCTTCTCTTTACCTCTTCTCTTTCTTTACCTATTCTCTTTCTTTACCTCTTCTGTCTTTACCTCTTCTCTTTCTTTACCTCTTCTTTTTCTTTACCGATTCTGTCTTTACCTCTTCTCTTTCTTTACCTTTTCTTTCTTTACCTATTCTCTTACTTTACCTCTTCTCTTTCTTTACCTATTCTCTTTCTTTACCTCTTCTGTCCTTACCTCTTCTGTCTTTATTTCTTCTGTCTTTACCTCTTCTCTTTCTTTACCTATTCTCTTTCTTTACCTCTTCTCTTTCTATCTATCTTCTGTCTTTACCTCTTCTCTTTCTTTACCTCTTCTCTTTCTTTACCTCTTCTGTCTTTACCTCTTCTCTTTACCTCTTCTCTTTCTTTACCTATTCTCTTTCTTTACCTCTTCTGTCTTCACCTCTTCTCTTTCTTTACCTCTTCTCTTTCTTCACCTCTTCTCTTTCTTTACCTCTGCTGTCTTTACCTCTTCTCTTTCTTTACCTCTTCTGTCTTTACCTCTTCTCTTTCCTTACCTCTTCTCTTTCTTTACCTCTTCTCTTTCTTTACCTATTTTCTTTCTTTACCTCTTCTGTCTTTACCTCTTCTCTTTCTTTACCTGTTCTCTTTCTTTACCTCTTCTGTCTTTACCTTTTCTGTCTTTACCTCTTCTCTTTCTTTACCTCTTCTGTCTTTACCTCTTCTCTTTCTATCTATCTTCTGTCTTTACCTCTTCTCTTTCTTTACCTCTTCTGTCTTTACCTCTTCCGTCTTTACATCTTCTCTTTCTTTACCTCTTCTCTTTCTTTACCCCTTCTGTCTTTACCTCTTCTCTTTCTTTACCTCTTCTCTTTCTTTACCTTTTCTGTCTTTACCTCTTCTCTTTCTTTACCTCTTCTGTCTTTACCTCTTCTCTTTCTTTACCTCTTCTGTCTTTACCTCTTCTGTCTTTACCTCTTCTCTTTCTTTCCCTCTTCTCTTTCTTTACCTCTTCTGTCTTTACCTCTTCTGTCTTTACCTCTTCTCTTTCTTTACCTCTTCTGTCTTTACCTCTTCTCTTTCTTTACCTCTTCTCTTTCTATCTCTCTTCTGTCTTTACCTCTTCTGTCTTTACCTCTTCTCTTTCTTTACCTCTTCTGTCTTCATTTCTTCTGTCTTTACCTCTTCTCTTTCTTTACCTGTTCTCTTTCTTTACCTCTTCTCTGTCTATCTATCTTCTGTCTTTACCTCTTCTGTCTTTACCTCTTCTCTTTCTTTACCTCTTCTCTTTCTATCTATCTTCTGTCTTTACGTCTTCTCTTTACCTCTTCTCTTTCTTTACCTCTTCTCTTTACCTCTTCTCTTTCTTCACCTCTTCTCTTTTTTACCTCTTCTGTCTTTACCTCTTCTCTTTCCTTACCTCTTCTCTTTCTTTACCTATTCTCTTTCTTTACCTCTTCTCTTTCTTTACCTCTTCTCTTTCTTTACCTCTTCTCTTCCTTTACCTCTTCTGTCTTTACCTCTTCTGTCTTTACCTCTTCTCTTTCTTTACCTCTTCTGTCTTTACCTCTTCTGTCTTTACCTCTTCTCTTTCTTTACCTCTTCTCTTTCTTTACCTATTTTCTTTCTTTACCCCTTCTGTCTTTACCTCTTCTCTATCTTTACCTCTTCTCTTTCTTTACCTCTTCTGTCTTTACCTCTTCTCTTTATTTACCTCTTCTGT
The DNA here is from genome assembly GCF_029633865.1 of Lampris incognitus. NCBI lineage: Eukaryota > Metazoa > Chordata > Actinopteri > Lampriformes > Lampridae > Lampris > Lampris incognitus. The sequence continues at coordinate 70,965,710 of NC_079211.1, forward strand.
CTTTACATCTTCTCTTTCTTTACCTTTTCTGTCTTTACCTCTTCTCTTTCTTTACCTCTTCTGTCTTTACCTCTTCTCTTTCTTTACCTCTTCTGTCTTTACATATTATCTTACTTTACCTCTTCTCTTTCTTTACCTATTCTTTTTCTTTACCTCTTCTCTTTCTATCTATCTTCTGTCTTACCTCTTCTCTTTCTTTACCTCTTCTCTTTCTTTACCTCTTCTGTCTTTACCTCTTCTCTTTACCTCTTCTCTTTCTTTACCTATTCTCTTTCTTTACCTCTTCTGTCTTCACCTCTTCTCTTTCTTTACCTCTTCTCTTTCTTCACCTCTTCTCTTTCTTTACCTCTGCTGTCTTTACCTCTTCTCTTTCTTTACCTCTTCTGTCTTTACCTCTTCTCTTTCCTTACCTCTTCTGTCTTTACCTCTTCTCTTTCTTTACCTATTCTGTCTTTACCTCTTCTCTTTCTTTACCTCTTCTGTCTTTACCTCTTCTCTTTCTTTACCTCTGCTGTCTTTACCTCTTCTCTTTCTTTACCTCTTCTGTCTTTACCTCTTCTCTTTCCTTACCTCTTCTCTTTCTTTACCTATTCTCTTTCTTTACCTCTTCTCTTTCTTTACCTCTTCTCTTTCTATCTATCTTCTGTCTTTACCTCTTCTCTTCACCTCTTCTCTTTCTTTACCTATTCTCTTTCTTTATCTCTTCTGTCTTTACTTCTTCTCTTTCCTTACCTCTTCTCTTTCTTTACCTCTTCTCTTTCTTTACCTCTTCTCTTTCTTTACCTCTGTTCTTCCTTTACCTCTTCTGTCTTTACCTCTTCTGTCTTTACCTCTTCTCTTTCTTTACCTCTTCTGTCTTTACCTCTTCTGTCTTTACCTCTTCTCTTTCTTTACCTCTTCTCTTTCTTAACCCCTTCTGTCTTTACCTCTTCTCTTTCTTTACCTCTTCTCTTTCTTTACCTCTTCTGTCTTTACCTCTTCTCTTTCTTTACCTCTTCTGTCTTTACCTCTTCTCTTTCTTTACCTCTTCTGTCTTTACCTCTTCTGTCTTTACCTCTTCTCTTTCTTTCCCTCTTCTCTTTCTTTACCTCTTCTGTCTTTACCTCTTCTGTCTTTACCTCTTCTCTTTCTTTAACTCTTCTGTCTTTACCTCATCTCTTTCTTTACCTCTTCTCTTTCTATCTATCTTCTGTCTTTACCTCTTCTGTCTTTACCTCTTCTCTTTCTTTACCTCTTCTGTCTTCATTTCTTCTGTCTTTACCTCTTCTCTTTCTTTACCTATTCTCTTTCTTTACCTCTTCTCTGTCTATCTATCTTCTGTCTTTACCTCATCTGTCTTTACCTCTTCTCTTTCTTTACCTCTTCTCTTTCTATCTATCTTCTGTCTTTACGTCTTCTCTTTACCTCTTCTCTTTCTTTACCTCTTCTCTTTACCTCTTCTCTTTCTTTACCTATTCTCTTTCTTTACCTCTTCTGTCTTTACCTCTTCTCTTTCTTTACCTCTTCTCTTTCTTCACCTCTTCTCTTTTTTTACCTCTTCTGTCTTTACCTCTTCTCTTTCCTTACCTCTTCTCTTTCTTTACCTATTCTCTGTCTTTACCTCTTCTCTTTCCTTACCTCTTCTCTTTCTTTACCTATTTTCTTTCTTTACCTCTTCTGTCTTTACCTCTTCTCTTTCTTTACCTGTTCTCTTTCTTTACCTCTTCTGTCTTTACCTCTTCTGTCTTTACCTCTTCTCTTTCTTTACCTCTTCTGTCTTTACCTCTTCTCTTTCTATCTATCTTCTGTCTTTACCTCTTCTCTTTCTTTACCTCTTCTCTTTCTTTACCTCTTCTGTCTTTACCTCTTCACTTTACCTCTTCTCTTTCTTTACCTATTCTCTTTCTTTACCTCTTCTGTCTTCACCTCTTCTCTTTCTTTACCTCTTCTCTTTCTTCACCTCTTCTCTTTCTTTACCTCTGCTGTCTTTACCTCTTCTCTTTCTTTACCTCTTCTGTCTTTACCTCTTCTCTTTCCTTACCTCTTCTCTTTCTTTACCTATTCTCTTTCTTTACCTCTTCTCTTTCTTTACCTCTTCCGTCTTTACCTCTTCTCTTTACCTCTTCTCTTTCTTTACCTATTCTCTGTCTTTACCTCTTCTGTCTTTACCTCTTCTCTTTCTTTACCTCTTCTGTCTTTACCTCTTCTGTCTTTACCTCTTCTCTTTCTTTACCTCTTCTGTCTTTACTTCTTCTCTTTCCTTACCTCTTCTCTTTCTTTACCTCTTCTCTTTCTTTACCTCTTCTCTGTCTTTACCTCTGTTCTTCCTTTACCTCTTCTGTCTTTACCTCTTCTGTCTTTACCTCTTCTCTTTCTTTACCTCTTCTGTCTTTACCTCTTCTGTCTTTACCTCTTCTCTTTCTTTACCTCTTCTCTTTCTTAACCCCTTCTGTCTTTACCTCTTCTCTTTCTTTACCTCTTCTCTTTCTTTACCTCTTCTCTTTCTTTACCTCTTCTGTCTTTACCTCTTCTCTTTCTTTACCTCTTCTGTCTTTACCTCTTCTCTTTCTTTACCTCTTCTGTCTTTACCTCTTCTGTCTTTACCTCTTCTCTTTCTTTCCCTCTTCTCTTTCTTTACCTCTTCTGTCTTTACCTCTTCTGTCTTTACCTCTTCTCTTTCTTTAACTCTTCTGTCTTTACCTCTTCTCTTTCTTTACCTCTTCTCTTTCTATCTATCTTCTGTCTTTACCTCTTCTGTCTTTACCTCTTCTCTTTCTTTACCTCTTCTGTCTTCATTTCTTCTGTCTTTACCTCTTCTCTTTCTTTACCTATTCTCTTTCTTTACCTCTTCTCTGTCTATCTATCTTCTGTCTTTACCTCTTCTGTCTTTACCTCTTCTCTTTCTTTACCTCTTCTCTTTCTATCTATCTTCTGTCTTTACGTCTTCTCTTTACCTCTTCTCTTTCTTTACCTCTTCTCTTTACCTCTTCTCTTTCTTTACCTATTCTCTTTCTTTACCTCTTCTGTCTTTACCTCTTCTCTTTCTTTACCTCTTCTCTTTCTTCACCTCTTCTCTTTTTTTACCTCTTCTGTCTTTACCTCTTCTCTTTCCTTACCTCTTCTCTTTCTTTACCTATTCTCTGTCTTTACCTCTTCTCTTTCCTTACCTCTTCTCTTTCTTTACCTATTTTCTTTCTTTACCTCTTCTGTCTTTACCTCTTCTCTTTCTTTACCTGTTCTCTTTCTTTACCTCTTCTGTCTTTACCTCTTCTGTCTTTACCTCTTCTCTTTCTTTACCTCTTCTGTCTTTACCTCTTCTCTTTCTATCTATCTTCTGTCTTTACCTCTTCTCTTTCTTTACCTCTTCTCTTTCTTTACCTCTTCTGTCTTTACCTCTTCTCTTTACCTCTTCTCTTTCTTTACCTATTCTCTTTCTTTACCTCTTCTGTCTTCACCTCTTCTCTTTCTTTACCTCTTCTCTTTCTTCACCTCTTCTCTTTCTTTACCTCTGCTGTCTTTACCTCTTCTCTTTCTTTACCTCTTCTGTCTTTACCTCTTCTCTTTCCTTACCTCTTCTCTTTCTTTACCTATTCTCTTTCTTTACCTCTTCTCTTTCTTTACCTCTTCCGTCTTTACCTCTTCTCTTTACCTCTTCTCTTTCTTTACCTATTCTCTGTCTTTACCTCTTCTGTCTTTACCTCTTCTCTTTCTTTACCTCTTCTGTCTTTACCTCTTCTGTCTTTACCTCTTCTCTTTCTTTACCTCTTCTCTTTCTTTACCCCTTCTGTCTTTACCTCTTCTCTTTCTTTACCTCTTCTCTTTCTTTACCTCTTCTGTCTTTACCTCTTCTCTTTCTTTACCTCTTCTGTCTTTACCTCTTCTGTCTTTACCTCTTCTCTTCCTTTACCTCTTCTCTTTCTTTACCTCTTCTGTCTTTACCTCTTCTCTTTCTTTACCTCTTCTCTTTCTTTACCTCTTCTTTCTTTACCTCTTCTGTCTTTACCTTTTCTCTTTCTTTACCTCTTCTGTCTTTACCTCTTCTCTTTCTTTACCTCTTCTGTCTTTACCTATTCTCTTACTTTACCTCTTCTCTTTCTTTACCTCTTCTGTCTTTACCTCTTCTCTTTCTTTACCTCTTCTCTTTCTTTACCTCTTTTCTTTCTTTACCCCTTCTGTCTTTACCTCTTCTCTTTCTTTACCTCTTTTCTTTCTTTACCTCTTCTCTTTACCTCTTCTCTTTCTTTACCTCTTCTCTTTCTTTACCTCTTCTGTCTTTACTTCTTCTCTTTCTTTACCTCTTCTCTTTCTATCTATCTTCTGTCTTTACCTCTTCTGTCTTTACCTCTTCTCTTTCTTTACCTCTTCTGTCTTCATTTCTTCTGTCTTTACCTCTTCTCTTTCTTTACCTATTCTCTTTCTTTACCTCTTCTCTGTCTATCTATCTTCTGTCTTTACCTCTTCTGTCTTTACCTCTTCTCTTTCTTTACCTCTTCTCTTTCTATCTATCTTCTGTCTTTACGTCTTCTCTTTACCTCTTCTCTTTCTTTACCTCTTCTCTTTACCTCTTCTCTTTCTTTACCTATTCTCTTTCTTTACCTCTTCTGTCTTTACCTCTTCTCTTTCTTTACCTCTTCTCTTTCTTCACCTCTTCTCTTTTTTTACCTCTTCTGTCTTTACCTCTTCTCTTTCCTTACCTCTTCTCTTTCTTTACCTATTCTCTGTCTTTACCTCTTCTCTTTCCTTACCTCTTCTCTTTCTTTACCTATTTTCTTTCTTTACCTCTTCTGTCTTTACCTCTTCTCTTTCTTTACCTGTTCTCTTTCTTTACCTCTTCTGTCTTTACCTCTTCTGTCTTTACCTCTTCTCTTTCTTTACCTCTTCTGTCTTTACCTCTTCTCTTTCTATCTATCTTCTGTCTTTACCTCTTCTCTTTCTTTACCTCTTCTCTTTCTTTACCTCTTCTGTCTTTACCTCTTCTCTTTACCTCTTCTCTTTCTTTACCTATTCTCTTTCTTTACCTCTTCTGTCTTCACCTCTTCTCTTTCTTTACCTCTTCTCTTTCTTCACCTCTTCTCTTTCTTTACCTCTGCTGTCTTTACCTCTTCTCTTTCTTTACCTCTTCTGTCTTTACCTCTTCTCTTTCCTTACCTCTTCTCTTTCTTTACCTATTCTCTTTCTTTACCTCTTCTCTTTCTTTACCTCTTCCGTCTTTACCTCTTCTCTTTACCTCTTCTCTTTCTTTACCTATTCTCTGTCTTTACCTCTTCTGTCTTTACCTCTTCTCTTTCTTTACCTCTTCTGTCTTTACCTCTTCTGTCTTTACCTCTTCTCTTTCTTTACCTCTTCTCTTTCTTTACCCCTTCTGTCTTTACCTCTTCTCTTTCTTTACCTCTTCTCTTTCTTTACCTCTTCTGTCTTTACCTCTTCTCTTTCTTTACCTCTTCTGTCTTTACCTCTTCTGTCTTTACCTCTTCTCTTCCTTTACCTCTTCTCTTTCTTTACCTCTTCTGTCTTTACCTCTTCTCTTTCTTTACCTCTTCTCTTTCTTTACCTCTTCTTTCTTTACCTCTTCTGTCTTTACCTTTTCTCTTTCTTTACCTCTTCTGTCTTTACCTCTTCTCTTTCTTTACCTCTTCTGTCTTTACCTATTCTCTTACTTTACCTCTTCTCTTTCTTTACCTCTTCTGTCTTTACCTCTTCTCTTTCTTTACCTCTTCTCTTTCTTTACCTCTTTTCTTTCTTTACCCCTTCTGTCTTTACCTCTTCTCTTTCTTTACCTCTTTTCTTTCTTTACCTCTTCTCTTTACCTCTTCTCTTTCTTTACCTATTCTCTTTCTTTACCTCTTCTGTCTTTACCTCTTCTCTTTCTTTACCTCTTCTCTTTCTTTACCTCTTCTGTCTTTACCTCTTCTGTCTTTACCTCTTCTCTTTCTTTACCTCTTCTGTCTTTACTTCTTCTCTTTCCTTACCTCTTCTCTTTCTTTACCTCTTCTCTTTCTTTACCTCTTCTCTGTCTTTACCTCTGTTCTTCCTTTACCTCTTCTGTCTTTACCTCTTCTGTCTTTACCTCTTCTCTTTCTTTACCTCTTCTGTCTTTACCTCTTCTGTCTTTACCTCTTCTCTTTCTTTACCTCTTCTCTTTCTTAACCCCTTCTGTCTTTACCTCTTCTCTTTCTTTACCTCTTCTCTTTCTTTACCTCTTCTGTCTTTACCTCTTCTCTTTCTTTACCTCTTCTGTCTTTACCTCTTCTCTTTCTTTACCTCTTCTGTCTTTACCTCTTCTGTCTTTACCTCTTCTCTTTCTTTCCCTCTTCTCTTTCTTTACCTCTTCTGTCTTTACCTCTTCTGTCTTTACCTCTTCTCTTTCTTTAACTCTTCTGTCTTTACCTCTTCTCTTTCTTTACCTCTTCTCTTTCTATCTATCTTCTGTCTTTACCTCTTCTGTCTTTACCTCTTCTCTTTCTTTACCTCTTCTGTCTTCATTTCTTCTGTCTTTACCTCTTCTCTTTCTTTACCTATTCTCTTTCTTTACCTCTTCTCTGTCTATCTATCTTCTGTCTTTACCTCTTCTGTCTTTACCTCTTCTCTTTCTTTACCTCTTCTCTTTCTATCTATCTTCTGTCTTTACGTCTTCTCTTTACCTCTTCTCTTTCTTTACCTCTTCTCTTTACCTCTTCTCTTTCTTTACCTATTCTCTTTCTTTACCTCTTCTGTCTTTACCTCTTCTCTTTCTTTACCTCTTCTCTTTCTTCACCTCTTCTCTTTTTTTACCTCTTCTGTCTTTACCTCTTCTCTTTCCTTACCTCTTCTCTTTCTTTACCTATTCTCTGTCTTTACCTCTTCTCTTTCCTTACCTCTTCTCTTTCTTTACCTATTTTCTTTCTTTACCTCTTCTGTCTTTACCTCTTCTCTTTCTTTACCTGTTCTCTTTCTTTACCTCTTCTGTCTTTACCTCTTCTGTCTTTACCTCTTCTCTTTCTTTACCTCTTCTGTCTTTACCTCTTCTCTTTCTATCTATCTTCTGTCTTTACCTCTTCTCTTTCTTTACCTCTTCTCTTTCTTTACCTCTTCTGTCTTTACCTCTTCTCTTTACCTCTTCTCTTTCTTTACCTATTCTCTTTCTTTACCTCTTCTGTCTTTACCTATTCTCTTACTTTACCTCTTCTCTTTCTTTACCTCTTCTGTCTTTACCTCTTCTCTTTCTTTACCTCTTCTCTTTCTTTACCTCTTTTCTTTCTTTACCCCTTCTGTCTTTACCTCTTCTCTTTCTTTACCTCTTTTCTTTCTTTACCTCTTCTCTTTACCTCTTCTCTTTCTTTACCTATTCTCTTTCTTTACCTCTTCTGTCTTTACCTCTTCTCTTTCTTTACCTCTTCTCTTTCTTTACCTCTTCTGTCTTTACCTCTTCTGTCTTTACCTCTTCTCTTTCTTTACCTCTTCTGTCTTTACCTCTTCTCTTTCTTTACCTCTTCTGTCTTTACCTCTTCTGTCTTTACCTCTTCTCTTTCTTTACCTCTTCTCTTTCTTAACCCCTTCTGTCTTTACCTCTTCTCTTTCTTTACCTCTTCTCTTTCTTTACCTCTTCTGTCTTTACCTCTTCTCTTTCTTTACCTCTTCTGTCTTTACCTCTTCTCTTTCTTTACCTCTTCTGTCTTTACCTCTTCTGTCTTTACCTCTTCTCTTTCTTTCCCTCTTCTCTTTCTTTACCTCTTCTGTCTTTACCTCTTCTGTCTTTACCTCTTCTCTTTCTTTAACTCTTCTGTCTTTACCTCTTCTCTTTCTTTACCTCTTCTCTTTCTATCTATCTTCTGTCTTTACCTCTTCTGTCTTTACCTCTTCTCTTTCTTTACCTCTTCTGTCTTCATTTCTTCTGTCTTTACCTCTTCTCTTTCTTTACCTATTCTCTTTCTTTACCTCTTCTCTGTCTATCTATCTTCTGTCTTTACCTCTTCTGTCTTTACCTCTTCTCTTTCTTTACCTCTTCTCTTTCTATCTATCTTCTGTCTTTACGTCTTCTCTTTACCTCTTCTCTTTCTTTACCTCTTCTCTTTATCTCTTCTCTTTCTTTACCTATTCTCTTTCTTTACCTCTTCTGTCTTTACCTCTTCTCTTTCTTTACCTCTTCTCTTTCTTCACCTCTTCTCCTTTTTTACCTCTTCTGTCTTTACCTCTTCTCTTTCCTTACCTCTTCTCTTTCTTTACCTATTCTCTGTCTTTACCTCTTCTCTTTCCTTACCTCTTCTCTTTCTTTACCTATTTTCTTTCTTTACCTCTTCTGTCTTTACCTCTTCTCTTTCTTTACCTGTTCTCTTTCTTTACCTCTTCTGTCTTTACCACTTCTGTCTTTACCTCTTCTCTTTCTTTACCTCTTCTGTCTTTACCTCTTCTCTTTCTATCTATCTTCTGTCTTTACCTCTTCTCTTTCTTTACCTCTTCTCTTTCTTTACCTCTTCTGTCTTTACCTCTTCTCTTTACCTCTTCTCTTTCTTTACCTATTCTCTTTCTTTACCTCTTTTGTCTTCACCTCTTCTCTTTCTTTACCTCTTCTCTTTCTTCACCTCTTCTCTTTCTTTACCTCTGCTGTCTTTACCTCTTCTCTTTCTTTACCTCTTCTGTCTTTACCTCTTCTCTTTCCTTACCTCTTCTCTTTCTTTACCTATTCTCTTTCTTTACCTCTTCTCTTTCTTTACCTCTTCCGTCTTTACCTCTTCTCTTTACCTCTTCTCTTTCTTTACCTATTCTCTGTCTTTACCTCTTCTGTCTTTACCTCTTCTCTTTCTTTACCTCTTCTGTCTTTACCTCTTCTGTCTTTACCTCTTCTCTTTCTTTACCTCTTCTCTTTCTTTACCCCTTCTGTCTTTACCTCTTCTCTTTCTTTACCTCTTCTCTTTCTTTACCTCTTCTGTCTTTACCTCTTCTCTTTCTTTACCTCTTCTGTCTTTACCTCTTCTGTCTTTACCTCTTCTCTTCCTTTACCTCTTCTCTTTCTTTACCTCTTCTGTCTTTACCTCTTCTCTTTCTTTACCTCTTCTCTTTCTCTACCTCTTCTTTCTTTACCTCTTCTGTCTTTACCTTTTCTCTATCTTTACCTCTTCTGTCTTTACCTCTTCTCTTTCTTTACCTCTTCTGTCTTTACCTATTCTCTTACTTTACCTCTTCTCTTTCTTTACCTCTTCTGTCTTTACCTCTTCTCTTTCTTTACCTCTTCTCTTTCTTTACCTCTTTTCTTTCTTTACCCCTTCTGTCTTTACCTCTTCTCTTTCTTTACCTCTTTTCTTTCTTTACCTCTTCTCTTTACCTCTTCTCTTTCTTTACCTATTCTCTTTCTTTACCTCTTCTGTCTTTACCTCTTCTCTTTCTTTACCTCTTCTCTTTCTTTACCTCTTCTGTCTTTACCTCTTCTGTCTTTACCTCTTCTCTTTCTTTACCTCTTCTGTCTTTACTTCTTCTCTTTCCTTACCTCTTCTCTTTCTTTACCTCTTCTCTTTCTTTACCTCTTCTCTGTCTTTACCTCTGTTCTTCCTTTACCTCTTCTGTCTTTACCTCTTCTGTCTTTACCTCTTCTCTTTCTTTACCTCTTCTGTCTTTACCTCTTCTGTCTTTACCTCTTCTCTTTCTTTACCTCTTCTCTTTCTTAACCCCTTCTGTCTTTACCTCTTCTCTTTCTTTACCTCTTCTCTTTCTTTACCTCTTCTGTCTTTACCTCTTCTCTTTCTTTACCTCTTCTGTCTTTACCTCTTCTCTTTCTTTACCTCTTCTGTCTTTACCTCTTCTGTCTTTACCTCTTCTCTTTCTTTCCCTCTTCTCTTTCTTTACCTCTTCTGTCTTTACCTCTTCTGTCTTTACCTCTTCTCTTTCTTTAACTCTTCTGTCTTTACCTCTTCTCTTTCTTTACCTCTTCTCTTTCTATCTATCTTCTGTCTTTACCTCTTCTGTCTTTACCTCTTCTCTTTCTTTACCTCTTCTGTCTTCATTTCTTCTGTCTTTACCTCTTCTCTTTCTTTACCTATTCTCTTTCTTTACCTCTTCTCTGTCTATCTATCTTCTGTCTTTACCTCTTCTGTCTTTACCTCTTCTCTTTCTTTACCTCTTCTCTTTCTATCTATCTTCTGTCTTTACGTCTTCTCTTTACCTCTTCTCTTTCTTTACCTCTTCTCTTTATCTCTTCTCTTTCTTTACCTATTCTCTTTCTTTACCTCTTCTGTCTTTACCTCTTCTCTTTCTTTACCTCTTCTCTTTCTTTACCTATTTTCTTTCTTTACCTCTTCTGTCTTTACCTCTTCTCTTTCTTTACCTGTTCTCTTTCTTTACCTCTTCTGTCTTTACCTCTTCTGTCTTTACCTCTTCTCTTTCTTTACCTCTTCTGTCTTTACCTCTTCTCTTTCTATCTATCTTCTGTCTTTACCTCTTCACTTTCTTTACCTATTCTCTTTCTTTACCTCTTTTGTCTTCACCTCTTCTCTTTCTTTACCTCTTCTCTTTCTTCACCTCTTCTCTTTCTTTACCTCTGCTGTCTTTACCTCTTCTCTTTCTTTACCTCTTCTGTCTTTACCTCTTCTCTTTCCTTACCTCTTCTCTTTCTTTACCTATTCTCTTTCTTTACCTCTTCTCTTTCTTTACCTCTTCCGTCTTTACCTCTTCTCTTTACCTCTTCTCTTTCTTTACCTATTCTCTGTCTTTACCTCTTCTGTCTTTACCTCTTCTCTTTCTTTACCTCTTCTGTCTTTACCTCTTCTGTCTTTACCTCTTCTCTTTCTTTACCTCTTCTCTTTCTTTACCCCTTCTGTCTTTACCTCTTCTCTTTCTTTACCTCTTCTCTTTCTTTACCTCTTCTGTCTTTACCTCTTCTCTTTCTTTACCTCTTCTGTCTTTACCTCTTCTGTCTTTACCTCTTCTCTTCCTTTACCTCTTCTCTTTCTTTACCTCTTCTGTCTTTACCTCTTCTCTTTCTTTACCTCTTCTCTTTCTTTACCCCTTCTGTCTTTACCTCTTCTCTTTCTTTACCTCTTCTCTTTCTTTACCTCTTCTGTCTTTACCTCTTCTCTTTCTTTACCTCTTCTGTCTTTACCTCTTCTGTCTTTACCTCTTCTCTTCCTTTACCTCTTCTCTTTCTTTACCTCTTCTGTCTTTACCTCTTCTCTTTCTTTACCTCTTCTTTCTTTACCTCTTCTGTCTTTACCTTTTCTCTTTCTTTACCTCTTCTGTCTTTACCTCTTCTCTTTCTTTACCTCTTCTGTCTTTACCTATTCTCTTACTTTACCTCTTCTCTTTCTTTACCTCTTCTGTCTTTACCTCTTCTCTTTCTTTACCTCTTCTCTTTCTTTACCTCTTTTCTTTCTTTACCCCTTCTGTCTTTACCTCTTCTCTTTCTTTACCTCTTTTCTTTCTTTACCTCTTCTCTTTACCTCTTCTCTTTCTTTACCTATTCTCTTTCTTTACCTCTTCTGTCTTTACCTCTTCTCTTTCTTTACCTCTTCTTTTTCTTTACCGATTCTGTCTTTACCTCTTCTCTTTCTTTACCTTTTCTGTCTTTACCTATTCTCTTACTTTACCTCTTCTCTTTCTTTACCTATTCTCTTTCTTTACCTCTTCTGTCCTTACCTCTTCTGTCTTTATTTCTTCTGTCTTTACCTCTTCTCTTTCTTTACCTATTCTCTTTCTTTACCTCTTCTCTTTCTATCTATCTTCTGTCTTTACCTCTTCTCTTTCTTTACCTCTTCTCTTTCTTTACCTCTTCTGTCTTTACCTCTTCTCTTTACCTCTTCTCTTTCTTTACCTATTCTCTTTCTTTACCTCTTCTGTCTTCACCTCTTCTCTTTCTTTACCTCTTCTCTTTCTTCACCTCTTCTCTTTCTTTACCTCTGCTGTCTTTACCTCTTCTCTTTCTTTACCTCTTCTGTCTTTACCTCTTCTCTTTCCTTACCTCTTCTCTTTCTTTACCTCTTCTCTTTCTTTACCTATTTTCTTTCTTTACCTCTTCTGTCTTTACCTCTTCTCTTTCTTTACCTGTTCTCTTTCTTTACCTCTTCTGTCTTTACCTCTTCTGTCTTTACCTCTTCTCTTTCTTTACCTCTTCTGTCTTTACCTCTTCTCTTTCTATCTATCTTCTGTCTTTACCTCTTCTCTTTCTTTACCTCTTCTCTCTTTACCTCTTCTGTCTTTACATCTTCTCTTTCTTTACCTCTTCTCTTTCTTTACCCCTTCTGTCTTTACCTCTTCTCTTTCTTTACCTCTTCTCTTTCTTTACCTTTTCTGTCTTTACCTCTTCTCTTTCTTTACCTCTTCTGTCTTTACCTCTTCTCTTTCTTTACCTCTTCTGTCTTTACCTCTTCTGTCTTTACCTCTTCTCTTTCTTTCCCTCTTCTCTTTCTTTACCTCTTCTGTCTTTACCTCTTCTGTCTTTACCTCTTCTCTTTCTTTACCTCTTCTGTCTTTACCTCTTCTCTTTCTTTACCTCTTCTGTCTTCATTTCTTCTGTCTTTACCTCTTCTCTTTCTTTACCTGTTCTCTTTCTTTACCTCTTCTCTGTCTATCTATCTTCTGTCTTTACCTCTTCTGTCTTTACCTCTTCTCTTTCTTTACCTCTTCTCTTTCTATCTATCTTCTGTCTTTACGTCTTCTCTTTACCTCTTCTCTTTCTTTACCTCTTCTCTTTACCTCTTCTCTTTCTTCACCTCTTCTCTTTTTTACCTCTTCTGTCTTTACCTCTTCTCTTTCCTTACCTCTTCTCTTTCTTTACCTATTCTCTTTCTTTACCTCTTCTCTTTCTTTACCTCTTCTCTTTCTTTACCTCTTCTCTTCCTTTACCTCTTCTGTCTTTACCTCTTCTGTCTTTACCTCTTCTCTTTCTTTACCTCCTCTGTCTTTACCTCTTCTGTCTTTACCTCTTCTCTTTCTTTACCTCTTCTCTTTCTTTACCTATTTTCTTTCTTTACCCCTTCTGTCTTTACCTCTTCTCTATCTTTACCTCTTCTCTTTCTTTACCTCTTCTGTCTTTACCTCTTCTCTTTATTTACCTCTTCTGTCTTTACATCTTCTCTTTCTTTACCTTTTCTGTCTTTACCTCTTCTCTTTCTTTACCTCTTCTGTCTTTACCTCTTCTCTTTCTTTACCTCTTCTGTCTTTACATATTCTCTTACTTTACCACTTCTCTTTCTTTACCTATTATTTTTCTTTACCTCTTCTCTTTCTATCTATCTTCTGTCTTACCTCTTCTCTTTCTTTACCTCTTCTCTTTCTTTACCTCTTCTGTCTTTACCTCTTCTCTTTACCTCTTCTCTTTCTTTACCTATTCTCTTTCTTTACCTCTTCTGTCTTCACCTCTTCTCTTTCTTTACCTCTTCTCTTTCTTCACCTCTTCTCTTTCTTTACCTCTGCTGTCTTTACCTCTTCTCTTTCTTTACCTCTTCTGTCTTTACCTCTTCTCTTTCCTTACCTCTTCTGTCTTTACCTCTTCTCTTTCTTTACCTTTTCTGTCTTTACCTCTTCTCTTTCTTTACCTCTTCTGTCTTTACCTCTTCTCTTTCTTTACCTCTTCTGTCTTTACATATTCTCTTACTTTACCTCTTCTCTTTCTTTACCTATTCTTTTTCTTTACCTCTTCTCTTTCTATCAATCTTCTGTCTTACCTCTTCTCTTTCTTTACCTCTTCTCTTTCTTTACCTCTTCTGTCTTTACCTCTTCTCTTTACCTCTTCTCTTTCTTTACCTATTCTCTTTCTTTACCTCTTCTGTCTTCACCTCTTCTCTTTCTTTACCTCTTCTCTTTCTTCACCTCTTCTCTTTCTTTACCTCTTCTGTCTTTACCTCTTCTCTTTCTTTACCTCTTCTGTCTTTACCTCTTCTCTTTCCTTACCTCTTCTCTTTCTTTACCTATTCTCTTTCTTTACCTCTTCTATTTCTTTACCTCTTCTCTTTCTATCTATCTTCTGTCTTTACCTCTTCTCTTTACCTCTTCTCTTTCTTTACCTATTCTCTTTCTTTAACTCTTCTGTCTTCACCTCTTCTCTTTCTTTACCTCTTCTCTTTCTTCACCTCTTCTCTTTCTTTACCTCTTCTGTCTTTACCTCTTCTCTTTATTTACCTCTTCTGTCTTTACCTCTACTCTTTCCTTACCTCTTCTCTTTCTTTACCTATTCTCTTTCTTTACCTCTTCTATTTCTTTACCTCTTCTCTTTCTATCTATCTTCTGTCTTTACCTCTTCTCTTTACCTCTTCTCTTTCTTTACCTATTCTCTTTCTTTAACTCTTCTGTCTTTACCTCTTCTCTTTCTTTACCTCTTCTGTCTTTACTTCTTCTCTTTCTTTACCTCTTCTTTCTTTACCTCTTCTGTCTTTACCTTTTCTCTTTCTTTACCTCTTCTGTCTTTACCTCTTCTCTTTCTTTACCTCTTCTGTCTTTACCTATTCTCTTACTTTACCTCTTCTCTTTCTTTACCTCTTCTGTCTTTACCTCTTCTCTTTCTTTACCTCTTCTCTTTCTTTACCTCTTTTCTTTCTTTACCCCTTCTGTCTTTACCTCTTCTCTTTCTTTACCTCTTTTCTTTCTTTACCTCTTCTCTTTACCTCTTCTCTTTCTTTACCTATTCTCTTTCTTTACCTCTTCTGTCTTTACCTCTTCTCTTTCTTTACCTCTTCTTTTTCTTTACCGATTCTGTCTTTACCTCTTCTCTTTCTTTACCTTTTCTGTCTTTACCTATTCTCTTACTTTACCTCTTCTCTTTCTTTACCTATTCTCTTTCTTTACCTCTTCTGTCCTTACCTCTTCTGTCTTTATTTCTTCTGTCTTTACCTCTTCTCTTTCTTTACCTATTCTCTTTCTTTACCTCTTCTCTTTCTATCTATCTTCTGTCTTTACCTCTTCTCTTTCTTTACCTCTTCTCTTTCTTTACCTCTTCTGTCTTTACCTCTTCTCTTTACCTCTTCTCTTTCTTTACCTATTCTCTTTCTTTACCTCTTCTGTCTTCACCTCTTCTCTTTCTTTACCTCTTCTCTTTCTTCACCTCTTCTCTTTCTTTACCTCTGCTGTCTTTACCTCTTCTCTTTCTTTACCTCTTCTGTCTTTACCTCTTCTCTTTCCTTACCTCTTCTCTTTCTTTACCTCTTCTCTTTCTTTACCTATTTTCTTTCTTTACCTCTTCTGTCTTTACCTCTTCTCTTTCTTTACCTGTTCTCTTTCTTTACCTCTTCTGTCTTTACCTCTTCTGTCTTTACCTCTTCTCTTTCTTTACCTCTTCTGTCTTTACCTCTTCTCTTTCTATCTATCTTCTGTCTTTACCTCTTCTCTTTCTTTACCTCTTCTCTCTTTACCTCTTCTGTCTTTACATCTTCTCTTTCTTTACCTCTTCTCTTTCTTTACCCCTTCTGTCTTTACCTCTTCTCTTTCTTTACCTCTTCTCTTTCTTTACCTTTTCTGTCTTTACCTCTTCTCTTTCTTTACCTCTTCTGTCTTTACCTCTTCTCTTTCTTTACCTCTTCTGTCTTTACCTCTTCTGTCTTTACCTCTTCTCTTTCTTTCCCTCTTCTCTTTCTTTACCTCTTCTGTCTTTACCTCTTCTGTCTTTACCTCTTCTCTTTCTTTACCTCTTCTGTCTTTACCTCTTCTCTTTCTTTACCTCTTCTGTCTTCATTTCTTCTGTCTTTACCTCTTCTCTTTCTTTACCTGTTCTCTTTCTTTACCTCTTCTCTGTCTATCTATCTTCTGTCTTTACCTCTTCTGTCTTTACCTCTTCTCTTTCTTTACCTCTTCTCTTTCTATCTATCTTCTGTCTTTACGTCTTCTCTTTACCTCTTCTCTTTCTTTACCTCTTCTCTTTACCTCTTCTCTTTCTTCACCTCTTCTCTTTTTTACCTCTTCTGTCTTTACCTCTTCTCTTTCCTTACCTCTTCTCTTTCTTTACCTATTCTCTTTCTTTACCTCTTCTCTTTCTTTACCTCTTCTCTTTCTTTACCTCTTCTCTTCCTTTACCTCTTCTGTCTTTACCTCTTCTGTCTTTACCTCTTCTCTTTCTTTACCTCCTCTGTCTTTACCTCTTCTGTCTTTACCTCTTCTCTTTCTTTACCTCTTCTCTTTCTTTACCTATTTTCTTTCTTTACCCCTTCTGTCTTTACCTCTTCTCTATCTTTACCTCTTCTCTTTCTTTACCTCTTCTGTCTTTACCTCTTCTCTTTATTTACCTCTTCTGTCTTTACATCTTCTCTTTCTTTACCTTTTCTGTCTTTACCTCTTCTCTTTCTTTACCTCTTCTGTCTTTACCTCTTCTCTTTCTTTACCTCTTCTGTCTTTACATATTCTCTTACTTTACCACTTCTCTTTCTTTACCTATTCTTTTTCTTTACCTCTTCTCTTTCTATCTATCTTCTGTCTTACCTCTTCTCTTTCTTTACCTCTTCTCTTTCTTTACCTCTTCTGTCTTTACCTCTTCTCTTTACCTCTTCTCTTTCTTTACCTATTCTCTTTCTTTACCTCTTCTGTCTTCACCTCTTCTCTTTCTTTACCTCTTCTCTTTCTTCACCTCTTCTCTTTCTTTACCTCTGCTGTCTTTACCTCTTCTCTTTCTTTACCTCTTCTGTCTTTACCTCTTCTCTTTCCTTACCTCTTCTGTCTTTACCTCTTCTCTTTCTTTACCTTTTCTGTCTTTACCTCTTCTCTTTCTTTACCTCTTCTGTCTTTACCTCTTCTCTTTCTTTACCTCTTCTGTCTTTACATATTCTCTTACTTTACCTCTTCTCTTTCTTTACCTATTCTTTTTCTTTACCTCTTCTCTTTCTATCAATCTTCTGTCTTACCTCTTCTCTTTCTTTACCTCTTCTCTTTCTTTACCTCTTCTGTCTTTACCTCTTCTCTTTACCTCTTCTCTTTCTTTACCTATTCTCTTTCTTTACCTCTTCTGTCTTCACCTCTTCTCTTTCTTTACCTCTTCTCTTTCTTCACCTCTTCTCTTTCTTTACCTCTTCTGTCTTTACCTCTTCTCTTTCTTTACCTCTTCTGTCTTTACCTCTTCTCTTTCCTTACCTCTTCTCTTTCTTTACCTATTCTCTTTCTTTACCTCTTCTATTTCTTTACCTCTTCTCTTTCTATCTATCTTCTGTCTTTACCTCTTCTCTTTACCTCTTCTCTTTCTTTACCTATTCTCTTTCTTTAACTCTTCTGTCTTCACCTCTTCTCTTTCTTTACCTCTTCTCTTTCTTCACCTCTTCTCTTTCTTTACCTCTTCTGTCTTTACCTCTTCTCTTTATTTACCTCTTCTGTCTTTACCTCTACTCTTTCCTTACCTCTTCTCTTTCTTTACCTATTCTCTTTCTTTACCTCTTCTATTTCTTTACCTCTTCTCTTTCTATCTATCTTCTGTCTTTACCTCTTCTCTTTACCTCTTCTCTTTCTTTACCTATTCTCTTTCTTTAACTCTTCTGTCTTTACCTCTTCTCTTTCTTTACCTCTTCTGTCTTTACTTCTTCTCTTTCCTTACCTCTTCTCTTTCTTTACCTCTTCTCTTTCTTTACCTCTTCTCTTTCTTTACCTCTTCTCTTCCTTTACCTCTTCTGTCTTTACCTCTTGTCTTTACCTCTTCTCTTTCTTTACCTCTTCTGTCTTTACATCTTCTGTCTTTACCTCTTCTCTTTCTTTACCTCTTCTCTATCTTTACCCCTTCTGTCTTTACCTCTTCTCTTTCTTTACCTCTTCTGTCTTTACCTCTTCTGTCTGTAAACCCTTCTCTTTCTTTACCTCTTCTCTTTCTTTACCTCTTCTGTCTTTACCTCTTCTCTTTCTTTACCTCTTCTGTCTTTACCTCTTCTATCTTTACCTCTTCTCTTTCTTTACCTCTTCTCTTTCTTTACCTCTTCTCTTTCTTTACCTCTTCTGTCTTTACCTCTTCTCTTTCTTTACCTCTTCTGTCTTTACCTCTTCTCTTTCTTTACCTCTTCTCTTTCTTTACCGCTTCTCTTTCTTTACCTCTTCTGTCTTTACCTCTTCTCTTTCCTTACCTCTTCTCTTTCTTTATCTATTCTCTTTCTTTACCTCTTCTCTTTCTTTACCTCTTCTGTCTTTCCCTCTTCTGTCTTTACCTCTTCTCTTTCTTTACCTCTTCTCTTTTGTTACCTCTTCTCTTTCTATCTATTTTCTGTCTTTACCTCTTCTCTTTCTTTACCTCTTCTCTTTCTTTACCTATTCTCTTTCTTTACCGCTTCTCTTTCCTTACCTCTTCTGTCTTTACCTCTTCTCTTTCTTTACCTCTTCTCTTCCTTTACCTCTTCTGTCTTTACCTCTTCTCTTTCTTTACCTCTTCTGTCTTTAACTCTTCTGTCTTTACCTCTTCTCTTTCTTTACCTCTTCTGTCTTTACCTCTTCTCTTTCTTTACCTCTTCTGTCTTTACCTATTCTCTTACTTTACCTCTTCTCTTTCTTTACCTCTTCTGTCTTTACCTCTTCTGTCTTTACCTCTTCTCTTTCTTTACCTCTTCTGTCTGTACCTCTTCTGCCTTTACCTCTTCTCTTTCTTTACCTCTTCTCTTTCTTTACCTCTTCTGACTTTGCCTCTTCTGTCTTTACCTATTCTCTTACTTTACCTCTTCTCTTTCTTTACCTCTTCTCTTTCTTTAGCTCTTCTGTCTTTACCTCTTCTCTTTCTTTACCTCTTCTCTTTCTTTACCTCTTCTCTTTCTTTACCTCTTCTCTTTCTTTACCTCTTCTCTTCCTTTACCTCTTCTGTCTTTACCTCTTCTGTCTTTACCTCTTCTCTTTCTTTACCTCTTCTGTCTTTACCTCTTCTGTCTTTACCTCTTCTGTCTTTACCTCTTCTCTTTCTTTACCTCTTCTCTTTCTTTACCTATTTTCTTTCTTTACCCCTTCTGTCTTTACCTCTTCTCTATCTTTACCTCTTCTCTTTCTTTACCTCTTCTGTCTTTACCTCTTCTCTTTATTTACCTCTTCTGTCTTTACCTCTTGTCTTTCTTTACCTCTTCTGTCTTTACCTCTTCTCTTTCTTTACCTCTTCTGTCTTTACCTCTTCTCTTTCTTTACCTCTTCTCTTTCTTTACCTCTTCTCTTTCTTTACCTCTTCTGTCTTTACATATTCTCTTACTTTACCTCTTCTCTTTCTTTACCTATTCTTTTTCTTTACCTCTTCTCTTTCTATCTATCTTCTGTCTTACCTCTTCTCTTTCTTTACCTCTTCTCTTTCTTTACCTCTTCTCTTTCTTTACCTCTTCTGTCTTCACCTCTTCTCTTTCTTTACCTCTTCTCTTTCTTCACCTCTTCTCTTTCTTTACCTCTTCTGTCTTTACCTCTTCTCTTTCTTTACCTCTTCTGTCTTTACCTCTTCTCTTTCCTTACCTCTTCTCTTTCTTTACCTATTCTCTTTCTTTACCTCTTCTATTTCTTTACCTCTTCTCTTTCTATCTATCTTCTGTCTTTACCTCTTCTCTTTACCTCTTCTCTTTCTTTACCTATTCTCTTTCTTTAACTCTTCTGTCTTTACCTCTTCTCTTTCTTTACCTCTTCTCTTTCTTCACCTTTTCTCTTTTTTTACCTCTTCTGTCTTTACCGCTTCTCTTTCTTTACCTCTTCTGTCTTTACTTCTTCTCTTTCCTTACCTCTTCTCTTTCTTTACCTCTTCTCTTTCTTTACCTCTTCTCTTTCTTTACCTCTTCTCTTCCTTTACCTCTTCTGTCTTTACCTCTTGTCTTTACCTCTTCTCTTTCTTTACCTCTTCTGTCTTTACCTCTTCTCTTTCTTTACCTTTTCTGTCTTTACCTCTTCTCTTTCTTTACCTCTTCTGTCTTTACCTCTTCTCTTTCTTTACCTCTTCTGTCTTTACATATTCTCTTACTTTACCACTTCTCTTTCTTTACCTATTCTTTTTCTTTACCTCTTCTCTTTCTATCTATCTTCTGTCTTACCTCTTCTCTTTCTTTACCTCTTCTCTTTCTTTACCTCTTCTGTCTTTACCTCTTCTCTTTACCTCTTCTCTTTCTTTACCTATTCTCTTTCTTTACCTCTTCTGTCTTCACCTCTTCTCTTTCTTTACCTCTTCTCTTTCTTCACCTCTTCTCTTTCTTTACCTCTGCTGTCTTTACCTCTTCTCTTTCTTTACCTCTTCTGTCTTTACCTCTTCTCTTTCCTTACCTCTTCTGTCTTTACCTCTTCTCTTTCTTTACCTTTTCTGTCTTTACCTCTTCTCTTTCTTTACCTCTTCTGTCTTTACCTCTTCTCTTTCTTTACCTCTTCTGTCTTTACATATTCTCTTACTTTACCTCTTCTCTTTCTTTACCTATTCTTTTTCTTTACCTCTTCTCTTTCTATCAATCTTCTGTCTTACCTCTTCTCTTTCTTTACCTCTTCTCTTTCTTTACCTCTTCTGTCTTTACCTCTTCTCTTTACCTCTTCTCTTTCTTTACCTATTCTCTTTCTTTACCTCTTCTGTCTTCACCTCTTCTCTTTCTTTACCTCTTCTCTTTCTTCACCTCTTCTCTTTCTTTACCTCTTCTGTCTTTACCTCTTCTCTTTCTTTACCTCTTCTGTCTTTACCTCTTCTCTTTCCTTACCTCTTCTCTTTCTTTACCTATTCTCTTTCTTTACCTCTTCTATTTCTTTACCTCTTCTCTTTCTATCTATCTTCTGTCTTTACCTCTTCTCTTTACCTCTTCTCTTTCTTTACCTATTCTCTTTCTTTAACTCTTCTGTCTTCACCTCTTCTCTTTCTTTACCTCTTCTCTTTCTTCACCTCTTCTCTTTCTTTACCTCTTCTGTCTTTACCTCTTCTCTTTATTTACCTCTTCTGTCTTTACCTCTACTCTTTCCTTACCTCTTCTCTTTCTTTACCTATTCTCTTTCTTTACCTCTTCTATTTCTTTACCTCTTCTCTTTCTATCTATCTTCTGTCTTTACCTCTTCTCTTTACCTCTTCTCTTTCTTTACCTATTCTCTTTCTTTAACTCTTCTGTCTTTACCTCTTCTCTTTCTTTACCTCTTCTGTCTTTACTTCTTCTCTTTCCTTACCTCTTCTCTTTCTTTACCTCTTCTCTTTCTTTACCTCTTCTCTTTCTTTACCTCTTCTCTTCCTTTACCTCTTCTGTCTTTACCTCTTGTCTTTACCTCTTCTCTTTCTTTACCTCTTCTGTCTTTACATCTTCTGTCTTTACCTCTTCTCTTTCTTTACCTCTTCTCTATCTTTACCCCTTCTGTCTTTACCTCTTCTCTTTCTTTACCTCTTCTGTCTTTACCTCTTCTGTCTGTAAACCCTTCTCTTTCTTTACCTCTTCTCTTTCTTTACCTCTTCTGTCTTTACCTCTTCTCTTTCTTTACCTCTTCTGTCTTTACCTCTTCTATCTTTACCTCTTCTCTTTCTTTACCTCTTCTCTTTCTTTACCTCTTCTCTTTCTTTACCTCTTCTGTCTTTACCTCTTCTCTTTCTTTACCTCTTCTGTCTTTACCTCTTCTCTTTCTTTACCTCTTCTCTTTCTTTACCGCTTCTCTTTCTTTACCTCTTCTGTCTTTACCTCTTCTCTTTCCTTACCTCTTCTCTTTCTTTATCTATTCTCTTTCTTTACCTCTTCTCTTTCTTTACCTCTTCTGTCTTTCCCTCTTCTGTCTTTACCTCTTCTCTTTCTTTACCTCTTCTCTTTTGTTACCTCTTCTCTTTCTATCTATTTTCTGTCTTTACCTCTTCTCTTTCTTTACCTCTTCTCTTTCTTTACCTATTCTCTTTCTTTACCGCTTCTCTTTCCTTACCTCTTCTGTCTTTACCTCTTCTCTTTCTTTACCTCTTCTCTTCCTTTACCTCTTCTGTCTTTACCTCTTCTCTTT
The DNA here is from genome assembly GCF_029633865.1 of Lampris incognitus. Lineage (NCBI taxonomy): Eukaryota > Metazoa > Chordata > Actinopteri > Lampriformes > Lampridae > Lampris > Lampris incognitus. The sequence goes on from NC_079211.1 coordinate 70,987,493, forward strand.
CTTTACCTCTTCTGTCTTTAACTCTTCTGTCTTTACCTCTTCTCTTTCTTTACCTCTTCTGTCTTTACCTCTTCTCTTTCTTTACCTCTTCTGTCTTTACCTATTCTCTTACTTTACCTCTTCTCTTTCTTTACCTCTTCTGTCTTTACCTCTTCTGTCTTTACCTCTTCTCTTTCTTTACCTCTTCTGTCTGTACCTCTTCTGCCTTTACCTCTTCTCTTTCTTTACCTCTTCTCTTTCTTTACCTCTTCTGACTTTGCCTCTTCTGTCTTTACCTATTCTCTTACTTTACCTCTTCTCTTTCTTTACCTCTTCTCTTTCTTTAGCTCTTCTGTCTTTACCTCTTCTCTTTCTTTACCTCTTCTCTTTCTTTACCTCTTCTCTTTCTTTACCTCTTCTCTTTCTTTACCTCTTCTCTTCCTTTACCTCTTCTGTCTTTACCTCTTCTGTCTTTACCTCTTCTCTTTCTTTACCTCTTCTGTCTTTACCTCTTCTGTCTTTACCTCTTCTGTCTTTACCTCTTCTCTTTCTTTACCTCTTCTCTTTCTTTACCTATTTTCTTTCTTTACCCCTTCTGTCTTTACCTCTTCTCTATCTTTACCTCTTCTCTTTCTTTACCTCTTCTGTCTTTACCTCTTCTCTTTATTTACCTCTTCTGTCTTTACCTCTTGTCTTTCTTTACCTCTTCTGTCTTTACCTCTTCTCTTTCTTTACCTCTTCTGTCTTTACCTCTTCTCTTTCTTTACCTCTTCTCTTTCTTTACCTCTTCTCTTTCTTTACCTCTTCTGTCTTTACATATTCTCTTACTTTACCTCTTCTCTTTCTTTACCTATTCTTTTTCTTTACCTCTTCTCTTTCTATCTATCTTCTGTCTTACCTCTTCTCTTTCTTTACCTCTTCTCTTTCTTTACCTCTTCTCTTTCTTTACCTCTTCTGTCTTCACCTCTTCTCTTTCTTTACCTCTTCTCTTTCTTCACCTCTTCTCTTTCTTTACCTCTTCTGTCTTTACCTCTTCTCTTTCTTTACCTCTTCTGTCTTTACCTCTTCTCTTTCCTTACCTCTTCTCTTTCTTTACCTATTCTCTTTCTTTACCTCTTCTATTTCTTTACCTCTTCTCTTTCTATCTATCTTCTGTCTTTACCTCTTCTCTTTACCTCTTCTCTTTCTTTACCTATTCTCTTTCTTTAACTCTTCTGTCTTTACCTCTTCTCTTTCTTTACCTCTTCTCTTTCTTCACCTTTTCTCTTTTTTTACCTCTTCTGTCTTTACCGCTTCTCTTTCTTTACCTCTTCTGTCTTTACTTCTTCTCTTTCCTTACCTCTTCTCTTTCTTTACCTCTTCTCTTTCTTTACCTCTTCTCTTTCTTTACCTCTTCTCTTCCTTTACCTCTTCTGTCTTTACCTCTTGTCTTTACCTCTTCTCTTTCTTTACCTCTTCTGTCTTTACCTCTTCTGTCTTTACCTCTTCTCTTTCTTTACCTCTTCTCTTTCTTTACCCCTTCTGTCTTTAGCTCTTCTCTTTCTTTACCTCTTCTGTCTTTACCTCTTCTGTCTGTACATCTTCTCTTTCTTTACCTCTTCTGTCTTTACCTCTTCTGTCTTTACCTCTTCTCTTTCTTTACCTCCTCTCTTTCTTTACCCCTTCTGTCTTTACCTCTTCTCTTTCTTTACCTCTTCTCTTTCTTTACCTCTTCTGTCTTTACCTCTTCTCTTTCTATACCTCTTCTGTCTTTACCTCTTCTCTTTCTTTACCTCTTCTGTCTTTACCTCTTCTGTCTTTACCTCTTCTCTTTCTTTACCTCTTCTCTTTCTTTACCCCTTCTGTCTTTACCTCTTCTCTTTCTTTACCTCTTCTGTCTTTACCTCTTCTGTCTTTACCTCTTCTCTTTCTTTACCTCTTCTGTCTTTACCTCTTCTATCTTTACCTCTTCTCTTTCTTTACCTCTTCTCTTTCTTTACCCCTTCTTTCTTTACCTCTTCTCTTTCTTTACCTCTTCTCTTTCTTTACCTCTTCTGTCTTTACCTCTTCTCTTTCTTTACCTCTTCTGTCTTTACCTCTTCTCTTTCTTTACCTCTTCTCTTTCTTTACCTCTTCTCTTTCTTTACCGCTTCTCTTTCTTTACCTCTTCTGTCTTTACCTCTTCTCTTTCCTTACCTCTTCTCTTTCTTTATCTATTCTCTTTCTTTACCTCTTCTCTTTCTTTACCCCTTCTGTCTTTACCTCTTCTCTTTCTTTACCTCTTCTCTTTCTTCACCTTTTCTCTTTTTTTACCTCTTCTGTCTTTACCGCTTCTCTTTCTTTACCTCTTCTGTCTTTACTTCTTCTCTTTCCTTACCTCTTCTCTTTCTTTACCTCTTCTCTTTCTTTACCTCTTCTCTTTCTTTACCTCTTCTCTTCCTTTACCTCTTCTGTCTTTACCTCTTGTCTTTACCTCTTCTCTTTCTTTACCTCTTCTGTCTTTACCTCTTCTGTCTTTACCTCTTCTCTTTCTTTACCTCTTCTCTTTCTTTACCCCTTCTGTCTTTACCTCTTCTCTTTCTTTACCTCTTCTGTCTTTACCTCTTCTGTCTGTACCTCTTCTCTTTCTTTACCTCTTCTGTCTTTACCTCTTCTGTCTTTACCTCTTCTCTTTCTTTACCTCTTCTCTTTCTTTACCCCTTCTGTCTTTACCTCTTCTCTTTCTTTACCTCTTCTCTTTCTTTACCTCTTCTGTCTTTACCTCTTCTCTTTCTATACCTCTTCTGTCTTTACCTCTTCTCTTTCTTTACCTCTTCTGTCTTTACCTCTTCTGTCTTTACCTCTTCTCTTTCTTTACCTCTTCTCTTTCTTTACCCCTTCTGTCTTTACCTCTTCTCTTTCTTTACCTCTTCTGTCTTTACCTCTTCTGTCTTTACCTCTTCTCTTTCTTTACCTCTTCTGTCTTTACCTCTTCTATCTTTACCTCTTCTCTTTCTTTACCTCTTCTCTTTCTTTACCTCTTCTGACTTTGCCTCTTCTGTCTTTACCTATTCTCTTACTTTACCTCTTCTCTTTCTTTACCTCTTCTCTTTCTTTAGCTCTTCTGTCTTTACCTCTTCTCTTTCTTTACCTCTTCTCTTTCTTTACCTCTTCTCTTTCTTTACCTCTTCTCTTTCTTTACCTCTTCTCTTCCTTTACCTCTTCTGTCTTTACCTCTTCTGTCTTTACCTCTTCTCTTTCTTTACCTCTTCTGTCTTTACCTCTTCTGTCTTTACCTCTTCTGTCTTTACCTCTTCTCTTTCTTTACCTCTTCTCTTTCTTTACCTATTTTCTTTCTTTACCCCTTCTGTCTTTACCTCTTCTCTATCTTTACCTCTTCTCTTTCTTTACCTCTTCTGTCTTTACCTCTTCTCTTTATTTACCTCTTCTGTCTTTACCTCTTGTCTTTCTTTACCTCTTCTGTCTTTACCTCTTCTCTTTCTTTACCTCTTCTGTCTTTACCTCTTCTCTTTCTTTACCTCTTCTCTTTCTTTACCTCTTCTCTTTCTTTACCTCTTCTGTCTTTACATATTCTCTTACTTTACCTCTTCTCTTTCTTTACCTATTCTTTTTCTTTACCTCTTCTCTTTCTATCTATCTTCTGTCTTACCTCTTCTCTTTCTTTACCTCTTCTCTTTCTTTACCTCTTCTCTTTCTTTACCTCTTCTGTCTTCACCTCTTCTCTTTCTTTACCTCTTCTCTTTCTTCACCTCTTCTCTTTCTTTACCTCTTCTGTCTTTACCTCTTCTATCTTTACCTCTTCTCTTTCTTTACCTCTTCTCTTTCTTCACCTCTTCTCTTTCTTTACCTCTTCTGTCTTTACCTCTTCTCTTTCTTTACCTCTTCTGTCTTTACCTCTTCTCTTTCCTTACCTCTTCTCTTTCTTTACCTATTCTCTTTCTTTACCTCTTCTATTTCTTTACCTCTTCTCTTTCTATCTATCTTCTGTCTTACCTCTTCTCTTTCTTTACCTCTTCTCTTTCTTTACCTCTTCTCTTTCTTTACCTCTTCTGTCTTCACCTCTTCTCTTTCTTTACCTCTTCTCTTTCTTCACCTCTTCTCTTTCTTTACCTCTTCTGTCTTTACCTCTTCTCTTTCTTTACCTCTTCTGTCTTTACCTCTTCTCTTTCCTTACCTCTTCTCTTTCTTTACCTATTCTCTTTCTTTACCTCTTCTATTTCTTTACCTCTTCTCTTTCTATCTATCTTCTGTCTTTACCTCTTCTCTTTACCTCTTCTCTTTCTTTACCTATTCTCTTTCTTTAACTCTTCTGTCTTTACCTCTTCTCTTTCTTTACCTCTTCTCTTTCTTCACCTTTTCTCTTTTTTTACCTCTTCTGTCTTTACCGCTTCTCTTTCTTTACCTCTTCTGTCTTTACTTCTTCTCTTTCCTTACCTCTTCTCTTTCTTTACCTCTTCTCTTTCTTTACCTCTTCTCTTTCTTTACCTCTTCTCTTCCTTTACCTCTTCTGTCTTTACCTCTTGTCTTTACCTCTTCTCTTTCTTTACCTCTTCTGTCTTTACCTCTTCTGTCTTTACCTCTTCTCTTTCTTTACCTCTTCTCTTTCTTTACCCCTTCTGTCTTTAGCTCTTCTCTTTCTTTACCTCTTCTGTCTTTACCTCTTCTGTCTGTACATCTTCTCTTTCTTTACCTCTTCTGTCTTTACCTCTTCTGTCTTTACCTCTTCTCTTTCTTTACCTCCTCTCTTTCTTTACCCCTTCTGTCTTTACCTCTTCTCTTTCTTTACCTCTTCTCTTTCTTTACCTCTTCTGTCTTTACCTCTTCTCTTTCTATACCTCTTCTGTCTTTACCTCTTCTCTTTCTTTACCTCTTCTGTCTTTACCTCTTCTGTCTTTACCTCTTCTCTTTCTTTACCTCTTCTCTTTCTTTACCCCTTCTGTCTTTACCTCTTCTCTTTCTTTACCTCTTCTGTCTTTACCTCTTCTGTCTTTACCTCTTCTCTTTCTTTACCTCTTCTGTCTTTACCTCTTCTATCTTTACCTCTTCTCTTTCTTTACCTCTTCTCTTTCTTTACCCCTTCTTTCTTTACCTCTTCTCTTTCTTTACCTCTTCTCTTTCTTTACCTCTTCTGTCTTTACCTCTTCTCTTTCTTTACCTCTTCTGTCTTTACCTCTTCTCTTTCTTTACCTCTTCTCTTTCTTTACCTCTTCTCTTTCTTTACCGCTTCTCTTTCTTTACCTCTTCTGTCTTTACCTCTTCTCTTTCCTTACCTCTTCTCTTTCTTTATCTATTCTCTTTCTTTACCTCTTCTCTTTCTTTACCCCTTCTGTCTTTACCTCTTCTCTTTCTTTACCTCTTCTCTTTCTTCACCTTTTCTCTTTTTTTACCTCTTCTGTCTTTACCGCTTCTCTTTCTTTACCTCTTCTGTCTTTACTTCTTCTCTTTCCTTACCTCTTCTCTTTCTTTACCTCTTCTCTTTCTTTACCTCTTCTCTTTCTTTACCTCTTCTCTTCCTTTACCTCTTCTGTCTTTACCTCTTGTCTTTACCTCTTCTCTTTCTTTACCTCTTCTGTCTTTACCTCTTCTGTCTTTACCTCTTCTCTTTCTTTACCTCTTCTCTTTCTTTACCCCTTCTGTCTTTACCTCTTCTCTTTCTTTACCTCTTCTGTCTTTACCTCTTCTGTCTGTACCTCTTCTCTTTCTTTACCTCTTCTGTCTTTACCTCTTCTGTCTTTACCTCTTCTCTTTCTTTACCTCTTCTCTTTCTTTACCCCTTCTGTCTTTACCTCTTCTCTTTCTTTACCTCTTCTCTTTCTTTACCTCTTCTGTCTTTACCTCTTCTCTTTCTATACCTCTTCTGTCTTTACCTCTTCTCTTTCTTTACCTCTTCTGTCTTTACCTCTTCTGTCTTTACCTCTTCTCTTTCTTTACCTCTTCTCTTTCTTTACCCCTTCTGTCTTTACCTCTTCTCTTTCTTTACCTCTTCTGTCTTTACCTCTTCTGTCTTTACCTCTTCTCTTTCTTTACCTCTTCTGTCTTTACCTCTTCTATCTTTACCTCTTCTCTTTCTTTACCTCTTCTCTTTCTTTACCTCTTCTGACTTTGCCTCTTCTGTCTTTACCTATTCTCTTACTTTACCTCTTCTCTTTCTTTACCTCTTCTCTTTCTTTAGCTCTTCTGTCTTTACCTCTTCTCTTTCTTTACCTCTTCTCTTTCTTTACCTCTTCTCTTTCTTTACCTCTTCTCTTTCTTTACCTCTTCTCTTCCTTTACCTCTTCTGTCTTTACCTCTTCTGTCTTTACCTCTTCTCTTTCTTTACCTCTTCTGTCTTTACCTCTTCTGTCTTTACCTCTTCTGTCTTTACCTCTTCTCTTTCTTTACCTCTTCTCTTTCTTTACCTATTTTCTTTCTTTACCCCTTCTGTCTTTACCTCTTCTCTATCTTTACCTCTTCTCTTTCTTTACCTCTTCTGTCTTTACCTCTTCTCTTTATTTACCTCTTCTGTCTTTACCTCTTGTCTTTCTTTACCTCTTCTGTCTTTACCTCTTCTCTTTCTTTACCTCTTCTGTCTTTACCTCTTCTCTTTCTTTACCTCTTCTCTTTCTTTACCTCTTCTCTTTCTTTACCTCTTCTGTCTTTACATATTCTCTTACTTTACCTCTTCTCTTTCTTTACCTATTCTTTTTCTTTACCTCTTCTCTTTCTATCTATCTTCTGTGTTACCTCTTCTCTTTCTTTACCTCTTCTCTTTCTTTACCTCTTCTCTTTCTTTACCTCTTCTGTCTTCACCTCTTCTCTTTCTTTACCTCTTCTCTTTCTTCACCTCTTCTCTTTCTTTACCTCTTCTGTCTTTACCTCTTCTCTTTCTTTACCTCTTCTGTCTTTACCTCTTCTCTTTCCTTACCTCTTCTCTTTCTTTACCTATTCTCTTTCTTTACCTCTTCTATTTCTTTACCTCTTCTCTTTCTATCTATCTTCTGTCTTTACCTCTTCTCTTTACCTCTTCTCTTTCTTTACCTATTCTCTTTCTTTAACTCTTCTGTCTTTACCTCTTCTCTTTCTTTACCTCTTCTCTTTCTTCACCTTTTCTCTTTTTTTACCTCTTCTGTCTTTACCGCTTCTCTTTCTTTACCTCTTCTGTCTTTACTTCTTCTCTTTCCTTACCTCTTCTCTTTCTTTACCTCTTCTCTTTCTTTACCTCTTCTCTTTCTTTACCTCTTCTCTTCCTTTACCTCTTCTGTCTTTACCTCTTGTCTTTACCTCTTCTCTTTCTTTACCTCTTCTGTCTTTACCTCTTCTCTTTCTTTACCTTTTCTGTCTTTACCTCTTCTCTTTCTTTACCTCTTCTGTCTTTACCTCTTCTCTTTCTTTACCTCTTCTGTCTTTACATATTCTCTTACTTTACCACTTCTCTTTCTTTACCTATTCTTTTTCTTTACCTCTTCTCTTTCTATCTATCTTCTGTCTTACCTCTTCTCTTTCTTTACCTCTTCTCTTTCTTTACCTCTTCTGTCTTTACCTCTTCTCTTTACCTCTTCTCTTTCTTTACCTATTCTCTTTCTTTACCTCTTCTGTCTTCACCTCTTCTTTTTCTTTACCTCTTCTCTTTCTTCACCTCTTCTCTTTCTTTACCTCTGCTGTCTTTACCTCTTCTCTTTCTTTACCTCTTCTGTCTTTACCTCTTCTCTTTCCTTACCTCTTCTGTCTTTACCTCTTCTCTTTCTTTACCTTTTCTGTCTTTACCTCTTCTCTTTCTTTACCTCTTCTGTCTTTACCTCTTCTCTTTCTTTACCTCTTCTGTCTTTACATATTCTCTTACTTTACCTCTTCTCTTTCTTTACCTATTCTTTTTCTTTACCTCTTCTCTTTCTATCAATCTTCTGTCTTACCTCTTCTCTTTCTTTACCTCTTCTCTTTCTTTACCTCTTCTGTCTTTACCTCTTCTCTTTACCTCTTCTCTTTCTTTACCTATTCTCTTTCTTTACCTCTTCTGTCTTCACCTCTTCTCTTTCTTTACCTCTTCTCTTTCTTCACCTCTTCTCTTTCTTTACCTCTTCTGTCTTTACCTCTTCTCTTTCTTTACCTCTTCTGTCTTTACCTCTTCTCTTTCCTTACCTCTTCTCTTTCTTTACCTATTCTCTTTCTTTACCTCTTCTATTTCTTTACCTCTTCTCTTTCTATCTATCTTCTGTCTTTACCTCTTCTCTTTACCTCTTCTCTTTCTTTACCTATTCTCTTTCTTTAACTCTTCTGTCTTCACCTCTTCTCTTTCTTTACCTCTTCTCTTTCTTCACCTCTTCTCTTTCTTTACCTCTTCTGTCTTTACCTCTTCTCTTTATTTACCTCTTCTGTCTTTACCTCTACTCTTTCCTTACCTCTTCTCTTTCTTTACCTATTCTCTTTCTTTACCTCTTCTATTTCTTTACCTCTTCTCTTTCTATCTATCTTCTGTCTTTACCTCTTCTCTTTACCTCTTCTCTTTCTTTACCTATTCTCTTTCTTTAACTCTTCTGTCTTTACCTCTTCTCTTTCTTTACCTCTTCTGTCTTTACTTCTTCTCTTTCCTTACCTCTTCTCTTTCTTTACCTCTTCTCTTTCTTTACCTCTTCTCTTTCTTTACCTCTTCTCTTCCTTTACCTCTTCTGTCTTTACCTCTTGTCTTTACCTCTTCTCTTTCTTTACCTCTTCTGTCTTTACATCTTCTGTCTTTACCTCTTCTCTTTCTTTACCTCTTCTCTATCTTTACCCCTTCTGTCTTTACCTCTTCTCTTTCTTTACCTCTTCTGTCTTTACCTCTTCTGTCTGTAAACCCTTCTCTTTCTTTACCTCTTCTCTTTCTTTACCTCTTCTGTCTTTACCTCTTCTCTTTCTTTACCTCTTCTGTCTTTACCTCTTCTATCTTTACCTCTTCTCTTTCTTTACCTCTTCTCTTTCTTTACCTCTTCTCTTTCTTTACCTCTTCTGTCTTTACCTCTTCTCTTTCTTTACCTCTTCTGTCTTTACCTCTTCTCTTTCTTTACCTCTTCTCTTTCTTTACCGCTTCTCTTTCTTTACCTCTTCTGTCTTTACCTCTTCTCTTTCCTTACCTCTTCTCTTTCTTTATCTATTCTCTTTCTTTACCTCTTCTCTTTCTTTACCTCTTCTGTCTTTCCCTCTTCTGTCTTTACCTCTTCTCTTTCTTTACCTCTTCTCTTTTGTTACCTCTTCTCTTTCTATCTATTTTCTGTCTTTACCTCTTCTCTTTCTTTACCTCTTCTCTTTCTTTACCTATTCTCTTTCTTTACCGCTTCTCTTTCCTTACCTCTTCTGTCTTTACCTCTTCTCTTTCTTTACCTCTTCTCTTCCTTTACCTCTTCTGTCTTTACCTCTTCTCTTTCTTTACCTCTTCTGTCTTTAACTCTTCTGTCTTTACCTCTTCTCTTTCTTTACCTCTTCTGTCTTTACCTCTTCTCTTTCTTTACCTCTTCTGTCTTTACCTATTCTCTTACTTTACCTCTTCTCTTTCTTTACCTCTTCTGTCTTTACCTCTTCTGTCTTTACCTCTTCTCTTTCTTTACCTCTTCTGTCTGTACCTCTTCTGCCTTTACCTCTTCTCTTTCTTTACCTCTTCTCTTTCTTTACCTCTTCTGACTTTGCCTCTTCTGTCTTTACCTATTCTCTTACTTTACCTCTTCTCTTTCTTTACCTCTTCTCTTTCTTTAGCTCTTCTGTCTTTACCTCTTCTCTTTCTTTACCTCTTCTCTTTCTTTACCTCTTCTCTTTCTTTACCTCTTCTCTTCCTTTACCTCTTCTGTCTTTACCTCTTCTGTCTTTACCTCTTCTCTTTCTTTACCTCTTCTGTCTTTACCTCTTCTGTCTTTACCTCTTCTGTCTTTACCTCTTCTCTTTCTTTACCTCTTCTCTTTCTTTACCTATTTTCTTTCTTTACCCCTTCTGTCTTTACCTCTTCTCTATCTTTACCTCTTCTCTTTCTTTACCTCTTCTGTCTTTACCTCTTCTCTTTATTTACCTCTTCTGTCTTTACCTCTTGTCTTTCTTTACCTCTTCTGTCTTTACCTCTTCTCTTTCTTTACCTCTTCTGTCTTTACCTCTTCTCTTTCTTTACCTCTTCTCTTTCTTTACCTCTTCTCTTTCTTTACCTCTTCTGTCTTTACATATTCTCTTACTTTACCTCTTCTCTTTCTTTACCTATTCTTTTTCTTTACCTCTTCTCTTTCTATCTATCTTCTGTCTTACCTCTTCTCTTTCTTTACCTCTTCTCTTTCTTTACCTCTTCTCTTTCTTTACCTCTTCTGTCTTCACCTCTTCTCTTTCTTTACCTCTTCTCTTTCTTCACCTCTTCTCTTTCTTTACCTCTTCTGTCTTTACCTCTTCTCTTTCTTTACCTCTTCTGTCTTTACCTCTTCTCTTTCCTTACCTCTTCTCTTTCTTTACCTATTCTCTTTCTTTACCTCTTCTATTTCTTTACCTCTTCTCTTTCTATCTATCTTCTGTCTTTACCTCTTCTCTTTACCTCTTCTCTTTCTTTACCTATTCTCTTTCTTTAACTCTTCTGTCTTTACCTCTTCTCTTTCTTTACCTCTTCTCTTTCTTCACCTTTTCTCTTTTTTTACCTCTTCTGTCTTTACCGCTTCTCTTTCTTTACCTCTTCTGTCTTTACTTCTTCTCTTTCCTTACCTCTTCTCTTTCTTTACCTCTTCTCTTTCTTTACCTCTTCTCTTTCTTTACCTCTTCTCTTCCTTTACCTCTTCTGTCTTTACCTCTTGTCTTTACCTCTTCTCTTTCTTTACCTCTTCTGTCTTTACCTCTTCTGTCTTTACCTCTTCTCTTTCTTTACCTCTTCTCTTTCTTTACCCCTTCTGTCTTTACCTCTTCTCTTTCTTTACCTCTTCTGTCTTTACCTCTTCTGTCTGTACATCTTCTCTTTCTTTACCTCTTCTGTCTTTACCTCTTCTGTCTTTACCTCTTCTCTTTCTTTACCTCCTCTCTTTCTTTACCCCTTCTGTCTTTACCTCTTCTCTTTCTTTACCTCTTCTCTTTCTTTACCTCTTCTGTCTTTACCTCTTCTCTTTCTATACCTCTTCTGTCTTTACCTCTTCTCTTTCTTTACCTCTTCTGTCTTTACCTCTTCTGTCTTTACCTCTTCTCTTTCTTTACCTCTTCTCTTTCTTTACCCCTTCTGTCTTTACCTCTTCTCTTTCTTTACCTCTTCTGTCTTTACCTCTTCTGTCTTTACCTCTTCTCTTTCTTTACCTCTTCTGTCTTTACCTCTTCTATCTTTACCTCTTCTCTTTCTTTACCTCTTCTCTTTCTTTACCCCTTCTTTCTTTACCTCTTCTCTTTCTTTACCTCTTCTCTTTCTTTACCTCTTCTGTCTTTACCTCTTCTCTTTCTTTACCTCTTCTGTCTTTACCTCTTCTCTTTCTTTACCTCTTCTCTTTCTTTACCTCTTCTCTTTCTTTACCGCTTCTCTTTCTTTACCTCTTCTGTCTTTACCTCTTCTCTTTCCTTACCTCTTCTCTTTCTTTATCTATTCTCTTTCTTTACCTCTTCTCTTTCTTTACCCCTTCTGTCTTTACCTCTTCTCTTTCTTTACCTCTTCTCTTTCTTCACCTTTTCTCTTTTTTTACCTCTTCTGTCTTTACCGCTTCTCTTTCTTTACCTCTTCTGTCTTTACTTCTTCTCTTTCCTTACCTCTTCTCTTTCTTTACCTCTTCTCTTTCTTTACCTCTTCTCTTTCTTTACCTCTTCTCTTCCTTTACCTCTTCTGTCTTTACCTCTTGTCTTTACCTCTTCTCTTTCTTTACCTCTTCTGTCTTTACCTCTTCTGTCTTTACCTCTTGTCTTTACCTCTTCTCTTTCTTTACCTCTTCTGTCTTTACATCTTCTGTCTTTACCTCTTCTCTTTCTTTACCTCTTCTCTATCTTTACCCCTTCTGTCTTTACCTCTTCTCTTTCTTTACCTCTTCTGTCTTTACCTCTTCTGTCTGTAAACCCTTCTCTTTCTTTACCTCTTCTCTTTCTTTACCTCTTCTGTCTTTACCTCTTCTCTTTCTTTACCTCTTCTGTCTTTACCTCTTCTATCTTTACCTCTTCTCTTTCTTTACCTCTTCTCTTTCTTTACCTCTTCTCTTTCTTTACCTCTTCTGTCTTTACCTCTTCTCTTTCTTTACCTCTTCTGTCTTTACCTCTTCTCTTTCTTTACCTCTTCTCTTTCTTTACCGCTTCTCTTTCTTTACCTCTTCTGTCTTTACCTCTTCTCTTTCCTTACCTCTTCTCTTTCTTTATCTATTCTCTTTCTTTACCTCTTCTCTTTCTTTACCTCTTCTGTCTTTCCCTCTTCTGTCTTTACCTCTTCTCTTTCTTTACCTCTTCTCTTTTGTTACCTCTTCTCTTTCTATCTATTTTCTGTCTTTACCTCTTCTCTTTCTTTACCTCTTCTCTTTCTTTACCTATTCTCTTTCTTTACCGCTTCTCTTTCCTTACCTCTTCTGTCTTTACCTCTTCTCTTTCTTTACCTCTTCTCTTCCTTTACCTCTTCTGTCTTTACCTCTTCTCTTTCTTTACCTCTTCTGTCTTTAACTCTTCTGTCTTTACCTCTTCTCTTTCTTTACCTCTTCTGTCTTTACCTCTTCTCTTTCTTTACCTCTTCTGTCTTTACCTATTCTCTTACTTTACCTCTTCTGTCTTTAACTCTTCTGTCTTTACCTCTTCTCTTTCTTTACCTCTTCTGTCTTTACCTCTTCTCTTTCTTTACCTCTTCTGTCTTTACCTCTTGTCTTTACCTCTTCTCTTTCTTTACCTCTTCTGTCTTTACATCTTCTGTCTTTACCTCTTCTCTTTCTTTACCTCTTCTCTATCTTTACCCCTTCTGTCTTTACCTCTTCTCTTTCTTTACCTCTTCTGTCTTTACCTCTTCTGTCTGTAAACCCTTCTCTTTCTTTACCTCTTCTCTTTCTTTACCTCTTCTGTCTTTACCTCTTCTCTTTCTTTACCTCTTCTGTCTTTACCTCTTCTATCTTTACCTCTTCTCTTTCTTTACCTCTTCTCTTTCTTTACCTCTTCTCTTTCTTTACCTCTTCTGTCTTTACCTCTTCTCTTTCTTTACCTCTTCTGTCTTTACCTCTTCTCTTTCTTTACCTCTTCTCTTTCTTTACCGCTTCTCTTTCTTTACCTCTTCTGTCTTTACCTCTTCTCTTTCCTTACCTCTTCTCTTTCTTTATCTATTCTCTTTCTTTACCTCTTCTCTTTCTTTACCTCTTCTGTCTTTCCCTCTTCTGTCTTTACCTCTTCTCTTTCTTTACCTCTTCTCTTTTGTTACCTCTTCTCTTTCTATCTATTTTCTGTCTTTACCTCTTCTCTTTCTTTACCTCTTCTCTTTCTTTACCTATTCTCTTTCTTTACCGCTTCTCTTTCCTTACCTCTTCTGTCTTTACCTCTTCTCTTTCTTTACCTCTTCTCTTCCTTTACCTCTTCTGTCTTTACCTCTTCTCTTTCTTTACCTCTTCTGTCTTTAACTCTTCTGTCTTTACCTCTTCTCTTTCTTTACCTCTTCTGTCTTTACCTCTTCTCTTTCTTTACCTCTTCTGTCTTTACCTATTCTCTTACTTTACCTCTTCTCTTTCTTTACCTCTTCTGTCTTTACCTCTTCTGTCTTTACCTCTTCTCTTTCTTTACCTCTTCTGTCTGTACCTCTTCTGCCTTTACCTCTTCTCTTTCTTTACCTCTTCTCTTTCTTTACCTCTTCTGACTTTGCCTCTTCTGTCTTTACCTATTCTCTTACTTTACCTCTTCTCTTTCTTTACCTCTTCTCTTTCTTTAGCTCTTCTGTCTTTACCTCTTCTCTTTCTTTACCTCTTCTCTTTCTTTACCTCTTCTCTTTCTTTACCTCTTCTCTTTCTTTACCTCTTCTCTTCCTTTACCTCTTCTGTCTTTACCTCTTCTGTCTTTACCTCTTCTCTTTCTTTACCTCTTCTGTCTTTACCTCTTCTGTCTTTACCTCTTCTGTCTTTACCTCTTCTCTTTCTTTACCTCTTCTCTTTCTTTACCTATTTTCTTTCTTTACCCCTTCTGTCTTTACCTCTTCTCTATCTTTACCTCTTCTCTTTCTTTACCTCTTCTGTCTTTACCTCTTCTCTTTATTTACCTCTTCTGTCTTTACCTCTTGTCTTTCTTTACCTCTTCTGTCTTTACCTCTTCTCTTTCTTTACCTCTTCTGTCTTTACCTCTTCTCTTTCTTTACCTCTTCTCTTTCTTTACCTCTTCTCTTTCTTTACCTCTTCTGTCTTTACATATTCTCTTACTTTACCTCTTCTCTTTCTTTACCTATTCTTTTTCTTTACCTCTTCTCTTTCTATCTATCTTCTGTCTTACCTCTTCTCTTTCTTTACCTCTTCTCTTTCTTTACCTCTTCTCTTTCTTTACCTCTTCTGTCTTCACCTCTTCTCTTTCTTTACCTCTTCTCTTTCTTCACCTCTTCTCTTTCTTTACCTCTTCTGTCTTTACCTCTTCTCTTTCTTTACCTCTTCTGTCTTTACCTCTTCTCTTTCCTTACCTCTTCTCTTTCTTTACCTATTCTCTTTCTTTACCTCTTCTATTTCTTTACCTCTTCTCTTTCTATCTATCTTCTGTCTTTACCTCTTCTCTTTACCTCTTCTCTTTCTTTACCTATTCTCTTTCTTTAACTCTTCTGTCTTTACCTCTTCTCTTTCTTTACCTCTTCTCTTTCTTCACCTTTTCTCTTTTTTTACCTCTTCTGTCTTTACCGCTTCTCTTTCTTTACCTCTTCTGTCTTTACTTCTTCTCTTTCCTTACCTCTTCTCTTTCTTTACCTCTTCTCTTTCTTTACCTCTTCTCTTTCTTTACCTCTTCTCTTCCTTTACCTCTTCTGTCTTTACCTCTTGTCTTTACCTCTTCTCTTTCTTTACCTCTTCTGTCTTTACCTCTTCTCTTTCTTTACCTTTTCTGTCTTTACCTCTTCTCTTTCTTTACCTCTTCTGTCTTTACCTCTTCTCTTTCTTTACCTCTTCTGTCTTTACATATTCTCTTACTTTACCACTTCTCTTTCTTTACCTATTCTTTTTCTTTACCTCTTCTCTTTCTATCTATCTTCTGTCTTACCTCTTCTCTTTCTTTACCTCTTCTCTTTCTTTACCTCTTCTGTCTTTACCTCTTCTCTTTACCTCTTCTCTTTCTTTACCTATTCTCTTTCTTTACCTCTTCTGTCTTCACCTCTTCTCTTTCTTTACCTCTTCTCTTTCTTCACCTCTTCTCTTTCTTTACCTCTGCTGTCTTTACCTCTTCTCTTTCTTTACCTCTTCTGTCTTTACCTCTTCTCTTTCCTTACCTCTTCTGTCTTTACCTCTTCTCTTTCTTTACCTTTTCTGTCTTTACCTCTTCTCTTTCTTTACCTCTTCTGTCTTTACCTCTTCTCTTTCTTTACCTCTTCTGTCTTTACATATTCTCTTACTTTACCTCTTCTCTTTCTTTACCTATTCTTTTTCTTTACCTCTTCTCTTTCTATCAATCTTCTGTCTTACCTCTTCTCTTTCTTTACCTCTTCTCTTTCTTTACCTCTTCTGTCTTTACCTCTTCTCTTTACCTCTTCTCTTTCTTTACCTATTCTCTTTCTTTACCTCTTCTGTCTTCACCTCTTCTCTTTCTTTACCTCTTCTCTTTCTTCACCTCTTCTCTTTCTTTACCTCTTCTGTCTTTACCTCTTCTCTTTCTTTACCTCTTCTGTCTTTACCTCTTCTCTTTCCTTACCTCTTCTCTTTCTTTACCTATTCTCTTTCTTTACCTCTTCTATTTCTTTACCTCTTCTCTTTCTATCTATCTTCTGTCTTTACCTCTTCTCTTTACCTCTTCTCTTTCTTTACCTATTCTCTTTCTTTAACTCTTCTGTCTTCACCTCTTCTCTTTCTTTACCTCTTCTCTTTCTTCACCTCTTCTCTTTCTTTACCTCTTCTGTCTTTACCTCTTCTCTTTATTTACCTCTTCTGTCTTTACCTCTACTCTTTCCTTACCTCTTCTCTTTCTTTACCTATTCTCTTTCTTTACCTCTTCTATTTCTTTACCTCTTCTCTTTCTATCTATCTTCTGTCTTTACCTCTTCTCTTTACCTCTTCTCTTTCTTTACCTATTCTCTTTCTTTAACTCTTCTGTCTTTACCTCTTCTCTTTCTTTACCTCTTCTGTCTTTACTTCTTCTCTTTCCTTACCTCTTCTCTTTCTTTACCTCTTCTCTTTCTTTACCTCTTCTCTTTCTTTACCTCTTCTCTTCCTTTACCTCTTCTGTCTTTACCTCTTGTCTTTACCTCTTCTCTTTCTTTACCTCTTCTGTCTTTACATCTTCTGTCTTTACCTCTTCTCTTTCTTTACCTCTTCTCTATCTTTACCCCTTCTGTCTTTACCTCTTCTCTTTCTTTACCTCTTCTGTCTTTACCTCTTCTGTCTGTAAACCCTTCTCTTTCTTTACCTCTTCTCTTTCTTTACCTCTTCTGTCTTTACCTCTTCTCTTTCTTTACCTCTTCTGTCTTTACCTCTTCTATCTTTACCTCTTCTCTTTCTTTACCTCTTCTCTTTCTTTACCTCTTCTCTTTCTTTACCTCTTCTGTCTTTACCTCTTCTCTTTCTTTACCTCTTCTGTCTTTACCTCTTCTCTTTCTTTACCTCTTCTCTTTCTTTACCGCTTCTCTTTCTTTACCTCTTCTGTCTTTACCTCTTCTCTTTCCTTACCTCTTCTCTTTCTTTATCTATTCTCTTTCTTTACCTCTTCTCTTTCTTTACCTCTTCTGTCTTTCCCTCTTCTGTCTTTACCTCTTCTCTTTCTTTACCTCTTCTCTTTTGTTACCTCTTCTCTTTCTATCTATTTTCTGTCTTTACCTCTTCTCTTTCTTTACCTCTTCTCTTTCTTTACCTATTCTCTTTCTTTACCGCTTCTCTTTCCTTACCTCTTCTGTCTTTACCTCTTCTCTTTCTTTACCTCTTCTCTTCCTTTACCTCTTCTGTCTTTACCTCTTCTCTTTCTTTACCTCTTCTGTCTTTAACTCTTCTGTCTTTACCTCTTCTCTTTCTTTACCTCTTCTGTCTTTACCTCTTCTCTTTCTTTACCTCTTCTGTCTTTACCTATTCTCTTACTTTACCTCTTCTCTTTCTTTACCTCTTCTGTCTTTACCTCTTCTGTCTTTACCTCTTCTCTTTCTTTACCTCTTCTGTCTGTACCTCTTCTGCCTTTACCTCTTCTCTTTCTTTACCTCTTCTCTTTCTTTACCTCTTCTGACTTTGCCTCTTCTGTCTTTACCTATTCTCTTACTTTACCTCTTCTCTTTCTTTACCTCTTCTCTTTCTTTAGCTCTTCTGTCTTTACCTCTTCTCTTTCTTTACCTCTTCTCTTTCTTTACCTCTTCTCTTTCTTTACCTCTTCTCTTTCTTTACCTCTTCTCTTCCTTTACCTCTTCTGTCTTTACCTCTTCTGTCTTTACCTCTTCTCTTTCTTTACCTCTTCTGTCTTTACCTCTTCTGTCTTTACCTCTTCTGTCTTTACCTCTTCTCTTTCTTTACCTCTTCTCTTTCTTTACCTATTTTCTTTCTTTACCCCTTCTGTCTTTACCTCTTCTCTATCTTTACCTCTTCTCTTTCTTTACCTCTTCTGTCTTTACCTCTTCTCTTTATTTACCTCTTCTGTCTTTACCTCTTGTCTTTCTTTACCTCTTCTGTCTTTACCTCTTCTCTTTCTTTACCTCTTCTGTCTTTACCTCTTCTCTTTCTTTACCTCTTCTCTTTCTTTACCTCTTCTCTTTCTTTACCTCTTCTGTCTTTACATATTCTCTTACTTTACCTCTTCTCTTTCTTTACCTATTCTTTTTCTTTACCTCTTCTCTTTCTATCTATCTTCTGTCTTACCTCTTCTCTTTCTTTACCTCTTCTCTTTCTTTACCTCTTCTCTTTCTTTACCTCTTCTGTCTTCACCTCTTCTCTTTCTTTACCTCTTCTCTTTCTTCACCTCTTCTCTTTCTTTACCTCTTCTGTCTTTACCTCTTCTCTTTCTTTACCTCTTCTGTCTTTACCTCTTCTCTTTCCTTACCTCTTCTCTTTCTTTACCTATTCTCTTTCTTTACCTCTTCTATTTCTTTACCTCTTCTCTTTCTATCTATCTTCTGTCTTTACCTCTTCTCTTTACCTCTTCTCTTTCTTTACCTATTCTCTTTCTTTAACTCTTCTGTCTTTACCTCTTCTCTTTCTTTACCTCTTCTCTTTCTTCACCTTTTCTCTTTTTTTACCTCTTCTGTCTTTACCGCTTCTCTTTCTTTACCTCTTCTGTCTTTACTACTTCTCTTTCCTTACCTCTTCTCTTTCTTTACCTCTTCTCTTTCTTTACCTCTTCTCTTTCTTTACCTCTTCTCTTCCTTTACCTCTTCTGTCTTTACCTCTTGTCTTTACCTCTTCTCTTTCTTTACCTCTTCTGTCTTTACCTCTTCTGTCTTTACCTCTTCTCTTTCTTTACCTCTTCTCTTTCTTTACCCCTTCTGTCTTTACCTCTTCTCTTTCTTTACCTCTTCTGTCTTTACCTCTTCTGTCTGTACATCTTCTCTTTCTTTACCTCTTCTGTCTTTACCTCTTCTGTCTTTACCTCTTCTCTTTCTTTACCTCCTCTCTTTCTTTACCCCTTCTGTCTTTACCTCTTCTCTTTCTTTACCTCTTCTCTTTCTTTACCTCTTCTGTCTTTACCTCTTCTCTTTCTATACCTCTTCTGTCTTTACCTCTTCTCTTTCTTTACCTCTTCTGTCTTTACCTCTTCTGTCTTTACCTCTTCTCTTTCTTTACCTCTTCTCTTTCTTTACCCCTTCTGTCTTTACCTCTTCTCTTTCTTTACCTCTTCTGTCTTTACCTCTTCTGTCTTTACCTCTTCTCTTTCTTTACCTCTTCTGTCTTTACCTCTTCTATCTTTACCTCTTCTCTTTCTTTACCTCTTCTCTTTCTTTACCCCTTCTTTCTTTACCTCTTCTCTTTCTTTACCTCTTCTCTTTCTTTACCTCTTCTGTCTTTACCTCTTCTCTTTCTTTACCTCTTCTGTCTTTACCTCTTCTCTTTCTTTACCTCTTCTCTTTCTTTACCTCTTCTCTTTCTTTACCGCTTCTCTTTCTTTACCTCTTCTGTCTTTACCTCTTCTCTTTCCTTACCTCTTCTCTTTCTTTATCTATTCTCTTTCTTTACCTCTTCTCTTTCTTTACCCCTTCTGTCTTTACCTCTTCTCTTTCTTTACCTCTTCTCTTTCTTCACCTTTTCTCTTTTTTTACCTCTTCTGTCTTTACCGCTTCTCTTTCTTTACCTCTTCTGTCTTTACTTCTTCTCTTTCCTTACCTCTTCTCTTTCTTTACCTCTTCTCTTTCTTTACCTCTTCTCTTTCTTTACCTCTTCTCTTCCTTTACCTCTTCTGTCTTTACCTCTTGTCTTTACCTCTTCTCTTTCTTTACCTCTTCTGTCTTTACCTCTTCTGTCTTTACCTCTTCTCTTTCTTTACCTCTTCTCTTTCTTTACCCCTTCTGTCTTTACCTCTTCTCTTTCTTTACCTCTTCTGTCTTTACCTCTTCTGTCTGTACCTCTTCTCTTTCTTTACCTCTTCTGTCTTTACCTCTTCTGTCTTTACCTCTTCTCTTTCTTTACCTCTTCTCTTTCTTTACCCCTTCTGTCTTTACCTCTTCTCTTTCTTTACCTCTTCTCTTTCTTTACCTCTTCTGTCTTTACCTCTTCTCTTTCTATACCTCTTCTGTCTTTACCTCTTCTCTTTCTTTACCTCTTCTGTCTTTACCTCTTCTGTCTTTACCTCTTCTCTTTCTTTACCTCTTCTCTTTCTTTACCCCTTCTGTCTTTACCTCTTCTCTTTCTTTACCTCTTCTGTCTTTACCTCTTCTGTCTTTACCTCTTCTCTTTCTTTACCTCTTCTGTCTTTACCTCTTCTATCTTTACCTCTTCTCTTTCTTTACCTCTTCTCTTTCTTTACCTCTTCTGACTTTGCCTCTTCTGTCTTTACCTATTCTCTTACTTTACCTCTTCTCTTTCTTTACCTCTTCTCTTTCTTTAGCTCTTCTGTCTTTACCTCTTCTCTTTCTTTACCTCTTCTCTTTCTTTACCTCTTCTCTTTCTTTACCTCTTCTCTTTCTTTACCTCTTCTCTTCCTTTACCTCTTCTGTCTTTACCTCTTCTGTCTTTACCTCTTCTCTTTCTTTACCTCTTCTGTCTTTACCTCTTCTGTCTTTACCTCTTCTGTCTTTACCTCTTCTCTTTCTTTACCTCTTCTCTTTCTTTACCTATTTTCTTTCTTTACCCCTTCTGTCTTTACCTCTTCTCTATCTTTACCTCTTCTCTTTCTTTACCTCTTCTGTCTTTACCTCTTCTCTTTATTTACCTCTTCTGTCTTTACCTCTTGTCTTTCTTTACCTCTTCTGTCTTTACCTCTTCTCTTTCTTTACCTCTTCTGTCTTTACCTCTTCTCTTTCTTTACCTCTTCTCTTTCTTTACCTCTTCTCTTTCTTTACCTCTTCTGTCTTTACATATTCTCTTACTTTACCTCTTCTCTTTCTTTACCTATTCTTTTTCTTTACCTCTTCTCTTTCTATCTATCTTCTGTCTTACCTCTTCTCTTTCTTTACCTCTTCTCTTTCTTTACCTCTTCTCTTTCTTTACCTCTTCTGTCTTCACCTCTTCTCTTTCTTTACCTCTTCTCTTTCTTCACCTCTTCTCTTTCTTTACCTCTTCTGTCTTTACCTCTTCTCTTTCTTTACCTCTTCTGTCTTTACCTCTTCTCTTTCCTTACCTCTTCTCTTTCTTTACCTATTCTCTTTCTTTACCTCTTCTATTTCTTTACCTCTTCTCTTTCTATCTATCTTCTGTCTTTACCTCTTCTCTTTACCTCTTCTCTTTCTTTACCTATTCTCTTTCTTTAACTCTTCTGTCTTTACCTCTTCTCTTTCTTTACCTCTTCTCTTTCTTCACCTTTTCTCTTTTTTTACCTCTTCTGTCTTTACCGCTTCTCTTTCTTTACCTCTTCTGTCTTTACTTCTTCTCTTTCCTTACCTCTTCTCTTTCTTTACCTCTTCTCTTTCTTTACCTCTTCTCTTTCTTTACCTCTTCTCTTCCTTTACCTCTTCTGTCTTTACCTCTTGTCTTTACCTCTTCTCTTTCTTTACCTCTTCTGTCTTTACCTCTTCTCTTTCTTTACCTTTTCTGTCTTTACCTCTTCTCTTTCTTTACCTCTTCTGTCTTTACCTCTTCTCTTTCTTTACCTCTTCTGTCTTTACATATTCTCTTACTTTACCACTTCTCTTTCTTTACCTATTCTTTTTCTTTACCTCTTCTCTTTCTATCTATCTTCTGTCTTACCTCTTCTCTTTCTTTACCTCTTCTCTTTCTTTACCTCTTCTGTCTTTACCTCTTCTCTTTACCTCTTCTCTTTCTTTACCTATTCTCTTTCTTTACCTCTTCTGTCTTCACCTCTTCTCTTTCTTTACCTCTTCTCTTTCTTCACCTCTTCTCTTTCTTTACCTCTGCTGTCTTTACCTCTTCTCTTTCTTTACCTCTTCTGTCTTTACCTCTTCTCTTTCCTTACCTCTTCTGTCTTTACCTCTTCTCTTTCTTTACCTTTTCTGTCTTTACCTCTTCTCTTTCTTTACCTCTTCTGTCTTTACCTCTTCTCTTTCTTTACCTCTTCTGTCTTTACATATTCTCTTACTTTACCTCTTCTCTTTCTTTACCTATTCTTTTTCTTTACCTCTTCTCTTTCTATCAATCTTCTGTCTTACCTCTTCTCTTTCTTTACCTCTTCTCTTTCTTTACCTCTTCTGTCTTTACCTCTTCTCTTTACCTCTTCTCTTTCTTTACCTATTCTCTTTCTTTACCTCTTCTGTCTTCACCTCTTCTCTTTCTTTACCTCTTCTCTTTCTTCACCTCTTCTCTTTCTTTACCTCTTCTGTCTTTACCTCTTCTCTTTCTTTACCTCTTCTGTCTTTACCTCTTCTCTTTCCTTACCTCTTCTCTTTCTTTACCTATTCTCTTTCTTTACCTCTTCTATTTCTTTACCTCTTCTCTTTCTATCTATCTTCTGTCTTTACCTCTTCTCTTTACCTCTTCTCTTTCTTTACCTATTCTCTTTCTTTAACTCTTCTGTCTTCACCTCTTCTCTTTCTTTACCTCTTCTCTTTCTTCACCTCTTCTCTTTCTTTACCTCTTCTGTCTTTACCTCTTCTCTTTATTTACCTCTTCTGTCTTTACCTCTACTCTTTCCTTACCTCTTCTCTTTCTTTACCTATTCTCTTTCTTTACCTCTTCTATTTCTTTACCTCTTCTCTTTCTATCTATCTTCTGTCTTTACCTCTTCTCTTTACCTCTTCTCTTTCTTTACCTATTCTCTTTCTTTAACTCTTCTGTCTTTACCTCTTCTCTTTCTTTACCTCTTCTGTCTTTACTTCTTCTCTTTCCTTACCTCTTCTCTTTCTTTACCTCTTCTCTTTCTTTACCTCTTCTCTTTCTTTACCTCTTCTCTTCCTTTACCTCTTCTGTCTTTACCTCTTGTCTTTACCTCTTCTCTTTCTTTACCTCTTCTGTCTTTACATCTTCTGTCTTTACCTCTTCTCTTTCTTTACCTCTTCTCTATCTTTACCCCTTCTGTCTTTACCTCTTCTCTTTCTTTACCTCTTCTGTCTTTACCTCTTCTGTCTGTAAACCCTTCTCTTTCTTTACCTCTTCTCTTTCTTTACCTCTTCTGTCTTTACCTCTTCTCTTTCTTTACCTCTTCTGTCTTTACCTCTTCTATCTTTACCTCTTCTCTTTCTTTACCTCTTCTCTTTCTTTACCTCTTCTCTTTCTTTACCTCTTCTGTCTTTACCTCTTCTCTTTCTTTACCTCTTCTGTCTTTACCTCTTCTCTTTCTTTACCTCTTCTCTTTCTTTACCGCTTCTCTTTCTTTACCTCTTCTGTCTTTACCTCTTCTCTTTCCTTACCTCTTCTCTTTCTTTATCTATTCTCTTTCTTTACCTCTTCTCTTTCTTTACCTCTTCTGTCTTTCCCTCTTCTGTCTTTACCTCTTCTCTTTCTTTACCTCTTCTCTTTTGTTACCTCTTCTCTTTCTATCTATTTTCTGTCTTTACCTCTTCTCTTTCTTTACCTCTTCTCTTTCTTTACCTATTCTCTTTCTTTACCGCTTCTCTTTCCTTACCTCTTCTGTCTTTACCTCTTCTCTTTCTTTACCTCTTCTCTTCCTTTACCTCTTCTGTCTTTACCTCTTCTCTTTCTTTACCTCTTCTGTCTTTAACTCTTCTGTCTTTACCTCTTCTCTTTCTTTACCTCTTCTGTCTTTACCTCTTCTCTTTCTTTACCTCTTCTGTCTTTACCTATTCTCTTACTTTACCTCTTCTCTTTCTTTACCTCTTCTGTCTTTACCTCTTCTGTCTTTACCTCTTCTCTTTCTTTACCTCTTCTGTCTGTACCTCTTCTGCCTTTACCTCTTCTCTTTCTTTACCTCTTCTCTTTCTTTACCTCTTCTGACTTTGCCTCTTCTGTCTTTACCTATTCTCTTACTTTACCTCTTCTCTTTCTTTACCTCTTCTCTTTCTTTAGCTCTTCTGTCTTTACCTCTTCTCTTTCTTTACCTCTTCTCTTTCTTTACCTCTTCTCTTTCTTTACCTCTTCTCTTCCTTTACCTCTTCTGTCTTTACCTCTTCTGTCTTTACCTCTTCTCTTTCTTTACCTCTTCTGTCTTTACCTCTTCTGTCTTTACCTCTTCTGTCTTTACCTCTTCTCTTTCTTTACCTCTTCTCTTTCTTTACCTATTTTCTTTCTTTACCCCTTCTGTCTTTACCTCTTCTCTATCTTTACCTCTTCTCTTTCTTTACCTCTTCTGTCTTTACCTCTTCTCTTTATTTACCTCTTCTGTCTTTACCTCTTGTCTTTCTTTACCTCTTCTGTCTTTACCTCTTCTCTTTCTTTACCTCTTCTGTCTTTACCTCTTCTCTTTCTTTACCTCTTCTCTTTCTTTACCTCTTCTCTTTCTTTACCTCTTCTGTCTTTACATATTCTCTTACTTTACCTCTTCTCTTTCTTTACCTATTCTTTTTCTTTACCTCTTCTCTTTCTATCTATCTTCTGTCTTACCTCTTCTCTTTCTTTACCTCTTCTCTTTCTTTACCTCTTCTCTTTCTTTACCTCTTCTGTCTTCACCTCTTCTCTTTCTTTACCTCTTCTCTTTCTTCACCTCTTCTCTTTCTTTACCTCTTCTGTCTTTACCTCTTCTCTTTCTTTACCTCTTCTGTCTTTACCTCTTCTCTTTCCTTACCTCTTCTCTTTCTTTACCTATTCTCTTTCTTTACCTCTTCTATTTCTTTACCTCTTCTCTATCTATCTATCTTCTGTCTTTACCTCTTCTCTTTACCTCTTCTCTTTCTTTACCTATTCTCTTTCTTTAACTCTTCTGTCTTTACCTCTTCTCTTTCTTTACCTCTTCTCTTTCTTCACCTTTTCTCTTTTTTTACCTCTTCTGTCTTTACCGCTTCTCTTTCTTTACCTCTTCTGTCTTTACTTCTTCTCTTTCCTTACCTCTTCTCTTTCTTTACCTCTTCTCTTTCTTTACCTCTTCTCTTTCTTTACCTCTTCTCTTCCTTTACCTCTTCTGTCTTTACCTCTTGTCTTTACCTCTTCTCTTTCTTTACCTCTTCTGTCTTTACCTCTTCTGTCTTTACCTCTTCTCTTTCTTTACCTCTTCTCTTTCTTTACCCCTTCTGTCTTTACCTCTTCTCTTTCTTTACCTCTTCTGTCTTTACCTCTTCTGTCTGTACATCTTCTCTTTCTTTACCTCTTCTGTCTTTACCTCTTCTGTCTTTACCTCTTCTCTTTCTTTACCTCCTCTCTTTCTTTACCCCTTCTGTCTTTACCTCTTCTCTTTCTTTACCTCTTCTCTTTCTTTACCTCTTCTGTCTTTACCTCTTCTCTTTCTATACCTCTTCTGTCTTTACCTCTTCTCTTTCTTTACCTCTTCTGTCTTTACCTCTTCTGTCTTTACCTCTTCTCTTTCTTTACCTCTTCTCTTTCTTTACCCCTTCTGTCTTTACCTCTTCTCTTTCTTTACCTCTTCTGTCTTTACCTCTTCTGTCTTTACCTCTTCTCTTTCTTTACCTCTTCTGTCTTTACCTCTTCTATCTTTACCTCTTCTCTTTCTTTACCTCTTCTCTTTCTTTACCCCTTCTTTCTTTACCTCTTCTCTTTCTTTACCTCTTCTCTTTCTTTACCTCTTCTGTCTTTACCTCTTCTCTTTCTTTACCTCTTCTGTCTTTACCTCTTCTCTTTCTTTACCTCTTCTCTTTCTTTACCTCTTCTCTTTCTTTACCGCTTCTCTTTCTTTACCTCTTCTGTCTTTACCTCTTCTCTTTCCTTACCTCTTCTCTTTCTTTATCTATTCTCTTTCTTTACCTCTTCTCTTTCTTTACCCCTTCTGTCTTTACCTCTTCTCTTTCTTTACCTCTTCTCTTTCTTCACCTTTTCTCTTTTTTTACCTCTTCTGTCTTTACCGCTTCTCTTTCTTTACCTCTTCTGTCTTTACTTCTTCTCTTTCCTTACCTCTTCTCTTTCTTTACCTCTTCTCTTTCTTTACCTCTTCTCTTTCTTTACCTCTTCTCTTCCTTTACCTCTTCTGTCTTTACCTCTTGTCTTTACCTCTTCTCTTTCTTTACCTCTTCTGTCTTTACCTCTTCTGTCTTTACCTCTTCTCTTTCTTTACCTCTTCTCTTTCTTTACCCCTTCTGTCTTTACCTCTTCTCTTTCTTTACCTCTTCTGTCTTTACCTCTTCTGTCTGTACCTCTTCTCTTTCTTTACCTCTTCTGTCTTTACCTCTTCTGTCTTTACCTCTTCTCTTTCTTTACCTCTTCTCTTTCTTTACCCCTTCTGTCTTTACCTCTTCTCTTTCTTTACCTCTTCTCTTTCTTTACCTCTTCTGTCTTTACCTCTTCTCTTTCTATACCTCTTCTGTCTTTACCTCTTCTCTTTCTTTACCTCTTCTGTCTTTACCTCTTCTGTCTTTACCTCTTCTCTTTCTTTACCTCTTCTCTTTCTTTACCCCTTCTGTCTTTACCTCTTCTCTTTCTTTACCTCTTCTGTCTTTACCTCTTCTGTCTTTACCTCTTCTCTTTCTTTACCTCTTCTGTCTTTACCTCTTCTATCTTTACCTCTTCTCTTTCTTTACCTCTTCTCTTTCTTTACCCCTTCTTTCTTTACCTCTTCTCTTTCTTTACCTCTTCTCTTTCTTTACCTCTTCTGTCTTTACCTCTTCTCTTTCTTTACCTCTTCTGTCTTTACCTCTTCTCTTTCTTTACCTCTTCTCTTTCTTTACCTCTTCTCTTTCTTTACCGCTTCTCTTTCTTTACCTCTTCTGTCTTTACCTCTTCTCTTTCCTTACCTCTTCTCTTTCTTTATCTATTCTCTTTCTTTACCTCTTCTCTTTCTTTACCTCTTCTGTCTTTACCTCTTCTGTCTTTACCTCTTCTCTTTCTTTACCTCTTCTCTTTTGTTACCTCTTCTCTTTCTATCTATTTTCTGTCTTTACCTCTTCTCTTTCTTTACCTCTTCTCTTTCTTTACCTATTCTCTTTCTTTACCGCTTCTCTTTCTTTACCTCTTCTGTCTTTACCTCTTCTCTTTCTTTACCTCTTCTCTTTCTTCACCTCTTCTCTTTCTTTACCTCTTCTGTCTTTACCTCTTCTGTCTTCACCTCTTCTCTTTCTTTACCTCTTCTCTTTCTTCACCTCTTCTCTTTCTTTACCTCTGCTGTCTTTACCTCTTCTCTTTCTTTACCTCTTCTGTCTTTACCTCTTCTCTTTCCTTACCTCTTCTGTCTTTACCTCTTCTCTTTCTTTACCTTTTCTGTCTTTACCTCTTCTCTTTCTTTACCTCTTCTGTCTTTACCTCTTCTCTTTCTTTACCTCTTCTGTCTTTACATATTCTCTTACTTTACCTCTTCTCTTTCTTTACCTATTCTTTTTCTTTACCTCTTCTGTCTTTACCTCTTCTCTTTACCTCTTCTCTGTCTTTACCTATTCTCTTTCTTTACCTCTTCTGTCTTCACCTCTTCTCTTTCTTTACCTCTTCTCTTTCTTCACCTCTTCTCTTTCTTTACCTCTTCTGTCTTCACCTCTTCTCTTTCTTTACCTCTTCTCTTTCTTCACCTCTTCTCTTTCTTTACCTCTTCTGTCTTTACCTCTTCTCTTTCTTTACCTCTTCTGTCTTTACCTCTTCTCTTTCCTTACCTCTTCTCTTTCTTTACCTATTCTCTTTCTTTACCTCTTCTATTTCTTTACCTCTTCTCTTTCTATCTATCTTCTGTCTTTACCTCTTCTCTTTACCTCTTCTCTTTCTTTACCTATTCTCTTTCTTTAACTCTTCTGTCTTCACCTCTTCTCTTTCTTTACCTCTTCTCTTTCTTCACCTCTTCTCTTTCTTTACCTCTTCTGTCTTTACCTCTTCTCTTTCTTTACCTCTTCTGTCTTTACCTCTACTCTTTCCTTACCTCTTCTCTTTCTTTACCTATTCTCTTTCTTTACCTCTTCTATTTCTTTACCTCTTCTCTTTCTATCTATCTTCTGTTTTTACCTCTTCTCTTTACCTCTTCTCTTTCTTTACCTATTCTCTTTCTTTAACTCTTCTGTCTTTACCTCTTCTCTTTCTTTACCTCTTCTGTCTTTACTTCTTCTCTTTCCTTACCTCTTCTCTTTCTTTACCTCTTCTCTTTCTTTACCTCTTCTCTTTCTTTACCTCTTCTCTTCCTTTACCTCTTCTGTCTTTACCTCTTGTCTTTACCTCTTCTCTTTCTTTACCTCTTCTGTCTTTACATCTTCTGTCTTTACCTCTTCTCTTTCTTTACCTCTTCTCTATCTTTACCCCTTCTGTCTTTACCTCTTCTCTTTCTTTACCTCTTCTGTCTTTACCTCTTCTGTCTGTAAACCCTTCTCTTTCTTTACCTCTTCTCTTTCTTTACCTCTTCTGTCTTTACCTCTTCTCTTTCTTTACCTCTTCTGTCTTTACCTCTTCTATCTTTACCTCTTCTCTTTCTTTACCTCTTCTCTTTCTTTACCTCTTCTCTTTCTTTACCTCTTCTGTCTTTACCTCTTCTCTTTCTTTACCTCTTCTGTCTTTACCTCTTCTCTTTCTTTACCTCTTCTCTTTCTTTACCGCTTCTCTTTCTTTACCTCTTCTGTCTTTACCTCTTCTCTTTCCTTACCTCTTCTCTTTCTTTATCTATTCTCTTTCTTTACCTCTTCTCTTTCTTTACCTCTTCTGTCTTTCCCTCTTCTGTCTTTACCTCTTTTCTTTCTTTACCTCTTCTCTTTTGTTACCTCTTCTCTTTCTATCTATTTTCTGTCTTTACCTCTTCTCTTTCTTTACCTCTTCTCTTTCTTTACCTATTCTCTTTCTTTACCGCTTCTCTTTCTTTACCTCTTCTGTCTTTACCTCTTCTCTTTCTTTACCTCTTCTCTTCCTTTACCTCTTCTGTCTTTACCTCTTCTCTTTCTTTACCTCTTCTGTCTTTAACTCTTCTGTCTTTACCTCTTCTCTTTCTTTACCTCTTCTGTCTTTACCTCTTCTCTTTCTTTACCTCTTCTGTCTTTACCTATTCTCTTACTTTACCTCTTCTCTTTCTTTACCTCTTCTGTCTTTACCTCTTCTGTCTTTACCTCTTCTCTTTCTTTACCTCTTCTGTCTGTACCTCTTCTGCCTTTACCTCTTCTCTTTCTTTACCTCTTCTCTTTCTTTACCTCTTCTGTCTTTGCCTCTTCTGTCTTTACCTATTCTCTTACTTTACCTCTTCTCTTTCTTTACCTCTTCTCTTTCTTTAGCTCTTCTGTCTTTACCTCTTCTCTTTCTTTACCTCTTCTCTTTCTTTACCTCTTCTCTTTCTTTACCTCTTCTCTTTCTTTACCTCTTCTCTTCCTTTACCTCTTCTGTCTTTACCTCTTCTGTCTTTACCTCTTCTCTTTCTTTACCTCTTCTGTCTTTACCTCTTCTGTCTTTACCTCTTCTGTCTTTACCTCTTCTCTTTCTTTACCTCTTCTCTTTCTTTACCTATTTTCTTTCTTTACCCCTTCTGTCTTTACCTCTTCTCTATCTTTACCTCTTCTCTTTCTTTACCTCTTCTGTCTTTACCTCTTCTCTTTATTTACCTCTTCTGTCTTTACCTCTTCTCTTTCTTTACCTCTTCTGTCTTTACCTCTTCTCTTTCTTTACCTCTTCTGTCTTTACCTCTTCTCTTTCTTTACCTCTTCTGTCTTTACATATTCTCTTACTTTACCTCTTCTCTTTCTTTACCTATTCTTTTTCTTTACCTCTTCTCTTTCTATCTATCTTCTGTCTTACCTCTTCTCTTTCTTTACCTCTTCTCTTTCTTTACCTCTTCTCTTTCTTTACCTCTTCTGTCTTTACCTCTTCTGTCTTTACCTCTTCTCTTTCTTTACCTCTTCTCTTTCTTTACCCCTTCTGTCTTTACCTCTTCTCTTTCTTTACCTCTTCTGTCTTTACCTCTTCTGTCTTTACCTCTTCTCTTTCTTTACCTCTTCTGTCTTTACCTCTTCTATCTTTACCTCTTCTCTTTCTTTACCTCTTCTCTTTCTTTACCCCTTCTTTCTTTACCTCTTCTCTTTCTTTACCTCTTCTCTTTCTTTACCTCTTCTGTCTTTACCTCTTCTCTTTCTTTACCTCTTCTGTCTTTACCTCTTCTCTTTCTTTACCTCTTCTCTTTCTTTACCTCTTCTCTTTCTTTACCGCTTCTCTTTCTTTACCTCTTCTGTCTTTACCTCTTCTCTTTCCTTACCTCTTCTCTTTCTTTATCTATTCTCTTTCTTTACCTCTTCTCTTTCTTTACCTCTTCTGTCTTTACCTCTTCTGTCTTTACCTCTTCTCTTTCTTTACCTCTTCTCTTTTGTTACCTCTTCTCTTTCTATCTATTTTCTGTCTTTACCTCTTCTCTTTCTTTACCTCTTCTCTTTCTTTACCTATTCTCTTTCTTTACCGCTTCTCTTTCTTTACCTCTTCTGTCTTTACCTCTTCTCTTTCTTTACCTCTTCTCTTTCTTCACCTCTTCTCTTTCTTTACCTCTTCTGTCTTTACCTCTTCTGTCTTCACCTCTTCTCTTTCTTTACCTCTTCTCTTTCTTCACCTCTTCTCTTTCTTTACCTCTGCTGTCTTTACCTCTTCTCTTTCTTTACCTCTTCTGTCTTTACCTCTTCTCTTTCCTTACCTCTTCTGTCTTTACCTCTTCTCTTTCTTTACCTTTTCTGTCTTTACCTCTTCTCTTTCTTTACCTCTTCTGTCTTTACCTCTTCTCTTTCTTTACCTCTTCTGTCTTTACATATTCTCTTACTTTACCTCTTCTCTTTCTTTACCTATTCTTTTTCTTTACCTCTTCTGTCTTTACCTCTTCTCTTTACCTCTTCTCTGTCTTTACCTATTCTCTTTCTTTACCTCTTCTGTCTTCACCTCTTCTCTTTCTTTACCTCTTCTCTTTCTTCACCTCTTCTCTTTCTTTACCTCTTCTGTCTTCACCTCTTCTCTTTCTTTACCTCTTCTCTTTCTTCACCTCTTCTCTTTCTTTACCTCTTCTGTCTTTACCTCTTCTCTTTCTTTACCTCTTCTGTCTTTACCTCTTCTCTTTCCTTACCTCTTCTCTTTCTTTACCTATTCTCTTTCTTTACCTCTTCTATTTCTTTACCTCTTCTCTTTCTATCTATCTTCTGTCTTTACCTCTTCTCTTTACCTCTTCTCTTTCTTTACCTATTCTCTTTCTTTAACTCTTCTGTCTTCACCTCTTCTCTTTCTTTACCTCTTCTCTTTCTTCACCTCTTCTCTTTCTTTACCTCTTCTGTCTTTACCTCTTCTCTTTCTTTACCTCTTCTGTCTTTACCTCTACTCTTTCCTTACCTCTTCTCTTTCTTTACCTATTCTCTTTCTTTACCTCTTCTATTTCTTTACCTCTTCTCTTTCTATCTATCTTCTGTTTTTACCTCTTCTCTTTACCTCTTCTCTTTCTTTACCTATTCTCTTTCTTTAACTCTTCTGTCTTTACCTCTTCTCTTTCTTTACCTCTTCTGTCTTTACTTCTTCTCTTTCCTTACCTCTTCTCTTTCTTTACCTCTTCTCTTTCTTTACCTCTTCTCTTTCTTTACCTCTTCTCTTCCTTTACCTCTTCTGTCTTTACCTCTTGTCTTTACCTCTTCTCTTTCTTTACCTCTTCTGTCTTTACATCTTCTGTCTTTACCTCTTCTCTTTCTTTACCTCTTCTCTATCTTTACCCCTTCTGTCTTTACCTCTTCTCTTTCTTTACCTCTTCTGTCTTTACCTCTTCTGTCTGTAAACCCTTCTCTTTCTTTACCTCTTCTCTTTCTTTACCTCTTCTGTCTTTACCTCTTCTCTTTCTTTACCTCTTCTGTCTTTACCTCTTCTATCTTTACCTCTTCTCTTTCTTTACCTCTTCTCTTTCTTTACCTCTTCTCTTTCTTTACCTCTTCTGTCTTTACCTCTTCTCTTTCTTTACCTCTTCTGTCTTTACCTCTTCTCTTTCTTTACCTCTTCTCTTTCTTTACCGCTTCTCTTTCTTTACCTCTTCTGTCTTTACCTCTTCTCTTTCCTTACCTCTTCTCTTTCTTTATCTATTCTCTTTCTTTACCTCTTCTCTTTCTTTACCTCTTCTGTCTTTCCCTCTTCTGTCTTTACCTCTTTTCTTTCTTTACCTCTTCTCTTTTGTTACCTCTTCTCTTTCTATCTATTTTCTGTCTTTACCTCTTCTCTTTCTTTACCTCTTCTCTTTCTTTACCTATTCTCTTTCTTTACCGCTTCTCTTTCTTTACCTCTTCTGTCTTTACCTCTTCTCTTTCTTTACCTCTTCTCTTCCTTTACCTCTTCTGTCTTTACCTCTTCTCTTTCTTTACCTCTTCTGTCTTTAACTCTTCTGTCTTTACCTCTTCTCTTTCTTTACCTCTTCTGTCTTTACCTCTTCTCTTTCTTTACCTCTTCTGTCTTTACCTATTCTCTTACTTTACCTCTTCTCTTTCTTTACCTCTTCTGTCTTTACCTCTTCTGTCTTTACCTCTTCTCTTTCTTTACCTCTTCTGTCTGTACCTCTTCTGCCTTTACCTCTTCTCTTTCTTTACCTCTTCTCTTTCTTTACCTCTTCTGTCTTTGCCTCTTCTGTCTTTACCTATTCTCTTACTTTACCTCTTCTCTTTCTTTACCTCTTCTCTTTCTTTAGCTCTTCTGTCTTTACCTCTTCTCTTTCTTTACCTCTTCTCTTTCTTTACCTCTTCTCTTTCTTTACCTCTTCTCTTTCTTTACCTCTTCTCTTCCTTTACCTCTTCTGTCTTTACCTCTTCTGTCTTTACCTCTTCTCTTTCTTTACCTCTTCTGTCTTTACCTCTTCTGTCTTTACCTCTTCTGTCTTTACCTCTTCTCTTTCTTTACCTCTTCTCTTTCTTTACCTATTTTCTTTCTTTACCCCTTCTGTCTTTACCTCTTCTCTATCTTTACCTCTTCTCTTTCTTTACCTCTTCTGTCTTTACCTCTTCTCTTTATTTACCTCTTCTGTCTTTACCTCTTCTCTTTCTTTACCTCTTCTGTCTTTACCTCTTCTCTTTCTTTACCTCTTCTGTCTTTACCTCTTCTCTTTCTTTACCTCTTCTGTCTTTACATATTCTCTTACTTTACCTCTTCTCTTTCTTTACCTATTCTTTTTCTTTACCTCTTCTCTTTCTATCTATCTTCTGTCTTACCTCTTCTCTTTCTTTACCTCTTCTCTTTCTTTACCTCTTCTCTTTCTTTACCTCTTCTGTCTTCACCTCTTCTCTTTCTTTACCTCTTCTCTTTCTTCACCTCTTCTCTTTCTTTACCTCTTCTGTCTTTACCTCTTCTCTTTCTTTACCTCTTCTGTCTTTACCTCTTCTCTTTCCTTACCTCTTCTCTTTCTTTACCTATTCTCTTTCTTTACCTCTTCTATTTCTTTACCTCTTCTCTTTCTATCTATCTTCTGTCTTTACCTCTTCTCTTTACCTCTTCTCTTTCTTTACCTATTCTCTTTCTTTAACTCTTCTGTCTTTACCTCTTCTCTTTCTTTACCTCTTCTCTTTCTTCACCTTTTCTCTTTTTTTACCTCTTCTGTCTTTACCGCTTCTCTTTCTTTACCTCTTCTGTCTTTACTTCTTCTCTTTCCTTACCTCTTCTCTTTCTTTACCTCTTCTCTTTCTTTACCTCTTCTCTTTCTTTACCTCTTCTCTTCCTTTACCTCTTCTGTCTTTACCTCTTGTCTTTACCTCTTCTCTTTCTTTACCTCTTCTGTCTTTACCTCTTCTGTCTTTACCTCTTCTCTTTCTTTACCTCTTCTCTTTCTTTACCCCTTCTGTCTTTACCTCTTCTCTTTCTTTACCTCTTCTGTCTTTACCTCTTCTGTCTGTACCTCTTCTCTTTCTTTACCTCTTCTGTCTTTACCTCTTCTGTCTTTACCTCTTCTCTTTCTTTACCTCTTCTCTTTCTTTACCCCTTCTGTCTTTACCTCTTCTCTTTCTTTACCTCTTCTCTTTCTTTACCTCTTCTGTCTTTACCTCTTCTCTTTCTATACCTCTTCTGTCTTTACCTCTTCTCTTTCTTTACCTCTTCTGTCTTTACCTCTTCTGTCTTTACCTCTTCTCTTTCTTTACCTCTTCTCTTTCTTTACCCCTTCTGTCTTTACCTCTTCTCTTTCTTTACCTCTTCTGTCTTTACCTCTTCTGTCTTTACCTCTTCTCTTTCTTTACCTCTTCTGTCTTTACCTCTTCTATCTTTACCTCTTCTCTTTCTTTACCTCTTCTCTTTCTTTACCCCTTCTTTCTTTACCTCTTCTCTTTCTTTACCTCTTCTCTTTCTTTACCTCTTCTCTTTCTTTACCTCTTCTGTCTTTACCTCTTCTGTCTTTACCTCTTCTCTTTCTTTACCTCTTCTCTTTCTTTACCTCTTCTCTTTCTTTAGCGCTTCTCTTTCTTTACCTCTTCTGTCTTTACCTCTTCTATTTCCTTACCTCTTCTCTTTCTTTATCTATTCTCTTTCTTTACCTCTTCTCTTTCTTTACCTCTTCTGTCTTTACCTCTTCTGTCTTTACCTCTTCTCTTTCTTTACCTCTTCTCTTTTGTTACCTCTTCTCTTTCTATCTATTTTCTGTCTTTACCTCTTCTCTTTCTTTACCTCTTCTCTTTCTTTACCTATTCTCTTTCTTTACCGCTTCTCTTTCTTTACCTCTTCTGTCTTTACCTCTTCTCTTTCTTTACCTCTTCTCTTTCTTCACCTCTTCTCTTTCTTTACCTCTTCTGTCTTTACCTCTTCTCTTTCTTTACCTCTTCTGTCTTTACCTCTTCTCTTTCCTTACCTCTTCTCTTTCTTTACCTCTTCTCTTTTGTTACCTCTTCTCTTTCTATCTATTTTCTGTCTTACCTCTTCTCTTTCTTTACCTCTTCTCTTTCTTTACCTCTTCTCTTTCTTTACCTCTTCTGTCTTCACCTCTTCTCTTTCTTTACCTCTTCTCTTTCTTCACCTCTTCTCTTTCTTTACCTCTTCTGTCTTTACCTCTTCTCTTTCTTTACCTCTTCTGTCTTTACCTCTTCTCTTTCCTTACCTCTTCTCTTTCTTTACCTATTGTCTTTCTTTACCTCTTCTATTTCTTTACCTCTTCTCTTTCTATCTATCTTCTGTCTTTACCTCTTCTCTTTACCTCTTCTCTTTCTTTAACTCTTCTCTTTCTTCACCTCTTCTCTTTCTTTACCTCTGCTGTCTTTACCTCTTCTCTTTCTTTACCTCTTCTGTCTTTACCTCTTCTCTTTCCTTACCTCTTCTCTTTCTTTACCTATTCTCTTTCTTTACCTCTTCTCTTTCTTTACCTCTTCCGTCTTTACCTCTTCTCTTTACCTCTTCTCTTTCTTTACCTATTCTCTGTCTTTACCTCTTCTGTCTTTACCTCTTTTCTTTCTTTACCTCTTCTGTCTTTACCTCTTCTGTCTTTACCTCTTCTCTTTCTTTACCTCTTCTCTTTCTTTACCCCTTCTGTCTTTACCTCTTCTCTTTCTTTACCTCTTCTCTTTCTTTACCTCTTCTGTCTTTACCTCTTCTCTTTCTTTACCTCTTCTGTCTTTACCTCTTCTCTTTCTTTACCTCTTCTGTTTTTACCTCTTCTGTCTTTACCTCTTCTCTTCCTTTACCTCTTCTCTTTCTTTACCTCTTCTGTCTTTACCTCTTCTCTTTCTTTACCTCTTCTCTTTCTTTACCTCTTCTTTCTTTACCTCTTCTGTCTTTACCTTTTCTCTTTCTTTACCTCTTCTGTCTTTACCTCTTCTCTTTCTTTACCTCTTCTGTCTTTACCTATTCTCTTACTTTACCTCTTCTCTTTCTTTACCTCTTCTGTCTTTACCTCTTCTCTTTCTTTACCTCTTCTCTTTCTTTACCTTTTTTCTTTCTTTACCTCTTCTCTTTACCTCTTCTCTTTCTTTACCTATTCTCTTTCTTTACCTCTTCTGTCTTTACCTCTTCTCTTTCTTTACCTCTTCTCTTTCTTTACCGATTCTGTCTTTACCTCTTCTCTTTCTTTACCTTTTCTGTCTTTACCTATTCTCTTACTTTACCTCTTCTCTTTCTTTACCTATTCTCTTTCTTTACCTCTTCTGTCCTTACCTCTTCTGTCTTTATTTCTTCTGTCTTTACCTCTTCTCTTTCTTTACCTATTCTCTTTCTATACCTCTTCTGTCTTCACCTCTTCTCTTTCTTTACCTCTTCTCTTTCTTTACCTCTTCTCTTTCTTTACCTCTTCTCTTTCTTTACATCTTCTCTTTCTTTACCTCTTCCGTCTTTACCTCTTCTCTTTACCTCTTCTCTTTCTTTACCTATTCTCTGTCTTTACCTCTTCTGTCTTTACCTCTTCTCTTTCTTTACCTCTTCTGTCTTTACCTCTTCTGTCTTTACCTCTTCTCTTTCTTTACCTCTTCTCTTTCTTTACCCCTTCTGTCTTTACCTCTTCTCTTTCTTTACCTCTTCTCTTTCTTTACCTCTTCTGTCTTTACCTCTTCTCTTTCTTTACCTCTTCTGTCTTTACCTCTTCTTTTTCTTAACCTCTTCTGTCTTTACCTCTTCTGTCTTTACCTCTTCTCTTCCTTTACCTCTTCTCTTTCTTTACCTCTTCTGTCTTTACCTCTTCTCTTTCTTTACCTCTTCTCTTTCTTTACCTCTTCTTTCTTTACCTCTTCTGTCTTTACCTTTTCTCTTTCTTTACCTCTTCTGTCTTTACCTCTTCTCTTTCTTTACCTCTTCTGTCTTTACCTATTCTCTTACTTTACCTCTTCTCTTTCTTTACCTCTTCTGTCTTTACCTCTTCTCTTTCTTTACCTCTTCTCTTTCTTTACCTATTTTCTTTCTTTACTTTTTCTGTCTTTACCTCTTCTCTTTCTTTACCTCTTCTCTTTCTTTACCTCTTCTGTCTTTACCTCTTCTCTTTCTTTACCTCTTATGTCTTTACCTCTTCTCTTTCTTTACCTCTTCTGTCTTTACCTCTTCTCTTTCTTTACCTTTTCTGTCTTTACCTATTCTCTTACTTTACCTCTTCTCTTTCTTTACCTATTCTCTTTCTTTACCTCTTCTGTCCTTACCTCTTCTGTCTTTATTTCTTCTGTCTTTACCTCTTCTCTTTCTTTACCTATTCTCTTTCTTTACCTCTTCTCTTTCTATCTATCTTCTGTCTTTACCTCTTCTCTTTCTTTACCTCTTCTCTTTCTTTACCTCTTCTGTCTTTACCTCTTCTCTTTACCTCTTCTCTTTCTTTACCTATTCTCTTTCTTTACCTCTTCTCTTTCTTCACCTCTTCTCTTTCTTTACCTCTGCTGTCTTTACCTCTTCTCTTTCTTTACCTCTTCTGTCTTTACCTCTTCTCTTTCCTTACCTCTTCTCTTTCTTTACCTATTCTCTTTCTTTACCTCTTCTCTTTCTTTACCTCTTCTCTTTCTATCTATCTTCTGTCTTTACCTCTTCTCTTCACCTCTTCTCTTTCTTTACCTATTCTCTTTCTTTACCTCTTCTGTCTTTACCTCTTCTCTTTCTTTACCTCTTCTCTTTCTTCACCTTTTCTCTTTTTTTACCTCTTCTGTCTTTACCTCTTCTCTTTCTTTACCTCTTCTGTCTTTACTTCTTCTCTTTCCTTACCTCTTCTCTTTCTTTACCTCTTCTCTTTCTTTACCTCTTCTCTTTCTTTACCTCTGTTCTTCCTTTACCTCTTCTGTCTTTACCTCTTCTGTCTTTACCTCTTCTCTTTCTTTACCTCTTCTGTCTTTACCTCTTCTGTCTTTACCTCTTCTCTTTCTTTACCTCTTCTCTTTCTTTACCCCTTCTGTCTTTACCTCTTCTCTTTCTTTACCTCTTCTCTTTCTTTACCTCTTCTGTCTTTACCTCTTCTCTTTCTTTACCTATTCTCTTTCTTTACCTCTTCTCTTTCTATCTATCTTCTGTCTTTACCTCTTCTCTTTCTTTACCTCTTCTCTTTCTTTACCTCTTCTGTCTTTACCTCTTCTCTTTACCTCTTCTCTTTCTTTACCTATTCTCTTTCTTTACCTCTTCTGTCTTCACCTCTTCTCTTTCTTTACCTCTTCTCTTTCTTCACCTCTTCTCTTTCTTTACCTCTGCTGTCTTTACCTCTTCTCTTTCTTTACCTCTTCTGTCTTTACCTCTTCTCTTTCCTTACCTCTTCTCTTTCTTTACCTATTCTCTGTCTTTACCTCTTCTGTCTTTACCTCTTCTCTTTCTTTACCTCTTCTGTCTTTACCTCTTCTGTCTTTACCTCTTCTCTTTCTTTACCTCTTCTCTTTCTTTACCCCTTCTGTCTTTACCTCTTCTCTTTCTTTACCTCTTCTCTTTCTTTACCTCTTCTGTCTTTACCACTTCTCTTTCTTTACCTCTTCTGTCTTTACCTCTTCTCTTTCTTAACCTCTTCTGTCTTTACCTCTTCTGTCTTTACCTCTTCTCTTCCTTTACCTCTTCTCTTTCTTTACCTCTTCTGTCTTTACCTCTTCTCTTTCTTTACCTCTTCTGTCTTTACCTCTTCTCTTCCTTTACCTCTTCTCTTTCTTTACCTCTTCTGTCTTTACCTTTTCTCTTTCTTTACCTCTTCTGTCTTTACCTCTTCTCTTTCTTTACCTCTTCTGTCTTTACCTATTCTCTTACTTTACCTCTTCTCTTTCTTTACCTCTTCTGTCTTTACCTCTTCTCTTTCTTTACCTCTTCTCTTTCTTTACCTATTTTCTTTCTTTACCTTTTCTGTCTTTACCTCTTCTCTTTCTTTACCTCTTCTCTTTCTTTACCTCTTCTGTCTTTACCTCTTCTCTTTCTTTACCTCTTATGTCTTTACCTCTTCTCTTTCTTTACCTCTTCTGTCTTTACCTCTTCTCTTTCTTTACCTTTTCTGTCTTTACCTATTCTCTTACTTTACCTCTTCTCTTTCTTTACCTATTCTCTTTCTTTACCTCTTCTGTCCTTACCTCTTCTGTCTTTATTTCTTCTGTCTTTACCTCTTCTCTTTCTTTACCTATTCTCTTTCTTTACCTCTTCTCTTTCTATCTATCTTCTGTCTTTACCTCTTCTCTTTCTTTACCTCTTCTCTTTCTTTACCTCTTCTGTCTTTACCTCTTCTCTTTACCTCTTCTCTTTCTTTACCGATTCTCTTTCTTTACCTCTTCTGTCTTCACCTCTTCTCTTTCTTTACCTCTTCTCTTTCTTCACCTGTTCTCTTTCTTTACCTCTGCTGTCTTTACCTCTTCTCTTTCTTTACCTCTTCTGTCTTTACCTCTTCTCTTTCCTTACCTCTTCTCTTTCTTTACCTATTCTCTTTCTTTACCTCTTCTCTTTCTTTACCTCTTCTCTTTCTATCTATCTTCTGTCTTTACCTCTTCTCTTCACCTCTTCTCTTTCTTTACCTATTCTCTTTCTTTACCTCTTCTGTCTTTACCTTTTCTCTTTCTTTACCTCTTCTGTCTTTACCTCTTCTCTTTCTTTACCTCTTCTGTCTTTACCTCTTCTCTTTCTTTACCTCTTATGTCTTTAACTCTTCTCTTTCTTTACCTCTTCTGTCTTTACCTCTTCTCTTTCCTTACCTCTTCTCTTTCTTTACCTATTCTCTTTCTTTACCTCTTCTCTTTCTTTACCTCTTCTCTTTCTATCTATCTTCTGTCTTTACCTCTTCTCTTCACCTCTTCTCTTTCTTTACCTATTCTCTTTCTTTACCTCTTCTGTCTTTACCTTTTCTCTTTCTTTACCTCTTCTCTCTTTACCTCTTCTCTTTCTTTACCTCTTCTGTCTTTACCTATTCTCTTACTTTACCTCTTCTCTTTCTTTACCTCTTCTGTCTTTACCCCTTTTCTTTCTTTACCTCTTCTCTTTCTTTACCTATTTTCTTTCTTTACCTTTTCTGTCTTTACCTCTTCTCTTTCTTTACCTCTTCTGTCTTTACCTCTTCTGTCTTTACCTCTTCTCTTTCTTTACCTCTTCTGTCTTTACCTCTTCTGTCTTTACCTCTTCTCTTTCTTTACCTCTTCTCTTTCTTTACCCCTTCTGTCTTTACCTCTTCTCTTTCTTTACCTCTTCTCTTTCTTTACCTCTTCTGTCTTTACCTCTTCTCTTTCTTTACCTATTCTCTTTCTTTACCTCTTCTCTTTCTATCTATCTTCTGTCTTTACCTCTTCTCTTTCTTTACCTCTTCTCTTTCTTTACCTCTTCTGTCTTTACCTCTTCTCTTTACCTCTTCTCTTTCTTTACCTATTCTCTTTCTTTACCTCTTCTGTCTTCACCTCTTCTCTTTCTTTACCTCTTCTCTTTCTTCACCTCTTCTCTTTCTTTACCTCTGCTGTCTTTACCTCTTCTCTTTCTTTACCTCTTCTGTCTTTACCTCTTCTCTTTCCTTACCTCTTCTCTTTCTTTACCTATTCTCTGTCTTTACCTCTTCTGTCTTTACCTCTTCTCTTTCTTTACCTCTTCTGTCTTTACCTCTTCTGTCTTTACCTCTTCTCTTTCTTTACCTCTTCTCTTTCTTTACCCCTTCTGTCTTTACCTCTTCTCTTTCTTTACCTCTTCTCTTTCTTTACCTCTTCTGTCTTTACCTCTTCTCTTTCTTTACCTCTTCTGTCTTTACCTCTTCTCTTTCTTAACCTCTTCTGTCTTTACCTCTTCTGTCTTTACCTCTTCTCTTTCTTAACCTCTTCTGTCTTTACCTCTTCTGTCTTTACCTCTTCTCTTCCTTTACCTCTTCTCTTTCTTTACCTCTTCTGTCTTTACCTCTTCTCTTTCTTTACCTCCTTTCTTTCTTTACCTCTTCTTTCTTTACCTCTTCTGTCTTTACCTTTTCTCTTTCTTTACCTCTTCTGTCTTTACCTCTTCTCTTTCTTTACCTCTTCTGTCTTTACCTATTCTCTTACTTTACCTCTTCTCTTTCTTTACCTCTTCTGTCTTTACCTCTTCTCTTTCTTTACCTCTTCTCTTTCTTTACCTATTTTCTTTCTTTACCTTTTCTGTCTTTACCTCTTCTCTTTCTTTACCTCTTCTCTTTCTTTACCTCTTCTGTCTTTACCTCTTCTCTTTCTTTAC
Organism: Lampris incognitus; assembly: GCF_029633865.1. Classification (NCBI taxonomy): domain Eukaryota; kingdom Metazoa; phylum Chordata; class Actinopteri; order Lampriformes; family Lampridae; genus Lampris; species Lampris incognitus. Next base: position 71,028,106 of record NC_079211.1, read on the forward strand.
CTCTTATGTCTTTACCTCTTCTCTTTCTTTACCTCTTCTGTCTTTACCTCTTCTCTTTCTTTACCTTTTCTGTCTTTACCTATTCTCTTACTTTACCTCTTCTCTTTCTTTACCTATTCTCTTTCTTTACCTCTTCTGTCCTTACCTCTTCTGTCTTTATTTCTTCTGTCTTTACCTCTTCTCTTTCTTTACCTATTCTCTTTCTTTACCTCTTCTCTTTCTATCTATCTTCTGTCTTTACCTCTTCTCTTTCTTTACCTCTTCTCTTTCTTTACCTCTTCTGTCTTTACCTCTTCTCTTTACCTCTTCTCTTTCTTTACCTATTCTCTTTCTTTACCTCTTCTGTCTTCACCTCTTCTCTTTCTTTACCTCTTCTCTTTCTTCACCTGTTCTCTTTCTTTACCTCTGCTGTCTTTACCTCTTCTCTTTCTTTACCTCTTCTTTCTTTACCTCTTCTCTTTCCTTACCTCTTCTCTTTCTTTACCTATTCTCTTTCTTTACCTCTTCTCTTTCTTTACCTCTTCTCTTTCTATCTATCTTCTGTCTTTACCTCTTCTCTTCACCTCTTCTCTTTCTTTACCTATTCTCTTTCTTTACCTCTTCTGTCTTTACCTTTTCTCTTTCTTTACCTCTTCTGTCTTTACCTCTTCTCTTTCTTTACCTCTTCTGTCTTTACCTCTTCTCTTTCTTTACCTATTCTCTTTCTTTACCTCTTCTGTCTTCACCTCTTCTCTTTCTTTACCTCTTCTCTTTCTTCACCTCTTCTCTTTCTTTACCTATTTTCTTTCTTTACCTTTTCTGTCTTTACCTCTTCTCTTTCTTTACCTCTTCTGTCTTTACCTCTTCTGTCTTTACCTCTTCTCTTTCTTTACCTCTTCTGTCTTTACCTCTTCTGTCTTTACCTCTTCTCTTTCTTTACCTCTTCTCTTTCTTTACCCCTTCTGTCTTTACCTCTTCTCTTTCTTTACCTCTTCTCTTTCTTTACCTCTTCTGTCTTTACCTCTTCTCTTTCTTTACCTATTCTCTTTCTTTACCTCTTCTCTTTCTATCTATCTTCTGTCTTTACCTCTTCTCTTTCTTTACCTCTTCTCTTTCTTTACCTCTTCTGTCTTTACCTCTTCTCTTTACCTCTTCTCTTTCTTTACCTATTCTCTTTCTTTACCTCTTCTGTCTTCACCTCTTCTCTTTCTTTACCTCTTCTCTTTCTTCACCTCTTCTCTTTCTTTACCTCTGCTGTCTTTACCTCTTCTCTTTCTTTACCTCTTCTGTCTTTACCTCTTCTCTTTCCTTACCTCTTCTCTTTCTTTACCTATTCTCTGTCTTTACCTCTTCTGTCTTTACCTCTTCTCTTTCTTTACCTCTTCTGTCTTTACCTCTTCTGTCTTTACCTCTTCTCTTTCTTTACCTCTTCTCTTTCTTTACCCCTTCTGTCTTTACCTCTTCTCTTTCTTTACCTCTTCTCTTTCTTTACCTCTTCTGTCTTTACCTCTTCTCTTTCTTTACCTCTTCTGTCTTTACCTCTTCTCTTTCTTAACCTCTTCTGTCTTTACCTCTTCTGTCTTTACCTCTTCTCTTTCTTAACCTCTTCTGTCTTTACCTCTTCTGTCTTTACCTCTTCTCTTCCTTTACCTCTTCTCTTTCTTTACCTCTTCTGTCTTTACCTCTTCTCTTTCTTTACCTCCTTTCTTTCTTTACCTCTTCTTTCTTTACCTCTTCTGTCTTTACCTTTTCTCTTTCTTTACCTCTTCTGTCTTTACCTCTTCTCTTTCTTTACCTCTTCTGTCTTTACCTATTCTCTTACTTTACCTCTTCTCTTTCTTTACCTCTTCTGTCTTTACCTCTTCTCTTTCTTTACCTCTTCTCTTTCTTTACCTATTTTCTTTCTTTACCTTTTCTGTCTTTACCTCTTCTCTTTCTTTACCTCTTCTCTTTCTTTACCTCTTCTGTCTTTACCTCTTCTCTTTCTTTACCTCTTATGTCTTTACCTCTTCTCTTTCTTTACCTCTTCTGTCTTTACCTCTTCTCTTTCTTTACCTTTTCTGTCTTTACCTATTCTCTTACTTTACCTCTTCTCTTTCTTTACCTATTCTCTTTCTTTACCTCTTCTGTCCTTACCTCTTCTGTCTTTATTTCTTCTGTCTTTACCTCTTCTCTTTCTTTACCTATTCTCTTTCTTTACCTCTTCTCTTTCTATCTATCTTCTGTCTTTACCTCTTCTCTTTCTTTACCTCTTCTCTTTCTTTACCTCTTCTGTCTTTACCTCTTCTCTTTACCTCTTCTCTTTCTTTACCTATTCTCTTTCTTTACCTCTTCTGTCTTCACCTCTTCTCTTTCTTTACCTCTTCTCTTTCTTCACCTGTTCTCTTTCTTTACCTCTGCTGTCTTTACCTCTTCTCTTTCTTTACCTCTTCTGTCTTTACCTCTTCTCTTTCCTTACCTCTTCTCTTTCTTTACCTATTCTCTTTCTTTACCTCTTCTCTTTCTTTACCTCTTCTCTTTCTATCTATCTTCTGTCTTTACCTCTTCTCTTCACCTCTTCTCTTTCTTTACCTATTCTCTTTCTTTACCTCTTCTGTCTTTACCTTTTCTCTTTCTTTACCTCTTCTGTCTTTACCTCTTCTCTTTCTTTACCTCTTCTGTCTTTACCTCTTCTCTTTCTTTACCTATTCTCTTTCTTTACCTCTTCTGTCTTCACCTCTTCTCTTTCTTTACCTCTTCTCTTTCTTCACCTCTTCTCTTTCTTTACCTCTGCTGTCTTTACCTCTTCTCTTTCTTTACCTCTTCTGTCTTTACCTCTTCTCTTTCCTTACCTCTTCTCTTTCTTTACCTATTCTCTGTCTTTACCTCTTCTGTCTTTACCTCTTCTCTTTCTTTACCTCTTCTGTCTTTACCTCTTCTGTCTTTACCTCTTCTCTTTCTTTACCTCTTCTCTTTCTTTACCCCTTCTGTCTTTACCTCTTCTCTTTCTTTACCTCTTCTCTTTCTTTACCTCTTCTGTCTTTACCTCTTCTCTTTCTTTACCTCTTCTGTCTTTACCTCTTCTCTTTCTTAACCTCTTCTGTCTTTACCTCTTCTGTCTTTACCTCTTCTCTTTCTTAACCTCTTCTGTCTTTACCTCTTCTGTCTTTACCTCTTCTCTTCCTTTACCTCTTCTCTTTCTTTACCTCTTCTGTCTTTACCTCTTCTCTTTCTTTACCTCCTTTCTTTCTTTACCTCTTCTTTCTTTACCTCTTCTGTCTTTACCTTTTCTCTTTCTTTACCTCTTCTGTCTTTACCTCTTCTCTTTCTTTACCTCTTCTGTCTTTACCTATTCTCTTACTTTACCTCTTCTCTTTCTTTACCTCTTCTGTCTTTACCTCTTCTCTTTCTTTACCTCTTCTCTTTCTTTACCTATTTTCTTTCTTTACCTTTTCTGTCTTTACCTCTTCTCTTTCTTTACCTCTTCTCTTTCTTTACCTCTTCTGTCTTTACCTCTTCTCTTTCTTTACCTCTTATGTCTTTACCTCTTCTCTTTCTTTACCTCTTCTGTCTTTACCTCTTCTCTTTCTTTACCTTTTCTGTCTTTACCTATTCTCTTACTTTACCTCTTCTCTTTCTTTACCTATTCTCTTTCTTTACCTCTTCTGTCCTTACCTCTTCTGTCTTTATTTCTTCTGTCTTTACCTCTTCTCTTTCTTTACCTATTCTCTTTCTTTACCTCTTCTCTTTCTTTACCTTTTCTGTCTTTACCTATTCTCTTACTTTACCTCTTCTCTTTCTTTACCTATTCTCTTTCTTTACCTCTTCTGTCCTTACCTCTTCTGTCTTTATTTCTTCTGTCTTTACCTCTTCTCTTTCTTTACCTATTCTCTTTCTTTACCTCTTCTCTTTCTATCTATCTTCTGTCTTTACCTCTTCTCTTTCTTTACCTCTTCTCTTTCTTTACCTCTTCTGTCTTTACCTCTTCTCTTTACCTCTTCTCTTTCTTTACCTATTCTCTTTCTTTACCTCTTCTGTCTTCACCTCTTCTCTTTCTTTACCTCTTCTCTTTCTTCACCTGTTCTCTTTCTTTACCTCTGCTGTCTTTACCTCTTCTCTTTCTTTACCTCTTCTGTCTTTACCTCTTCTCTTTCCTTACCTCTTCTCTTTCTTTACCTATTCTCTTTCTTTACCTCTTCTCTTTCTTTACCTCTTCTCTTTCTATCTATCTTCTGTCTTTACCTCTTCTCTTCACCTCTTCTCTTTCTTTACCTATTCTCTTTCTTTACCTCTTCTGTCTTTACCTCTTCTCTTTCTTTACCTCTTCTGTTTTTACCTCTTCTGTCTTTACCTCTTCTCTTCCTTTACCTCTTCTCTTTCTTTACCTCTTCTGTCTTTACCTCTTCTCTTTCTTTACCTCTTCTCTTTCTTTACCTCTTCTTTCTTTACCTCTTCTGTCTTTACCTTTTCTCTTTCTTTACCTCTTCTGTCTTTACCTCTTCTCTTTCTTTACCTCTTCTGTCTTTACCTATTCTCTTACTTTACCTCTTCTCTTTCTTTACCTCTTCTGTCTTTACCTCTTCTCTTTCTTTACCTCTTCTCTTTCTTTACCTTTTTTCTTTCTTTACCTCTTCTCTTTACCTCTTCTCTTTCTTTACCTATTCTCTTTCTTTACCTCTTCTGTCTTTACCTCTTCTCTTTCTTTACCTCTTCTCTTTCTTTACCGATTCTGTCTTTACCTCTTCTCTTTCTTTACCTTTTCTGTCTTTACCTATTCTCTTACTTTACCTCTTCTCTTTCTTTACCTATTCTCTTTCTTTACCTCTTCTGTCCTTACCTCTTCTGTCTTTATTTCTTCTGTCTTTACCTCTTCTCTTTCTTTACCTATTCTCTTTCTTTACCTCTTCTGTCTTCACCTCTTCTCTTTCTTTACCTCTTCTCTTTCTTTACCTCTTCTCTTTCTTTACCTCTTCTCTTTCTTTACATCTTCTCTTTCTTTACCTCTTCCGTCTTTACCTCTTCTCTTTACCTCTTCTCTTTCTTTACCTATTCTCTGTCTTTACCTCTTCTGTCTTTACCTCTTCTCTTTCTTTACCTCTTCTGTCTTTACCTCTTCTGTCTTTACCTCTTCTCTTTCTTTACCTCTTCTCTTTCTTTACCCCTTCTGTCTTTACCTCTTCTCTTTCTTTACCTCTTCTCTTTCTTTACCTCTTCTGTCTTTACCTCTTCTCTTTCTTTACCTCTTCTGTCTTTACCTCTTCTCTTTCTTAACCTCTTCTGTCTTTACCTCTTCTGTCTTTACCTCTTCTCTTCCTTTACCTCTTCTCTTTCTTTACCTCTTCTGTCTTTACCTCTTCTCTTTCTTTACCTCTTCTCTTTCTTTACCTCTTCTTTCTTTACCTCTTCTGTCTTTACCTTTTCTCTTTCTTTACCTCTTCTGTCTTTACCTCTTCTCTTTCTTTACCTCTTCTGTCTTTACCTATTCTCTTACTTTACCTCTTCTCTTTCTTTACCTCTTCTGTCTTTACCTCTTCTCTTTCTTTACCTCTTCTCTTTCTTTACCTATTTTCTTTCTTTACTTTTTCTGTCTTTACCTCTTCTCTTTCTTTACCTCTTCTCTTTCTTTACCTCTTCTGTCTTTACCTCTTCTCTTTCTTTACCTCTTATGTCTTTACCTCTTCTCTTTCTTTACCTCTTCTGTCTTTACCTCTTCTCTTTCTTTACCTTTTCTGTCTTTACCTATTCTCTTACTTTACCTCTTCTCTTTCTTTACCTATTCTCTTTCTTTACCTCTTCTGTCCTTACCTCTTCTGTCTTTATTTCTTCTGTCTTTACCTCTTCTCTTTCTTTACCTATTCTCTTTCTTTACCTCTTCTCTTTCTATCTATCTTCTGTCTTTACCTCTTCTCTTTCTTTACCTCTTCTCTTTCTTTACCTCTTCTGTCTTTACCTCTTCTCTTTACCTCTTCTCTTTCTTTACCTATTCTCTTTCTTTACCTCTTCTCTTTCTTCACCTCTTCTCTTTCTTTACCTCTGCTGTCTTTACCTCTTCTCTTTCTTTACCTCTTCTGTCTTTACCTCTTCTCTTTCCTTACCTCTTCTCTTTCTTTACCTATTCTCTTTCTTTACCTCTTCTCTTTCTTTACCTCTTCTCTTTCTATCTATCTTCTGTCTTTACCTCTTCTCTTCACCTCTTCTCTTTCTTTACCTATTCTCTTTCTTTACCTCTTCTGTCTTTACCTCTTCTCTTTCTTTACCTCTTCTCTTTCTTCACCTTTTCTCTTTTTTTACCTCTTCTGTCTTTACCTCTTCTCTTTCTTTACCTCTTCTGTCTTTACTTCTTCTCTTTCCTTACCTCTTCTCTTTCTTTACCTCTTCTCTTTCTTTACCTCTTCTCTTTCTTTACCTCTGTTCTTCCTTTACCTCTTCTGTCTTTACCTCTTCTGTCTTTACCTCTTCTCTTTCTTTACCTCTTCTGTCTTTACCTCTTCTGTCTTTACCTCTTCTCTTTCTTTACCTCTTCTGTCTTTACCTCTTCTCTTTCTTTACCTCTTCTCTGACTTTACCTCTTCTCTTTCTTTACCTCTTCTGTCTTTACCTCTTCTCTTTCTTTACCTCTTCTCTGTCTTTACCTCTTCTCTTTCTTCATCTCTTCTGTCTTTACCTCTTCTGTCTTTACCTCTTCTCTTTCTTTACCTCTTCTCTTTCTTTACCCCTTCTGTCTTTACCTCTTCTCTTTCTTTACCTCTTCTCTTTCTTTACCTCTTCTGTCTTTACCTCTTCTCTTTCTTTACCTCTTCTGTCTTTACCTCTTCTCTTTCTTAACCTCTTCTGTCTTTACCTCTTCTGTCTTTACCTCTTCTCTTTCTTAACCTCTTCTGTCTTTACCTCTTCTGTCTTTACCTCTTCTCTTCCTTTACCTCTTCTCTTTCTTTACCTCTTCTGTCTTTACCTCTTCTCTTTCTTTACCTCCTTTCTTTCTTTACCTCTTCTTTCTTTACCTCTTCTGTCTTTACCTTTTCTCTTTCTTTACCTCTTCTGTCTTTACCTCTTCTCTTTCTTTACCTCTTCTGTCTTTACCTATTCTCTTACTTTACCTCTTCTCTTTCTTTACCTCTTCTGTCTTTACCTCTTCTCTTTCTTTACCTCTTCTCTTTCTTTACCTATTTTCTTTCTTTACCTTTTCTGTCTTTACCTCTTCTCTTTCTTTACCTCTTCTCTTTCTTTACCTCTTCTGTCTTTACCTCTTCTCTTTCTTTACCTCTTATGTCTTTACCTCTTCTCTTTCTTTACCTCTTCTGTCTTTACCTCTTCTCTTTCTTTACCTTTTCTGTCTTTACCTATTCTCTTACTTTACCTCTTCTCTTTCTTTACCTATTCTCTTTCTTTACCTCTTCTGTCCTTACCTCTTCTGTCTTTATTTCTTCTGTCTTTACCTCTTCTCTTTCTTTACCTATTCTCTTTCTTTACCTCTTCTCTTTCTATCTATCTTCTGTCTTTACCTCTTCTCTTTCTTTACCTCTTCTCTTTCTTTACCTCTTCTGTCTTTACCTCTTCTCTTTACCTCTTCTCTTTCTTTACCTATTCTCTTTCTTTACCTCTTCTGTCTTCACCTCTTCTCTTTCTTTACCTCTTCTCTTTCTTCACCTGTTCTCTTTCTTTACCTCTGCTGTCTTTACCTCTTCTCTTTCTTTACCTCTTCTGTCTTTACCTCTTCTCTTTCCTTACCTCTTCTCTTTCTTTACCTATTCTCTTTCTTTACCTCTTCTCTTTCTTTACCTCTTCTCTTTCTATCTATCTTCTGTCTTTACCTCTTCTCTTCACCTCTTCTCTTTCTTTACCTATTCTCTTTCTTTACCTCTTCTGTCTTTACCTTTTCTCTTTCTTTACCTCTTCTGTCTTTACCTCTTCTCTTTCTTTACCTCTTCTGTCTTTACCTCTTCTCTTTCTTTACCTATTCTCTTTCTTTACCTCTTCTGTCTTCACCTCTTCTCTTTCTTTACCTCTTCTCTTTCTTCACCTCTTCTCTTTCTTTACCTCTGCTGTCTTTACCTCTTCTCTTTCTTTACCTCTTCTGTCTTTACCTCTTCTCTTTCCTTACCTCTTCTCTTTCTTTACCTATTCTCTGTCTTTACCTCTTCTGTCTTTACCTCTTCTCTTTCTTTACCTCTTCTGTCTTTACCTCTTCTGTCTTTACCTCTTCTCTTTCTTTACCTCTTCTCTTTCTTTACCCCTTCTGTCTTTACCTCTTCTCTTTCTTTACCTCTTCTCTTTCTTTACCTCTTCTGTCTTTACCTCTTCTCTTTCTTTACCTCTTCTGTCTTTACCTCTTCTCTTTCTTAACCTCTTCTGTCTTTACCTCTTCTGTCTTTACCTCTTCTCTTTCTTAACCTCTTCTGTCTTTACCTCTTCTGTCTTTACCTCTTCTCTTCCTTTACCTCTTCTCTTTCTTTACCTCTTCTGTCTTTACCTCTTCTCTTTCTTTACCTCCTTTCTTTCTTTACCTCTTCTTTCTTTACCTCTTCTGTCTTTACCTTTTCTCTTTCTTTACCTCTTCTGTCTTTACCTCTTCTCTTTCTTTACCTCTTCTGTCTTTACCTATTCTCTTACTTTACCTCTTCTCTTTCTTTACCTCTTCTGTCTTTACCTCTTCTCTTTCTTTACCTCTTCTCTTTCTTTACCTATTTTCTTTCTTTACCTTTTCTGTCTTTACCTCTTCTCTTTCTTTACCTCTTCTCTTTCTTTACCTCTTCTGTCTTTACCTCTTCTCTTTCTTTACCTCTTATGTCTTTACCTCTTCTCTTTCTTTACCTCTTCTGTCTTTACCTCTTCTCTTTCTTTACCTTTTCTGTCTTTACCTATTCTCTTACTTTACCTCTTCTCTTTCTTTACCTATTCTCTTTCTTTACCTCTTCTGTCCTTACCTCTTCTGTCTTTATTTCTTCTGTCTTTACCTCTTCTCTTTCTTTACCTATTCTCTTTCTTTACCTCTTCTCTTTCTTTACCTTTTCTGTCTTTACCTATTCTCTTACTTTACCTCTTCTCTTTCTTTACCTATTCTCTTTCTTTACCTCTTCTGTCCTTACCTCTTCTGTCTTTATTTCTTCTGTCTTTACCTCTTCTCTTTCTTTACCTATTCTCTTTCTTTACCTCTTCTCTTTCTATCTATCTTCTGTCTTTACCTCTTCTCTTTCTTTACCTCTTCTCTTTCTTTACCTCTTCTGTCTTTACCTCTTCTCTTTACCTCTTCTCTTTCTTTACCTATTCTCTTTCTTTACCTCTTCTGTCTTCACCTCTTCTCTTTCTTTACCTCTTCTCTTACTTCACCTGTTCTCTTTCTTTACCTCTGCTGTCTTTACCTCTTCTCTTTCTTTACCTCTTCTGTCTTTACCTCTTCTCTTTCCTTACCTCTTCTCTTTCTTTACCTATTCTCTTTCTTTACCTCTTCTCTTTCTTTACCTCTTCTCTTTCTATCTATCTTCTGTCTTTACCTCTTCTCTTCACCTCTTCTCTTTCTTTACCTATTCTCTTTCTTTACCTCTTCTGTCTTTACCTCTTCTCTTTCTTTACCTCTTCTGTTTTTACCTCTTCTGTCTTTACCTCTTCTCTTCCTTTACCTCTTCTCTTTCTTTACCTCTTCTGTCTTTACCTCTTCTCTTTCTTTACCTCTTCTCTTTCTTTACCTCTTCTTTCTTTACCTCTTCTGTCTTTACCTTTTCTCTTTCTTTACCTCTTCTGTCTTTACCTCTTCTCTTTCTTTACCTCTTCTGTCTTTACCTATTCTCTTACTTTACCTCTTCTCTTTCTTTACCTCTTCTGTCTTTACCTCTTCTCTTTCTTTACCTCTTCTCTTTCTTTACCTTTTTTCTTTCTTTACCTCTTCTCTTTACCTCTTCTCTTTCTTTACCTATTCTCTTTCTTTACCTCTTCTGTCTTTACCTCTTCTCTTTCTTTACCTCTTCTCTTTCTTTACCGATTCTGTCTTTACCTCTTCTCTTTCTTTACCTTTTCTGTCTTTACCTATTCTCTTACTTTACCTCTTCTCTTTCTTTACCTATTCTCTTTCTTTACCTCTTCTGTCCTTACCTCTTCTGTCTTTATTTCTTCTGTCTTTACCTCTTCTCTTTCTTTACCTATTCTCTTTCTTTACCTCTTCTGTCTTCACCTCTTCTCTTTCTTTACCTCTTCTCTTTCTTTACCTCTTCTCTTTCTTTACCTCTTCTCTTTCTTTACATCTTCTCTTTCTTTACCTCTTCCGTCTTTACCTCTTCTCTTTACCTCTTCTCTTTCTTTACCTATTCTCTGTCTTTACCTCTTCTGTCTTTACCTCTTCTCTTTCTTTACCTCTTCTGTCTTTACCTCTTCTGTCTTTACCTCTTCTCTTTCTTTACCTCTTCTCTTTCTTTACCCCTTCTGTCTTTACCTCTTCTCTTTCTTTACCTCTTCTCTTTCTTTACCTCTTCTGTCTTTACCTCTTCTCTTTCTTTACCTCTTCTGTCTTTACCTCTTCTCTTTCTTAACCTCTTCTGTCTTTACCTCTTCTGTCTTTACCTCTTCTCTTCCTTTACCTCTTCTCTTTCTTTACCTCTTCTGTCTTTACCTCTTCTCTTTCTTTACCTCTTCTCTTTCTTTACCTCTTCTTTCTTTACCTCTTCTGTCTTTACCTTTTCTCTTTCTTTACCTCTTCTGTCTTTACCTCTTCTCTTTCTTTACCTCTTCTGTCTTTACCTATTCTCTTACTTTACCTCTTCTCTTTCTTTACCTCTTCTGTCTTTACCTCTTCTCTTTCTTTACCTCTTCTCTTTCTTTACCTATTTTCTTTCTTTACTTTTTCTGTCTTTACCTCTTCTCTTTCTTTACCTCTTCTCTTTCTTTACCTCTTCTGTCTTTACCTCTTCTCTTTCTTTACCTCTTATGTCTTTACCTCTTCTCTTTCTTTACCTCTTCTGTCTTTACCTCTTCTCTTTCTTTACCTTTTCTGTCTTTACCTATTCTCTTACTTTACCTCTTCTCTTTCTTTACCTATTCTCTTTCTTTACCTCTTCTGTCCTTACCTCTTCTGTCTTTATTTCTTCTGTCTTTACCTCTTCTCTTTCTTTACCTATTCTCTTTCTTTACCTCTTCTCTTTCTATCTATCTTCTGTCTTTACCTCTTCTCTTTCTTTACCTCTTCTCTTTCTTTACCTCTTCTGTCTTTACCTCTTCTCTTTACCTCTTCTCTTTCTTTACCTATTCTCTTTCTTTACCTCTTCTCTTTCTTCACCTCTTCTCTTTCTTTACCTCTGCTGTATTTACCTCTTCTCTTTCTTTACCTCTTCTGTCTTTACCTCTTCTCTTTCCTTACCTCTTCTCTTTCTTTACCTATTCTCTTTCTTTACCTCTTCTCTTTCTTTACCTCTTCTCTTTCTATCTATCTTCTGTCTTTACCTCTTCTCTTCACCTCTTCTCTTTCTTTACCTATTCTCTTTCTTTACCTCTTCTGTCTTTACCTCTTCTCTTTCTTTACCTCTTCTCTTTCTTCACCTTTTCTCTTTTTTTACCTCTTCTGTCTTTACCTCTTCTCTTTCTTTACCTCTTCTGTCTTTACTTCTTCTCTTTCCTTACCTCTTCTCTTTCTTTACCTCTTCTCTTTCTTTACCTCTTCTCTTTCTTTACCTCTGTTCTTCCTTTACCTCTTCTGTCTTTACCTCTTCTGTCTTTACCTCTTCTCTTTCTTTACCTCTTCTGTCTTTACCTCTTCTGTCTTTACCTCTTCTCTTTCTTTACCTCTTCTCTTTCTTTACCCCTTCTGTCTTTACCTCTTCTCTTTCTTTACCTCTTCTCTTTCTTTACCTCTTCTGTCTTTACCTCTTCTCTTTCTTTACCTATTCTCTTTCTTTACCTCTTCTCTTTCTATCTATCTTCTGTCTTTACCTCTTCTCTTTCTTTACCTCTTCTCTTTCTTTACCTCTTCTGTCTTTACCTCTTCTCTTTACCTCTTCTCTTTCTTTACCTATTCTCTTTCTTTACCTCTTCTGTCTTCACCTCTTCTCTTTCTTTACCTCTTCTCTTTCTTCACCTCTTCTCTTTCTTTACCTCTGCTGTCTTTACCTCTTCTCTTTCTTTACCTCTTCTGTCTTTACCTCTTCTCTTTCCTTACCTCTTCTCTTTCTTTACCTATTCTCTGTCTTTACCTCTTCTGTCTTTACCTCTTCTCTTTCTTTACCTCTTCTGTCTTTACCTCTTCTGTCTTTACCTCTTCTCTTTCTTTACCTCTTCTCTTTCTTTACCCCTTCTGTCTTTACCTCTTCTCTTTCTTTACCTCTTCTCTTTCTTTACCTCTTCTGTCTTTACCTCTTCTCTTTCTTTACCTCTTCTGTCTTTACCTCTTCTCTTTCTTAACCTCTTCTGTCTTTACCTCTTCTGTCTTTACCTCTTCTCTTCCTTTACCTCTTCTCTTTCTTTACCTCTTCTGTCTTTACCTCTTCTCTTTCTTTACCTCCTTTCTTTCTTTACCTCTTCTGTCTTTACCTTTTCTCTTTCTTTACCTCTTCTGTCTTTACCTCTTCTCTTTCTTTACCTCTTCTGTCTTTACCTATTCTCTTACTTTACCTCTTCTCTTTCTTTACCTCTTCTGTCTTTACCTCTTCTCTTTCTTTACCTCTTCTCTTTCTTTACCTATTTTCTTTCTTTACCTTTTCTGTCTTTACCTCTTCTCTTTCTTTACCTCTTCACTTTCTTTACCTCTTCTGTCTTTACCTCTTCTCTTTCTTTACCTCTTATGTCTTTACCTCTTCTCTTTCTTTACCTCTTCTGTCTTTACCTCTTCTCTTTCTTTACCTTTTCTGTCTTTACCTATTCTCTTACTTTACCTCTTCTCTTTCTTTACCTATTCTCTTTCTTTACCTCTTCTGTCCTTACCTCTTCTGTCTTTATTTCTTCTGTCTTTACCTCTTCTCTTTCTTTACCTATTCTCTTTCTTTACCTCTTCTCTTTCTATCTATCTTCTGTCTTTACCTCTTCTCTTTCTTTACCTCTTCTCTTTCTTTACCTCTTCTGTCTTTACCTCTTCTCTTTACCTCTTCTCTTTCTTTACCGATTCTCTTTCTTTACCTCTTCTGTCTTCACCTCTTCTCTTTCTTTACCTCTTCTCTTTCTTCACCTGTTCTCTTTCTTTACCTCTGCTGTCTTTACCTCTTCTCTTTCTTTACCTCTTCTGTCTTTACCTCTTCTCTTTCCTTACCTCTTCTCTTTCTTTACCTATTCTCTTTCTTTACCTCTTCTCTTTCTTTACCTCTTCTCTTTCTATCTATCTTCTGTCTTTACCTCTTCTCTTCACCTCTTCTCTTTCTTTACCTATTCTCTTTCTTTACCTCTTCTGTCTTTACCTTTTCTCTTTCTTTACCTCTTCTGTCTTTACCTCTTCTCTTTCTTTACCTCTTCTGTCTTTACCTCTTCTCTTTCTTTACCTCTTATGTCTTTACCTCTTCTCTTTCTTTACCTCTTCTGTCTTTACCTCTTCTCTTTCCTTACCTCTTCTCTTTCTTTACCTATTCTCTTTCTTTACCTCTTCTCTTTCTTTACCTCTTCTCTTTCTATCTATCTTCTGTCTTTACCTCTTCTCTTCACCTCTTCTCTTTCTTTACCTATTCTCTTTCTTTACCTCTTCTGTCTTTACCTTTTCTCTTTCTTTACCTCTTCTCTCTTTACCTCTTCTCTTTCTTTACCTCTTCTGTCTTTACCTATTCTCTTACTTTACCTCTTCTCTTTCTTTACCTCTTCTGTCTTTACCCCTTCTCTTTCTTTACCTCTTCTCTTTCTTTACCTATTTTCTTTCTTTACCTTTTCTGTCTTTACCTCTTCTCTTTCTTTACCTCTTCTGTCTTTACCTCTTCTGTCTTTACCTCTTCTCTTTCTTTACCTCTTCTGTCTTTACCTCTTCTGTCTTTACCTCTTCTCTTTCTTTACCTCTTCTCTTTCTTTACCCCTTCTGTCTTTACCTCTTCTCTTTCTTTACCTCTTCTCTTTCTTTACCTCTTCTGTCTTTACCTCTTCTCTTTCTTTACCTATTCTCTTTCTTTACCTCTTCTCTTTCTATCTATCTTCTGTCTTTACCTCTTCTCTTTCTTTACCTCTTCTCTTTCTTTACCTCTTCTGTCTTTACCTCTTCTCTTTACCTCTTCTCTTTCTTTACCTATTCTCTTTCTTTACCTCTTCTGTCTTCACCTCTTCTCTTTCTTTACCTCTTCTCTTTCTTCACCTCTTCTCTTTCTTTACCTCTGCTGTCTTTACCTCTTCTCTTTCTTTACCTCTTCTGTCTTTACCTCTTCTCTTTCCTTACCTCTTCTCTTTCTTTACCTATTCTCTGTCTTTACCTCTTCTGTCTTTACCTCTTCTCTTTCTTTACCTCTTCTGTCTTTACCTCTTCTGTCTTTACCTCTTCTCTTTCTTTACCTCTTCTCTTTCTTTACCCCTTCTGTCTTTACCTCTTCTCTTTCTTTACCTCTTCTCTTTCTTTACCTCTTCTGTCTTTACCTCTTCTCTTTCTTTACCTCTTCTGTCTTTACCTCTTCTCTTTCTTAACCTCTTCTGTCTTTACCTCTTCTGTCTTTACCTCTTCTCTTTCTTAACCTCTTCTGTCTTTACCTCTTCTGTCTTTACCTCTTCTCTTACTTTACCTCTTCTCTTTCTTTACCTCTTCTGTCTTTACCTCTTCTCTTTTTTACCTCCTTTCTTTCTTTACCTCTTCTTTCTTTACCTCTTCTGTCTTTACCTTTTCTCTTTCTTTACCTCTTCTGTCTTTACCTCTTCTCTTTCTTTACCTATTCTCTTTCTTTACCTCTTCTCTTTCTATCTATCTTCTGTCTTTACCTCTTCTCTTTCTTTACCTCTTCTCTTTCTTTACCTCTTCTGTCTTTACCTCTTCTCTTTACCTCTTCTCTTTCTTTACCTATTCTCTTTCTTTACCTCTTCTGTCTTCACCTCTTCTCTTTCTTTACCTCTTCTCTTTCTTCACCTGTTCTCTTTCTTTACCTCTGCTGTCTTTACCTCTTCTCTTTCTTTACCTCTTCTCTTTCTTTACCTCTTCTGTCTTTACCTCTTCTCTTTCTTTACCTCTTCTGTCTTTACCTCTTCTCTTTCTTAACCTCTTCTGTCTTTACCTCTTCTGTCTTTACCTCTTCTCTTTCTTAACCTCTTCTGTCTTTACCTCTTCTGTCTTTACCTCTTCTCTTACTTTACCTCTTCTCTTTCTTTACCTCTTCTGTCTTTACCTCTTCTCTTTTTTACCTCCTTTCTTTCTTTACCTCTTCTTTCTTTACCTCTTCTGTCTTTACCTCTTCTCTTTCTTTACCTCTTCTCTTTCTTTACCTATTTTCTTTCTTTACCTTTTCTGTCTTTACCTCTTCTCTTTCTTTACCTCTTCTCTTTCTTTACCTCTTCTGTCTTTACCTCTTCTCTTTCTTTACCTCTTATGTCTTTACCTCTTCTCTTTCTTTACCTCTTCTGTCTTTACCTCTTCTCTTTCTTTACCTTTTCTGTCTTTACCTATTCTCTTACTTTACCTCTTCTCTTTCTTTACCTATTCTCTTTCTTTACCTCTTCTGTCCTTACCTCTTCTGTCTTTATTTCTTCTGTCTTTACCTCTTCTCTTTCTTTACCTATTCTCTTTCTTTACCTCTT
The DNA here is from genome assembly GCF_029633865.1 of Lampris incognitus. Taxonomy (NCBI): domain Eukaryota; kingdom Metazoa; phylum Chordata; class Actinopteri; order Lampriformes; family Lampridae; genus Lampris; species Lampris incognitus. The sequence continues at coordinate 71,043,724 of NC_079211.1, forward strand.
CTCTTTCTATCTATCTTCTGTCTTTACCTCTTCTCTTTCTTTACCTCTTCTCTTTCTTTACCTCTTCTGTCTTTACCTCTTCTCTTTACCTCTTCTCTTTCTTTACCTATTCTCTTTCTTTACCTCTTCTGTCTTCACCTCTTCTCTTTCTTTACCTCTTCTCTTTCTTCACCTGTTCTCTTTCTTTACCTCTGCTGTCTTTACCTCTTCTCTTTCTTTACCTCTTCTGTCTTTACCTCTTCTCTTTCCTTACCTCTTCTCTTTCTTTACCTATTCTCTTTCTTTACCTCTTCTCTTTCTTTACCTCTTCTCTTTCTATCTATCTTCTGTCTTTACCTCTTCTCTTCACCTCTTCTCTTTCTTTACCTATTCTCTTTCTTTACCTCTTCTGTCTTTACCTTTTCTCTTTCTTTACCTCTTCTGTCTTTACCTCTTCTCTTTCTTTACCTCTTCTGTCTTTACCTCTTCTCTTTCTTTACCTCTTATGTCTTTACCTCTTCTCTTTCTTTACCTCTTCTGTCTTTACCTCTTCTCTTTCCTTACCTCTTCTCTTTCTTTACCTATTCTCTTTCTTTACCTCTTCTCTTTCTTTACCTCTTCTCTTTCTATCTATCTTCTGTCTTTACCTCTTCTCTTCACCTCTTCTCTTTCTTTACCTATTCTCTTTCTTTACCTCTTCTGTCTTTACCTTTTCTCTTTCTTTACCTCTTCTCTCTTTACCTCTTCTCTTTCTTTACCTCTTCTGTCTTTACCTATTCTCTTACTTTACCTCTTCTCTTTCTTTACCTCTTCTGTCTTTACCCCTTCTCTTTCTTTACCTCTTCTCTTTCTTTACCTATTTTCTTTCTTTACCTTTTCTGTCTTTACCTCTTCTCTTTCTTTACCTCTTCTCTTTCTTTACCTCTTCTGTCTTTACCTCTTCTGTCTTTACCTCTTCTCTTTCTTTACCTCTTCTGTCTTTACCTCTTCTGTCTTTACCTCTTCTCTTTCTTTACCTCTTCTCTTTCTTTACCCCTTCTGTCTTTACCTCTTCTCTTTCTTTACCTCTTCTCTTTCTTTACCTCTTCTGTCTTTACCTCTTCTCTTTCTTTACCTATTCTCTTTCTTTACCTCTTCTGTCTTCACCTCTTCTCTTTCTTTACCTCTTCTCTTTCTTCACCTCTTCTCTTTCTTTACCTCTGCTGTCTTTACCTCTTCTCTTTCTTTACCTCTTCTGTCTTTACCTCTTCTCTTTCCTTACCTCTTCTCTTTCTTTACCTATTCTCTGTCTTTACCTCTTCTGTCTTTACCTCTTCTCTTTCTTTACCTCTTCTGTCTTTACCTCTTCTGTCTTTACCTCTTCTCTTTCTTTACCTCTTCTCTTTCTTTACCCCTTCTGTCTTTACCTCTTCTCTTTCTTTACCTCTTCTCTTTCTTTACCTCTTCTGTCTTTACCTCTTCTCTTTCTTTACCTCTTCTGTCTTTACCTCTTCTCTTTCTTAACCTCTTCTGTCTTTACCTCTTCTGTCTTTACCTCTTCTCTTTCTTAACCTCTTCTGTCTTTACCTCTTCTGTCTTTACCTCTTCTCTTCCTTTACCTCTTCTCTTTCTTTACCTCTTCTGTCTTTACCTCTTCTCTTTCTTTACCTCCTTTCTTTCTTTACCTCTTCTTTCTTTACCTCTTCTGTCTTTACCTTTTCTCTTTCTTTACCTCTTCTGTCTTTACCTCTTCTCTTTCTTTACCTCTTCTGTCTTTACCTATTCTCTTACTTTACCTCTTCTCTTTCTTTACCTCTTCTGTCTTTACCTCTTCTCTTTCTTTACCTCTTCTCTTTCTTTACCTATTTTCTTTCTTTACCTTTTCTGTCTTTACCTCTTCTCTTTCTTTACCTCTTCTCTTTCTTTACCTCTTCTGTCTTTACCTCTTCTCTTTCTTTACCTCTTATGTCTTTACCTCTTCTCTTTCTTTACCTCTTCTGTCTTTACCTCTTCTCTTTCTTTACCTTTTCTGTCTTTACCTATTCTCTTACTTTACCTCTTCTCTTTCTTTACCTATTCTCTTTCTTTACCTCTTCTGTCCTTACCTCTTCTGTCTTTATTTCTTCTGTCTTTACCTCTTCTCTTTCTTTACCTATTCTCTTTCTTTACCTCTTCTCTTTCTATCTATCTTCTGTCTTTACCTCTTCTCTTTCTTTACCTCTTCTCTTTCTTTACCTCTTCTGTCTTTACCTCTTCTCTTTACCTCTTCTCTTTCTTTACCTATTCTCTTTCTTTACCTCTTCTGTCTTCACCTCTTCTCTTTCTTTACCTCTTCTCTTTCTTCACCTGTTCTCTTTCTTTACCTCTGCTGTCTTTACCTCTTCTCTTTCTTTACCTCTTCTGTCTTTACCTCTTCTCTTTCCTTACCTCTTCTCTTTCTTTACCTATTCTCTTTCTTTACCTCTTCTCTTTCTTTACCTCTTCTCTTTCTATCTATCTTCTGTCTTTACCTCTTCTCTTCACCTCTTCTCTTTCTTTACCTATTCTCTTTCTTTACCTCTTCTGTCTTTACCTTTTCTCTTTCTTTACCTCTTCTGTCTTTACCTCTTCTCTTTCTTTACCTCTTCTGTCTTTACCTCTTCTCTTTCTTTACCTCTTATGTCTTTACCTCTTCTCTTTCTTTACCTCTTCTGTCTTTACCTCTTCTCTTTCCTTACCTCTTCTCTTTCTTTACCTATTCTCTTTCTTTACCTCTTCTCTTTCTTTACCTCTTCTCTTTCTATCTATCTTCTGTCTTTACCTCTTCTCTTCACCTCTTCTCTTTCTTTACCTATTCTGTCTTTACCTCTTCTGTCTTTACCTCTTCTCTTTCTTTACCTCTTCTCTTTCTTTACCCCTTCTGTCTTTACCTCTTCTCTTTCTTTACCTCTTCTCTTTCTTTACCTCTTCTGTCTTTACCTCTTCTCTTTCTTTACCTATTCTCTTTCTTTACCTCTTCTGTCTTCACCTCTTCTCTTTCTTTACCTCTTCTCTTTCTTCACCTCTTCTCTTTCTTTACCTCTGCTGTCTTTACCTCTTCTCTTTCTTTACCTCTTCTGTCTTTACCTCTTCTCTTTCCTTACCTCTTCTCTTTCTTTACCTATTCTCTGTCTTTACCTCTTCTGTCTTTACCTCTTCTCTTTCTTTACCTCTTCTGTCTTTACCTCTTCTGTCTTTACCTCTTCTCTTTCTTTACCTCTTCTCTTTCTTTACCCCTTCTGTCTTTACCTCTTCTCTTTCTTTACCTCTTCTCTTTCTTTACCTCTTCTGTCTTTACCTCTTCTCTTTCTTTACCTCTTCTGTCTTTACCTCTTCTCTTTCTTAACCTCTTCTGTCTTTACCTCTTCTGTCTTTACCTCTTCTCTTTCTTAACCTCTTCTGTCTTTACCTCTTCTGTCTTTACCTCTTCTCTTCCTTTACCTCTTCTCTTTCTTTACCTCTTCTGTCTTTACCTCTTCTCTTTCTTTACCTCCTTTCTTTCTTTACCTCTTCTTTCTTTACCTCTTCTGTCTTTACCTTTTCTCTTTCTTTACCTCTTCTGTCTTTACCTCTTCTCTTTCTTTACCTCTTCTGTCTTTACCTATTCTCTTACTTTACCTCTTCTCTTTCTTTACCTCTTCTGTCTTTACCTCTTCTCTTTCTTTACCTCTTCTCTTTCTTTACCTATTTTCTTTCTTTACCTTTTCTGTCTTTACCTCTTCTCTTTCTTTACCTCTTCTCTTTCTTTACCTCTTCTGTCTTTACCTCTTCTCTTTCTTTACCTCTTATGTCTTTACCTCTTCTCTTTCTTTACCTCTTCTGTCTTTACCTCTTCTCTTTCTTTACCTTTTCTGTCTTTACCTATTCTCTTACTTTACCTCTTCTCTTTCTTTACCTATTCTCTTTCTTTACCTCTTCTGTCCTTACCTCTTCTGTCTTTATTTCTTCTGTCTTTACCTCTTCTCTTTCTTTACCTATTCTCTTTCTTTACCTCTTCTCTTTCTATCTATCTTCTGTCTTTACCTCTTCTCTTTCTTTACCTCTTCTCTTTCTTTACCTCTTCTGTCTTTACCTCTTCTCTTTACCTCTTCTCTTTCTTTACCTATTCTCTTTCTTTACCTCTTCTGTCTTCACCTCTTCTCTTTCTTTACCTCTTCTCTTTCTTCACCTGTTCTCTTTCTTTACCTCTGCTGTCTTTACCTCTTCTCTTTCTTTACCTCTTCTGTCTTTACCTCTTCTCTTTCCTTACCTCTTCTCTTTCTTTACCTATTCTCTTTCTTTACCTCTTCTCTTTCTTTACCTCTTCTCTTTCTATCTATCTTCTGTCTTTACCTCTTCTCTTCACCTCTTCTCTTTCTTTACCTATTCTCTTTCTTTACCTCTTCTGTCTTTACCTTTTCTCTTTCTTTACCTCTTCTGTCTTTACCTCTTCTCTTTCTTTACCTCTTCTGTCTTTACCTCTTCTCTTTCTTTACCTCTTATGTCTTTACCTCTTCTCTTTCTTTACCTCTTCTGTCTTTACCTCTTCTCTTTCCTTACCTCTTCTCTTTCTTTACCTATTCTCTTTCTTTACCTCTTCTCTTTCTTTACCTCTTCTCTTTCTATCTATCTTCTGTCTTTACCTCTTCTCTTCACCTCTTCTCTTTCTTTACCTATTCTCTTTCTTTACCTCTTCTGTCTTTACCTTTTCTCTTTCTTTACCTCTTCTCTCTTTACCTCTTCTCTTTCTTTACCTCTTCTGTCTTTACCTATTCTCTTACTTTACCTCTTCTCTTTCTTTACCTCTTCTGTCTTTACCTCTTCTCTTTCTTTACCTATTTTCTTTCTTTACCTTTTCTGTCTTTACCTCTTCTCTTTCTTTACCTCTTCTCTTTCTTTACCTCTTCTGTCTTTACCTCTTCTGTCTTTACCTCTTCTCTTTCTTTACCTCTTCTGTCTTTACCTCTTCTGTCTTTACCTCTTCTCTTTCTTTACCTCTTCTCTTTCTTTACCCCTTCTGTCTTTACCTCTTCTCTTTCTTTACCTCTTCTCTTTCTTTACCTCTTCTGTCTTTACCTCTTCTCTTTCTTTACCTATTCTCTTTCTTTACCTCTTCTGTCTTCACCTCTTCTCTTTCTTTACCTCTTCTCTTTCTTCACCTCTTCTCTTTCTTTACCTCTGCTGTCTTTACCTCTTCTCTTTCTTTACCTCTTCTGTCTTTACCTCTTGTCTTTCCTTACCTCTTCTCTTTCTTTACCTATTCTCTGTCTTTACCTCTTCTGTCTTTACCTCTTCTCTTTCTTTACCTCTTCTGTCTTTACCTCTTCTGTCTTTACCTCTTCTCTTTCTTTACCTCTTCTCTTTCTTTACCCCTTCTGTCTTTACCTCTTCTCTTTCTTTACCTCTTCTCTTTCTTTACCTCTTCTGTCTTTACCTCTTCTCTTTCTTTACCTCTTCTGTCTTTACCTCTTCTCTTTCTTAACCTCTTCTGTCTTTACCTCTTCTGTCTTTACCTCTTCTCTTTCTTAACCTCTTCTGTCTTTACCTCTTCTGTCTTTACCTCTTCTCTTCCTTTACCTCTTCTCTTTCTTTACCTCTTCTGTCTTTACCTCTTCTCTTTCTTTACCTCCTTTCTTTCTTTACCTCTTCTTTCTTTACCTCTTCTGTCTTTACCTTTTCTCTTTCTTTACCTCTTCTGTCTTTACCTCTTCTCTTTCTTTACCTCTTCTGTCTTTACCTATTCTCTTACTTTACCTCTTCTCTTTCTTTACCTCTTCTGTCTTTACCTCTTCTCTTTCTTTACCTCTTCTCTTTCTTTACCTATTTTCTTTCTTTACCTTTTCTGTCTTTACCTCTTCTCTTTCTTTACCTCTTCTCTTTCTTTACCTCTTCTGTCTTTACCTCTTCTCTTTCTTTACCTCTTATGTCTTTACCTCTTCTCTTTCTTTACCTCTTCTGTCTTTACCTCTTCTCTTTCTTTACCTTTTCTGTCTTTACCTATTCTCTTACTTTACCTCTTCTCTTTCTTTACCTATTCTCTTTCTTTACCTCTTCTGTCCTTACCTCTTCTGTCTTTATTTCTTCTGTCTTTACCTCTTCTCTTTCTTTACCTATTCTCTTTCTTTACCTCTTCTCTTTCTATCTATCTTCTGTCTTTACCTCTTCTCTTTCTTTACCTCTTCTCTTTCTTTACCTCTTCTGTCTTTACCTCTTCTCTTTACCTCTTCTCTTTCTTTACCTATTCTCTTTCTTTACCTCTTCTGTCTTCACCTCTTCTCTTTCTTTACCTCTTCTCTTTCTTCACCTGTTCTCTTTCTTTACCTCTGCTGTCTTTACCTCTTCTCTTTCTTTACCTCTTCTGTCTTTACCTCTTCTCTTTCCTTACCTCTTCTCTTTCTTTACCTATTCTCTTTCTTTACCTCTTCTCTTTCTTTACCTCTTCTCTTTCTATCTATCTTCTGTCTTTACCTCTTCTCTTCACCTCTTCTCTTTCTTTACCTATTCTCTTTCTTTACCTCTTCTGTCTTTACCTTTTCTCTTTCTTTACCTCTTCTGTCTTTACCTCTTCTCTTTCTTTACCTCTTCTGTCTTTACCTCTTCTCTTTCTTTACCTCTTATGTCTTTACCTCTTCTCTTTCTTTACCTCTTCTGTCTTTACCTCTTCTCTTTCCTTACCTCTTCTCTTTCTTTACCTATTCTCTTTCTTTACCTCTTCTCTTTCTTTACCTCTTCTCTTTCTATCTATCTTCTGTCTTTACCTCTTCTCTTCACCTCTTCTCTTTCTTTACCTATTCTCTTTCTTTACCTCTTCTGTCTTTACCTTTTCTCTTTCTTTACCTCTTCTCTCTTTACCTCTTCTCTTTCTTTACCTCTTCTGTCTTTACCTATTCTCTTACTTTACCTCTTCTCTTTCTTTACCTCTTCTGTCTTTACCCCTTCTCTTTCTTTACCTCTTCTCTTTCTTTACCTATTTTCTTTCTTTACCTTTTCTGTCTTTACCTCTTCTCTTTCTTTACCTCTTCTCTTTCTTTACCTCTTCTGTCTTTACCTCTTCTGTCTTTACCTCTTCTCTTTCCTTACCTCTTCTGTCTTTACCTCTTCTGTCTTTACCTCTTCTCTTTCTTTACCTCTTCTCTTTCTTTACCCCTTCTGTCTTTACCTCTTCTCTTTCTTTACCTCTTCTCTTTCTTTACCTCTTCTGTCTTTACCTCTTCTCTTTCTTTACCTATTCTCTTTCTTTACCTCTTCTCTTTCTATCTATCTTCTGTCTTTACCTCTTCTCTTTCTTTACCTCTTCTCTTTCTTTACCTCTTCTGTCTTTACCTCTTCTCTTTACCTCTTCTCTTTCTTTACCTATTCTCTTTCTTTACCTCTTCTGTCTTCACCTCTTCTCTTTCTTTACCTCTTCTCTTTCTTCACCTCTTCTCTTTCTTTACCTCTGCTGTCTTTACCTCTTCTCTTTCTTTACCTCTTCTGTCTTTACCTCTTCTCTTTCCTTACCTCTTCTCTTTCTTTACCTATTCTCTGTCTTTACCTCTTCTGTCTTTACCTCTTCTCTTTCTTTACCTCTTCTGTCTTTACCTCTTCTGTCTTTACCTCTTCTCTTTCTTTACCTCTTCTCTTTCTTTACCCCTTCTGTCTTTACCTCTTCTCTTTCTTTACCTCTTCTCTTTCTTTACCTCTTCTGTCTTTACCTCTTCTCTTTCTTTACCTCTTCTGTCTTTACCTCTTCTCTTTCTTAACCTCTTCTGTCTTTACCTCTTCTGTCTTTACCTCTTCTCTTTCTTTACCTCTTTTCTTTCTTTACCTCTTCTTTCTTTACCTCTTCTGTCTTTACCTTTTCTCTTTCTTTACCTCTTCTGTCTTTACCTCTTCTCTTTCTTTACCTCTTCTGTCTTTACCTATTCTCTTACTTTACCTCTTCTCTTTCTTTACCTCTTCTGTCTTTACCTCTTCTCATTCTTTACCTCTTCTCTTTCTTTACCTATTTTCTTTCTTTACCTTTTCTGTCTTTACCTCTTCTCTTTCTTTACCTCTTCTCTTTCTTTACCTCTTCTGTCTTTACCTCTTCTCTTTCTTTACCTCTTATGTCTTTACCTCTTCTGTCTTTACCTCTTCTGTCTTTACCTCTTCTCTTTCTTTACCTTTTCTGTCTTTACCTATTCTCTTACTTTACCTCTTCTCTTTCTTTACCTATTCTCTTACTTTACCTCTTCTGTCCTTACCTCTTCTGTCTTTATTTCTTCTGTCTTTACCTCTTCTCTTTCTTTACCTATTCTCTTTCTTTACCTCTTCTCTTTCTATCTATCTTCTGTCTTTACCTCTTCTCTTTCTTTACCTCTTCTCTTTCTTTACCTCTTCTGTCTTTACCTCTTCTCTTTACCTCTTCTCTTTCTTTACCTATTCTCTTTCTTCACCTCTTCTCTTTCTTTACCTCTTCTCTTTCTTCACCTGTTCTCTTTCTTTACCTCTGCTGTCTTTACCTCTTCTCTTTCTTTACCTCTTCTGTCTTTACCTCTTCTCTTTCCTTACCTCTTCTCTTTCTTTACCTATTCTCTTTCTTTACCTCTTCTCTTTCTTTACCTCTTCTCTTTCTATCTATCTTCTGTCTTTACCTCTTCTCTTCACCTCTTCTCTTTCTTTACCTATTCTCTTTCTTTACCTCTTCTGTCTTTACCTTTTCTCTTTTTTTACCTCTTCTGTCTTTACCTCTTCTCTTTCTTTACCTCTTCTGTCTTTACCTATTCTCTTACTTTACCTCTTCTCTTTCTTTACCTCTTCTGTCTTTACCCCTTCTCTTTCTTTACCTCTTCTCTTTCTTTACCTATTTTCTTTCTTTACCTTTTCTGTCTTTACCTCTTCTCTTTCTTTACCTCTTCTCTTTCTTTACCTCTTCTGTCTTTACCTCTTCTCTTTCTTTACCTCTTATGTCTTTACCTCTTCTCTTTCTTTACCTCTTCTGTCTTTACCTCTTCTCTTTCTTTACCTTTTCTGTCTTTACCTATTCTCTTACTTTACCTCTTCTCTTTCTTTACCTATTCTCTTTCTTTACCTCTTCTGTCCTTACCTCTTCTGTCTTTATTTCTTCTGTCTTTACCTCTTCTCTTTCTTTACCTATTCTCTTTCTTTACCTCTTCTCTTTCTATCTATCTTCTGTCTTTACCTCTTCTCTTTCTTTACCTCTTCTCTTTCTTTACCTCTTCTGTCTTTACCTCTTCTCTTTACCTCTTCTCTTTCTTTACCTATTCTCTTTCTTTACCTCTTCTGTCTTCACCTCTTCTCTTTCTTTACCTCTTCTCTTTCTTCACCTGTTCTCTTTCTTTACCTCTGCTGTCTTTACCTCTTCTCTTTCTTTACCTCTTCTGTCTTTACCTCTTCTCTTTCCTTACCTCTTCTCTTTCTTTACCTATTCTCTTTCTTTACCTCTTCTCTTTCTTTACCTCTTCTCTTTCTATCTATCTTCTGTCTTTACCTCTTCTCTTCACCTCTTCTCTTTCTTTACCTATTCTCTTTCTTTACCTCTTCTGTCTTTACTTCTTCTCTTTCCTTACCTCTTCTCTTTCTTTACCTCTTCTCTTTCTTTACCTCTTCTCTTTCTTTACCTCTGTTCTTCCTTTACCTCTTCTGTCTTTACCTCTTCTGTCTTTACCTCTTCTCTTTCTTTACCTCTTCTGTCTTTACCTCTTCTGTCTTTACCTCTTCTCTTTCTTTACCTCTTCTCTTTCTTAACCCCTTCTGTCTTTACCTCTTCTCTTTCTTTACCTCTTCTCTTTCTTTACCTCTTCTGTTTTTACCTCTTCTCTTTCTTTACCTCTTCTGTCTTTACCTCTTCTCTTTACCTCTTCTCTTTCTTTACCTATTCTCTTTCTTTACCTCTTCTGTCTTCACCTCTTCTCTTTCTTTACCTCTTCTCTTTCTTCACCTCTTCTCTTTCTTTACCTCTGCTGTCTTTACCTCTTCTCTTTCTTTACCTCTTCTGTCTTTACCTCTTCTCTTTCCTTACCTCTTCTCTTTCTTTACCTATTCTCTGTCTTTACCTCTTCTGTCTTTACCTCTTCTCTTTCTTTACCTCTTCTGTCTTTACCTCTTCTGTCTTTACCTCTTCTCTTTCTTTACCTCTTCTCTTTCTTTACCCCTTCTGTCTTTACCTCTTCTCTTTCTTTACCTCTTCTCTTTCTTTACCTCTTCTGTCTTTACCTCTTCTCTTTCTTTACCTCTTCTGTCTTTACCTCTTCTCTTTCTTAACCTCTTCTGTCTTTACCTCTTCTGTCTTTACCTCTTCTCTTTCTTTACCTCTTTTCTTTCTTTACCTCTTCTTTCTTTACCTCTTCTGTCTTTACCTTTTCTCTTTCTTTACCTCTTCTGTCTTTACCTCTTCTCTTTCTTTACCTCTTCTGTCTTTACCTATTCTCTTACTTTACCTCTTCTCTTTCTTTACCTCTTCTGTCTTTACCTCTTCTCTTTCTTTACCTCTTCTCTTTCTTTACCTATTTTCTTTCTTTACCTTTTCTGTCTTTACCTCTTCTCTTTCTTTACCTCTTCTCTTTCTTTACCTCTTCTGTCTTTACCTCTTCTCTTTCTTTACCTCTTATGTCTTTACCTCTTCTCTTTCTTTACCTCTTCTGTCTTTACCTCTTCTCTTTCTTTACCTTTTCTGTCTTTACCTATTCTCTTACTTTACCTCTTCTCTTTCTTTACCTATTCTCTTTCTTTACCTCTTCTGTCCTTACCTCTTCTGTCTTTATTTCTTCTGTCTTTACCTCTTCTCTTTCTTTACCTCTTCTCTTTCTTTACCTCTTCTCTTTCTATCTATCTTCTGTCTTTACCTCTTCTCTTTCTTTACCTCTTCTCTTTCTTTACCTCTTCTGTCTTTACCTCTTCTCTTTACCTCTTCTCTTTCTTTACCTATTCTCTTTCTTTACCTCTTCTGTCTTCACCTCTTCTCTTTCTTTACCTCTTCTCTTTCTTCACCTGTTCTCTTTCTTTACCTCTGCTGTCTTTACCTCTTCTCTTTCTTTACGTCTTCTGTCTTTACCTCTTCTCTTTCCTTACCTCTTCTCTTTCTTTACCTATTCTCTTTCTTTACCTCTTCTCTTTCTTTACCTCTTCTCTTTCTATCTATCTTCTGTCTTTACCTCTTCTCTTCACCTCTTCTCTTTCTTTACCTATTCTCTTTCTTTACCTCTTCTGTCTTTACCTTTTCTCTTTCTTTACCTCTTCTGTCTTTACCTCTTCTCTTTCTTTACCTCTTCTGTCTTTACCTATTCTCTTACTTTACCTCTTCTCTTTCTTTACCTCTTCTGTCTTTACCCCTTCTCTTTCTTTACCTCTTCTCTTTCTTTACCTATTTTCTTTCTTTACCTTTTCTGTCTTTACCTCTTCTCTTTCTTTACCTCTTCTGTCTTTACCTCTTCTCTTTCTTTACCTCTTATGTCTTTACCTCTTCTCTTTCTTTACCTCATCTGTCTTTACCTCTTCTCTTTCCTTACCTCTTCTCTTTCTTTACCTATTCTCTTTCTTTACCTCTTCTCTTTCTTTACCTCTTCTCTCTCTATCTATCTTCTGTCTTTACCTCTTCTCTTCACCTCTTCTCTTTCTTTACCTATTCTCTTTCTTTACCTCTTCTGTCTTTACCTTTTCTCTTTCTTTACCTCTTCTGTCTTTACCTCTTCTCTTTCTTTACCTCTTCTGTCTTTACCTATTCTCTTACTTTACCTCTTCTCTTTCTTTACCTCTTCTGTCTTTACCCCTTCTCTTTCTTTACCTCTTCTCTTTCTTTACCTATTTTCTTTCTTTACCTTTTCTGTCTTTACCTCTTCTCTTTCTTTACCTCTTCTCTTTCTTTACCTCTTCTGTCTTTACCTCTTCTCTTTCTTTACCTCTTATGTCTTTACCTCTTCTCTTTCTTTACCTCTTCTGTCTTTACCTCTTCTCTTTCTTTACCTTTTCTGTCTTTACCTATTCTCTTACTTTACCTCTTCTCTTTCTTTACCTATTCTCTTTCTTTACCTCTTCTGTCCTTACCTCTTCTGTCTTTATTTCTTCTGTCTTTACCTCTTCTCTTTCTTTACCTATTCTCTTTCTTTACCTCTTCTCTTTCTATCTATCTTCTGTCTTTACCTCTTCTCTTTCTTTACCTCTTCTCTTTCTTTACCTCTTCTGTCTTTACCTCTTCTCTTTACCTCTTCTCTTTCTTTACCTATTCTCTTTCTTTACCTCTTCTGTCTTCACCTCTTCTCTTTCTTTACCTCTTCTCTTTCTTCACCTGTTCTCTTTCTTTACCTCTGCTGTCTTTACCTCTTCTCTTTCTTTACCTCTTCTGTCTTTACCTCTTCTCTTTCCTTACCTCTTCTGTTTCTTTACCTATTCTCTTTCTTTACCTCTTCTCTTTCTTTACCTCTTCTCTTTCTATCTATCTTCTGTCTTTACCTCTTCTCTTCACCTCTTCTCTTTCTTTACCTATTCTCTTTCTTTACCTCTTCTGTCTTTACTTCTTCTCTTTCCTTACCTCTTCTCTTTCTTTACCTCTTCTCTTTCTTTACCTCTTCTCTTTCTTTACCTCTGTTCTTCCTTTACCTCTTCTGTCTTTACCTCTTCTGTCTTTACCTCTTCTCTTTCTTTACCTCTTCTGTCTTTACCTCTTCTGTCTTTACCTCTTCTCTTTCTTTACCTCTTCTCTTTCTTAACCCCTTCTGTCTTTACCTCTTCTCTTTCTTTACCTCTTCTCTTTCTTTACCTCTTCTGTTTTTACCTCTTCTCTTTCTTTACCTCTTCTGTCTTTACCTCTTCTCTTTCTTTACCTCTTCTGTCTTTACCTCTTCTGTCTTTACCTCTTCTCTTTCTTTCCCTCTTCTCTTTCTTTACCTCTTCTGTCTTTACCTCTTCTGTCTTTACCTCTTCTCTTTCTTTAACTCTTCTGTCTTTACCTCTTCTCTTTCTTTACCTCTTCTCTTTCTATCTATCTTCTGTCTTTACCTCTTCTGTCTTTACCTCTTCTCTTTCTTTATCTCTTCTGTCTTCATTTCTTCTGTCTTTACCTCTTCTCTTTCTTTACCTATTCTCTTTCTTTACCTCTTCTCTGTCTATCTATCTTCTGTCTTTACCTCTTCTGTCTTTACCTCTTCTCTTTCTTTACCTCTTCTCTTTCTATCTATCTTCTGTCTTTACGTCTTCTCTTTACCTCTTCTCTTTCTTTACCTCTTCTCTTTACCTCTTCTCTTTCTTTACCTCTTCTCTTTCTTCACCTCTTCTCTTTTTTTACCTCTTCTGTCTTTACCTCTTCTCTTTCCTTACCTCTTCTCTTTCCTTACCTCTTCTCTTTCTTTACCTATTTTCTTTCTTTACCTCTTCTGTCTTTACCTCTTCTCTTTCTTTACCTGTTCTCTTTCTTTACCTCTTCTGTCTTTACCTCTTCTGTCTTTACCTCTTCTCTTTCTTTACCTCTTCTGTCTTTACCTCTTCTCTTTCTATCTATCTTCTGTCTTTACCTCTTCTCTTTCTTTACCTCTTCTCTTTCTTTACCTCTTCTGTCTTTACCTCTTCTCTTTACCTCTTCTCTTTCTTTACCTATTCTCTTTCTTTACCTCTTCTGTCTTCACCTCTTCTCTTTCTTTACCTCTTCTCTTTCTTCACCTCTTCTCTTTCTTTACCTCTGCTGTCTTTACCTCTTCTGTTTCTTTACCTCTTCTGTCTTTACCTCTTCTCTTTCCTTACCTCTTCTCTTTCTTTACCTATTCTCTTTCTTTACCTCTTCTCTTTCTTTACCCCTTCTGTCTTTACCTCTTCTCTTTCTTTACCTCTTCTCTTTCTTTACCTCTTCCGTCTTTACCTCTTCTCTTTACCTCTTCTCTTTCTTTACCTATTCTCTGTCTTTACCTCTTCTGTCTTTACCTCTTCTCTTTCTTTACCTCTTCTGTCTTTACCTCTTCTGTCTTTACCTCTTCTCTTTCTTTACCTCTTCTCTTTCTTTACCCCTTCTGTCTTTACCTCTTCTCTTTCTTTACCTCTTCTCTTTCTTTACCTCTTCTGTCTTTACCTCTTCTCTTTCTTTACCTCTTCTGTCTTTAACTCTTCTGTCTTTACCTCTTCTCTTCCTTTACCTCTTCTCTTTCTTTACCTCTTCTGTCTTTACCTCTTCTCTTTCTTTACCTCTTCTCTTTCTTTACCTCTTCTTTCTTTACCTCTTCTGTCTTTACCATTTCTCTTTCTTTACCTCTTCTGTCTTTACCTCTTCTCTTTCTTTACCTCTTCTGTCTTTACCTATTCTCTTACTTTACCTCTTCTCTTTCTTTACCTCTTCTGTCTTTACCTCTTCTCTTTCTTTACCTCTTCTCTTTCTTTACCTCTTTTCTTTCTTTACCCCTTCTGTCTTTACCTCTTCTCTTTCTTTACCTCTTTTCTTTCTTTACCTCTTCTCTTTACCTCTTCTCTTTCTTTACCTATTCTCTTTCTTTACCTCTTCTGTCTTTACCTCTTCTCTTTCTTTACCTCTTCTCTTTCTTTACCTCTTCTGTCTTTACCCCTTCTCTTTCTTTACCTCTTCTCTTTCTTTACCTATTTTCTTTCTTTACCTTTTCTGTCTTTACCTCTTCTCTTTCTTTACCTCTTCTCTTTCTTTACCTCTTCTGTCTTTACCTCTTCTCTTTCTTTACCTCTTATGTCTTTACCTCTTCTCTTTCTTTACCTCTTCTGTCTTTACCTCTTCTCTTTCTTTACCTTTTCTGTCTTTACCTATTCTCTTACTTTACCTCTTCTCTTTCTTTACCTATTCTCTTTCTTTACCTCTTCTGTCCTTACCTCTTCTGTCTTTATTTCTTCTGTCTTTACCTCTTCTCTTTCTTTACCTATTCTCTTTCTTTACCTCTTCTCTTTCTATCTATCTTCTGTCTTTACCTCTTCTCTTTCTTTACCTCTTCTCTTTCTTTACCTCTTCTGTCTTTACCTCTTCTCTTTACCTCTTCTCTTTCTTTACCTATTCTCTTTCTTTACCTCTTCTGTCTTTACCTCTTCTTTCTTTACCTCTTCTCTTTCTTCACCTCTTCTCTTTCTTTACCTCTGCTGTCTTTACCTCTTCTCTTTCTTTACCTCTTCTGTCTTTACCTCTTCTCTTTCCTTACCTCTTCTCTTTCTTTACCTATTCTCTTTCTTTACCTCTTCTCTTTCTTTACCTCTTCTCTTTCTATTTATCTTCTGTCTTTACCTCTTCTCTTCACCTCTTCTCTTTCTTTACCTATTCTCTTTCTTTACCTCTTCTGTCTTTACCTCTTCTCTTTCTTTACCTCTTCTGTCTTTACTTCTTCTCTTTCCTTACCTCTTCTCTTTCTTTACCTCTTCTCTTTCTTTACCTCTTCTCTTTCTTTACCTCTGTTCTTCCTTTACCTCTTCTGTCTTTACCTCTTCTGTCTTTACCTCTTCTCTTTCTTTACCTCTTCTGTCTTTACCTCTTCTGTCTTTACCTCTTCTCTTTCTTTACCTCTTCTCTTTCTTTACCCCTTCTGTCTTTACCTCTTTTCTTTCTTTACCTCTTCTCTTTCTTTACCTCTTCTGTCTTTACCTCTTCTCTTTCTTTACCTTTTCTGTCTTTACCTATTCTCTTACTTTACCTCTTCTCTTTCTTTACCTATTCTCTTTCTTTACCTCTTCTGTCCTTACCTCTTCTGTCTTTATTTCTTCTGTCTTTACCTCTTCTCTTTCTTTACCTCTTCTCTTTCTTTACCTCTTCTGTCTTTACCTATTCTCTTACTTTACCTCTTCTCTTTCTTTACCTCTTCTGTCTTTACCCCTTCTCTTTCTTTACCTCTTCTCTTTCTTTACCTATTTTCTTTCTTTACCTTTTCTGTCTTTACCTCTTCTCTTTCTTTACCTCTTCTCTTTCTTTACCTCTTCTGTCTTTACCTCTTCTCTTTCTTTACCTCTTATGTCTTTACCTCTTCTCTTTCTTTACCTCTTCTGTCTTTACCTCTTCTCTTTCCTTACCTCTTCTCTTTCTTTACCTATTCTCTTTCTTTACCTCTTCTCTTTCTTTACCTCTTCTCTTTCTATCTATCTTCTGTCTTTACCTCTTCTCTTCACCTCTTCTCTTTCTTTACCTATTCTCTTTCTTTACCTCTTCTGTCTTTACCTTTTCTCTTTCTTTACCTCTTCTCTCTTTACCTCTTCTCTTTCTTTACCTCTTCTGTCTTTACCTCTTCTGTCTTTACCTCTTCTCTTTCTTTACCTCTTCTGTCTTTACCTCTTCTGTCTTTACCTCTTCTCTT
Organism: Lampris incognitus; assembly: GCF_029633865.1. NCBI lineage: Eukaryota > Metazoa > Chordata > Actinopteri > Lampriformes > Lampridae > Lampris > Lampris incognitus. The sequence continues at coordinate 71,059,935 of NC_079211.1, forward strand.
TCTTTACCTCTTCTCTTTCTTTACCCCTTCTGTCTTTACCTCTTCTCTTTCTTTACCTCTTCTCTTTCTTTACCTCTTCTGTCTTTACCTCTTCTCTTTCTTTACCTATTCTCTTTCTTTACCTCTTCTCTTTCTATCTATCTTCTGTCTTTACCTCTTCTCTTTCTTTACCTCTTCTCTTTCTTTACCTCTTCTGTCTTTACCTCTTCTCTTTACCTCTTCTCTTTCTTTACCTATTCTCTTTCTTTACCTCTTCTGTCTTCACCTCTTCTCTTTCTTTACCTCTTCTCTTTCTTCACCTCTTCTCTTTCTTTACCTCTGCTGTTTTTACCTCTTCTCTTTCTTTACCTCTTCTGTCTTTACCTCTTCTCTTTCCTTACCTCTTCTCTTTCTTTACCTATTCTCTGTCTTTACCTCTTCTGTCTTTACCTCTTCTCTATCTTTACCTCTTCTGTCTTTACCTCTTCTGTCTTTACCTCTTCTCTTTCTTTACCTCTTCTCTTTCTTTACCCCTTCTGTCTTTACCTCTTCTCTTTCTTTACCTCTTCTCTTTCTTTACCTCTTCTGTCTTTACCTCTTCTCTTTCTTTACCTCTTCTGTCTTTACCTCTTCTCTTTCTTAACCTCTTCTGTCTTTACCTCTTCTGTCTTTACCTCTTCTCTTTCTTTACCTCTTCTCTTTCTTTACCTATTTTCTTTCTTTACCTTTTCTGTCTTTACCTCTTCTCTTTCTTTACCTCTTCTCTTTCTTTACCTCTTCTGTCTTTACCTCTTCTCTTTCTTTACCTCTTATGTCTTTACCTCTTCTCTTTCTTTACCTCTTCTGTCTTTACCTCTTCTCTTTCTTTACCTTTTCTGTCTTTACCTATTCTCTTACTTTACCTCTTCTCTTTCTTTACCTATTCTCTTTCTTTACCTCTTCTGTCCTTACCTCTTCTGTCTTTATTTCTTCTGTCTTTACCTCTTCTCTTTCTTTACCTATTCTCTTTCTTTACCTCTTCTCTTTCTTTACCCCTTCTGTCTTTACCTCTTCTCTTTCTTTACCTCTTCTCTTTCTTTACCTCTTCTGTCTTTACCTCTTCTCTTTCTTTACCTTTTCTGTCTTTACCTATTCTCTTACTTTACCTCTTCTCTTTCTTTACCTATTCTCTTTCTTTACCTCTTCTGTCCTTACCTCTTCTGTCTTTATTTCTTCTGTCTTTACCTCTTCTCTTTCTTTACCTCTTCTCTTTCTTTACCTCTTCTGTCTTTACCTATTCTCTTACTTTACCTCTTCTCTTTCTTTACCTCTTCTGTCTTTACCCCTTCTCTTTCTTTACCTCTTCTCTTTCTTTACCTATTTTCTTTCTTTACCTTTTCTGTCTTTACCTCTTCTCTTTCTTTACCTCTTCTCTTTCTTTACCTCTTCTGTCTTTACCTCTTCTCTTTCTTTACCTCTTATGTCTTTACCTCTTCTCTTTCTTTACCTCTTCTGTCTTTACCTCTTCTCTTTCCTTACCTCTTCTCTTTCTTTACCTATTCTCTTTCTTTACCTCTTCTCTTTCTTTACCTCTTCTCTTTCTATCTATCTTCTGTCTTTACCTCTTCTCTTCACCTCTTCTCTTTCTTTACCTATTCTCTTTCTTTACCTCTTCTGTCTTTACCTTTTCTCTTTCTTTACCTCTTCTCTCTTTACCTCTTCTCTTTCTTTACCTCTTCTGTCTTTACCTCTTCTGTCTTTACCTCTTCTCTTTCTTTACCTCTTCTGTCTTTACCTCTTCTGTCTTTACCTCTTCTCTTTCTTTACCTCTTCTCTTTCTTTACCCCTTCTGTCTTTACCTCTTCTCTTTCTTTACCTCTTCTCTTTCTTTACCTCTTCTGTCTTTACCTCTTCTCTTTCTTTACCTATTCTCTTTCTTTACCTCTTCTCTTTCTATCTATCTTCTGTCTTTACCTCTTCTCTTTCTTTACCTCTTCTCTTTCTTTACCTCTTCTGTCTTTACCTCTTCTCTTTACCTCTTCTCTTTCTTTACCTATTCTCTTTCTTTACCTCTTCTGTCTTCACCTCTTCTCTTTCTTTACCTCTTCTCTTTCTTCACCTCTTCTCTTTCTTTACCTCTGCTGTTTTTACCTCTTCTCTTTCTTTACCTCTTCTGTCTTTACCTCTTCTCTTTCCTTACCTCTTCTCTTTCTTTACCTATTCTCTGTCTTTACCTCTTCTGTCTTTACCTCTTCTCTATCTTTACCTCTTCTGTCTTTACCTCTTCTGTCTTTACCTCTTCTCTTTCTTTACCTCTTCTCTTTCTTTACCCCTTCTGTCTTTACCTCTTCTCTTTCTTTACCTCTTCTCTTTCTTTACCTCTTCTGTCTTTACCTCTTCTCTTTCTTTACCTCTTCTGTCTTTACCTCTTCTCTTTCTTAACCTCTTCTGTCTTTACCTCTTCTGTCTTTACCTCTTCTCTTCCTTTACCTCTTCTCTTTCTTTACCTATTTTCTTTCTTTACCTTTTCTGTCTTTACCTCTTCTCTTTCTTTACCTCTTCTCTTTCTTTACCTCTTCTGTCTTTACCTCTTCTCTTTCTTTACCTCTTATGTCTTTACCTCTTCTCTTTCTTTACCTCTTCTGTCTTTACCTCTTCTCTTTCTTTACCTTTTCTGTCTTTACCTATTCTCTTACTTTACCTCTTCTCTTTCTTTACCTATTCTCTTTCTTTACCTCTTCTGTCTTTACCTCTTCTCTTAACCTCTTCTCTTTCTTTACCTATTCTCTTTCTTTACCTCTTCTGTCTTCACCTCTTCTCTTTCTTTACCTCTTCTCTTTCTTCACCTGTTCTCTTTCTTTACCTCTGCTGTCTTTACCTCTTCTCTTTCTTTACCTCTTCTGTCTTTACCTCTTCTCTTTCCTTACCTCTTCTCTTTCTTTACCTATTCTCTTTCTTTACCTCTTCTCTTTCTTTACCTCTTCTCTTTCTATCTATCTTCTGTCTTTACCTCTTCTCTTCACCTCTTCTCTTTCTTTACCTATTCTCTTTCTTTACCTCTTCTGTCTTTACCTTTTCTCTTTCTTTACGTCTTCTGTCTTTACCTCTTCTCTTTCTTTACCTCTTCTGTCTTTACCTATTCTCTTACTTTACCTCTTCTCTTTCTTTACCTATTCTCTTTCTTTACCTCTTCTGTCCTTACCTCTTCTGTCTTTATTTCTTCTGTCTTTACCTCTTCTCTTTCTTTACCTATTCTCTTTCTTTACCTCTTCTCTTTCTATCTATCTTCTGTCTTTACCTCTTCTCTTTCTTTACCTCTTCTCTTTCTTTACCTCTTCTGTCTTTACCTCTTCTGTCTTTACCTCTTCTCTTTCTTTACCTCTTCTCTTTCTTTACCCCTTCTGTCTTTACCTCTTCTCTTTCTTTACCTCTTCTCTTTCTTTACCTCTTCTGTCTTTACCTCTTCTCTTTCTTTACCTCTTCTGTCTTTACCTCTTCTGTCTTTACCTCTTCTCTTCCTTTACCTCTTCTCTTTCTTTACCTCTTCTGTCTTTACCTCTTCTCTTTCTTTACCTCTTCTCTTTCTTTACCTCTTCTTTCTTTACCTTTTCTGTCTTTACCTTTTCTCTTTCTTTACCTCTTCTGTCTTTACCTCTTCTCTTTCTTTACCTCTTCTGTCTTTACCTATTCTCTTACTTTACCTCTTCTCTTTCTTTACCTCTTCTGTCTTTACCTCTTCTCTTTCTTTACCTCTTCTCTTTCTTTACCTCTTTTCTTTCTTTACCCCTTCTGTCTTTACCTCTTCTCTTTCTTTACCTCTTTTCTTTCTTTACCTCTTCTCTTTACCTCTTCTCTTTCTTTACCTATTCTCTTTCTTTACCTCTTCTGTCTTTACCTCTTCTCTTTCTTTACCTCTTCTTTTTCTTTACCGATTCTGTTTTTACCTCTTCTCTTTCTTTACCTTTTCTGTCTTTACCTATTCTCTTACTTTACCTCTTCTCTTTCTTTACCTATTCTCTTTCTTTACCTCTTCTGTCCTTACCTCTTCTGTCTTTATTTCTTCTGTCTTTACCTCTTCTCTTTCTTTACCTATTCTCTTTCTTTACCTCTTCTCTTTCTATCTATCTTCTGTCTTTACCTCTTCTCTTTCTTTACCTCTTCTCTTTCTTTACCTCTTCTGTCTTTACCTCTTCTCTTTACCTCTTCTCTTTCTTTACCTATTCTCTTTCTTTACCTCTTCTGTCTTCACCTCTTCTCTTTCTTTACCTCTTCTCTTTCTTCACCTCTTCTCTTTCTTTACCTCTGCTGTCTTTACCTCTTCTCTTTCTTTACCTCTTCTGTCTTTACCTCTTCTGTCTTTACCTCTTCTCTTTCTTTACCTATTCTCTTTCTTTACCTCTTCTCTTTCTTTACCTCTTCTCTTTCTATTTATCTTCTGTCTTTACCTCTTCTCTTCACCTCTTCTCTTTCTTTACCTATTCTCTTTCTTTACCTCTTCTGTCTTTACCTCTTCTCTTTCTTTATCTCTTCTCTTTCTTCACCTTTTCTCTTTTTTTACCTCTTCTGTCTTTACCTCTTCTCTTTCTTTACCTCTTCTGTCTTTACTTCTTCTCTTTCCTTACCTCTTCTCTTTCTTTACCTCTTCTCTTTCTTTACCTCTTCTCTTTCTTTACCTCTGTTCTTCCTTTACCTCTTCTGTCTTTACCTCTTCTGTCTTTACCTCTTCTCTTTCTTTACCTCTTCTGTCTTTACCTCTTCTGTCTTTACCTCTTCTCTTTCTTTACCTCTTCTCTTTCTTTACCCCTTCTGTCTTTACCTCTTCTCTTTCTTTACCTCTTCTCTTTCTTTACCTCTTCTGTCTTTACCTCTTCTCTTTCTTTACCTTTTCTGTCTTTACCTATTCTCTTACTTTACCTCTTCTCTTTCTTTACCTATTCTCTTTCTTTACCTCTTCTGTCCTTACCTCTTCTGTCTTTATTTCTTCTGTCTTTACCTCTTCTCTTTCTTTACCTATTCTCTGTCTTTACCTCTTCTCTTTCTTTACCTCTTCTCTTTCTTTACCTCTTCTGTCTTTACCTCTTCTCTTTACCTCTTCTCTTTCTTTACCTATTCTCTTTCTTTACCTCTTCTGTCTTCACCTCTTCTCTTTCTTTACCTCTTCTATTTCTTCACTTCTTCTCTTTCTTTACCTCTGCTGTCTTTACCTCTTCTCTTTCTTTACCTCTTCTGTCTTTACCTCTTCTGTCTTTACCTCTTCTGTCTTTACCTATTCTCTTTCTTTACCTCTTCTGTCTTTACCTCTTCTTTTTCTTTACCTCTTCTCTTTCTTTACCTCTTCTGTCTTTACCTCTTCTCTTTCTTTACCTCTTCTCTTTCTTTACCTCTTCTCTTTCTTTACCTCTTCTGTCTTTACCTCTTCTTTTTCTTTACCTCTTCTCTTTCTTTACCTCTTCTGTCTTTACCTCTTCTCTTTCTTTACCTCTTCTGTCTTTACCTGTTCTCTTTCTTTACCTCTTCTGTCTTTACCTCTTCTGTCTTTACCTCTTCTCTTTCTTTACCTCTTCTCTTTCTTTACCCCTTCTGTCTTTACCTCTTCTCTTTCTTTACCTCTTCTGTCTTTACCTCTTCTGTCTTTACCTCTTCTCTGTCTTTACCTCTTCTGTCTTTACCTCTTCTGTCTTTACCTCTTCTCTTTCTTTACCTCTTCTCTTTCTTTACCCCTTCTTCCTTTACCTCTTCTCTTTCTTTACCTCTTCTCTTTCTTTACCTCTTCTGTCTTTACCTCTTCTCTTTCCTTACCTCTTCTCTTTCTTTACCTCTTCTCTTTCTTTACCTCTTCTCTTTCTTTACCTATTCTCTTTCTTTACCTCTTCTGTCTTTACCTCTTCTCTTTCTTTACCTGTTCTCTTTCTTTACCTCTTCTGTATTTACCTCTTCTGTCTTTACCTCTTCCCTTTCTTTACCTCTTCTGTCTTTGCCTCTTCTCTTTCTTTACCTCTTCTGTCTTTACCTCTTCTGTCTTTACCTCTTCTCTTTCTTTACCTCTTCTCTTTCTTTACCCCTTCTGTCTTTACCTCTTCTCTTTCTTTACCTCTTCTCTTTCTTTACCTCTTCTGTCTTTACCTCTTCTATTTCTTTACCTCTTCTGTCTTTACCTCTTCTCTTTCTTTACCTCTTCTGTCTTTACCTCTTCTGTCTTTACCTCTTCTCTTTCTTTCCCTCTTCTCTTTCTTTACCTCTTCTGTCTTTACCTCTTCTCTTTACCTCTTCTCTTTCTTTACCTATTCTCTTTCTTTACCTCTTCTGTCCTTACCTCTTCTGTCTTTATTTCTTCTGTCTTTACCTCTTCTCTTTCTTTACCTATTCTCTTTCTTTACCTCTTCTCTTTCTATCTATCTTCTGTCTTTACCTCTTCTCTTTCTTTACCTCTTCTCTTTCTTTACCTCTTCTGTCTTTACCTCTTCTTTTTACCTCTTCTCTTTCTTTACCTATTCTCTTTCTTTACCTCTTCTGTCTTCACCTCTTCTCTTTCTTTACCTCTTCTCTTTCTTCACCTCTTCTCTTTCTTTACCTCTGCTGTCTTTACCTCTTCTCTTTCTTTACCTCTTCTGTCTTTACCTCTTCTCTTTCCTTACCTCTTCTCTTTCTTTACCTATTCTCTTTCTTTACCTCTTCTCTTTCTTTACCTCTTCTCTTTCTATTTATCTTCTGTCTTTACCTCTTCTCTTCACCTCTTCTCTTTCTTTACCTATTCTCTTTCTTTACCTCTTCTGTCTTTACCTTTTCTCTTTCTTTACCTCTTCTCTCTTTACCTCTTCTCTTTCTTTACCTCTTCTGTCTTTACCTCTTCTGTCTTTACCTCTTCTCTTTCTTTACCTCTTCTGTCTTTACCTCTTCTGTCTTTACCTCTTCTCTTTCTTTACCTCTTCTCTTTCTTTACCCCTTCTGTCTTTACCTCTTCTCTTTCTTTACCTCTTCTCTTTCTTTACCTCTTCTGTCTTTACCTCTTCTCTTTCTTTACCTATTCTCTTTCTTTACCTCTTCTCTTTCTATCTATCTTCTGTCTTTACCTCTTCTCTTTCTTTACCTCTTCTCTTTCTTTACCTCTTCTGTCTTTACCTCTTCTCTTTACCTCTTCTCTTTCTTTACCTATTCTCTTTCTTTACCTCTTCTGTCTTCACCTCTTCTCTTTCTTTACCTCTTCTCTTTCTTCACCTCTTCTCTTTCTTTACCTCTGCTGTTTTTACCTCTTCTCTTTCTTTACCTCTTCTGTCTTTACCTCTTCTCTTTCCTTACCTCTTCTCTTTCTTTACCTATTCTCTGTCTTTACCTCTTCTGTCTTTACCTCTTCTCTATCTTTACCTCTTCTGTCTTTACCTCTTCTGTCTTTACCTCTTCTCTTTCTTTACCTCTTCTCTTTCTTTACCCCTTCTGTCTTTACCTCTTCTCTTTCTTTACCTCTTCTCTTTCTTTACCTCTTCTGTCTTTACCTCTTCTCTTTCTTTACCTCTTCTGTCTTTACCTCTTCTCTTTCTTAACCTCTTCTGTCTTTACCTCTTCTGTCTTTACCTCTTCTCTTCCTTTACCTCTTCTCTTTCTTTACCTATTTTCTTTCTTTACCTTTTCTGTCTTTACCTCTTCTCTTTCTTTACCTCTTCTCTTTCTTTACCTCTTCTGTCTTTACCTCTTCTCTTTCTTTACCTCTTATGTCTTTACCTCTTCTCTTTCTTTACCTCTTCTGTCTTTACCTCTTCTCTTTCTTTACCTTTTCTGTCTTTACCTATTCTCTTACTTTACCTCTTCTCTTTCTTTACCTATTCTCTTTCTTTACCTCTTCTGTCTTTACCTCTTCTCTTAACCTCTTCTCTTTCTTTACCTATTCTCTTTCTTTACCTCTTCTGTCTTCACCTCTTCTCTTTCTTTACCTCTTCTCTTTCTTCACCTGTTCTCTTTCTTTACCTCTGCTGTCTTTACCTCTTCTCTTTCTTTACCTCTTCTGTCTTTACCTCTTCTCTTTCCTTACCTCTTCTCTTTCTTTACCTATTCTCTTTCTTTACCTCTTCTCTTTCTTTACCTCTTCTCTTTCTATCTATCTTCTGTCTTTACCTCTTCTCTTCACCTCTTCTCTTTCTTTACCTATTCTCTTTCTTTACCTCTTCTGTCTTTACCTTTTCTCTTTCTTTACGTCTTCTGTCTTTACCTCTTCTCTTTCTTTACCTCTTCTGTCTTTACCTATTCTCTTACTTTACCTCTTCTCTTTCTTTACCTATTCTCTTTCTTTACCTCTTCTGTCCTTACCTCTTCTGTCTTTATTTCTTCTGTCTTTACCTCTTCTCTTTCTTTACCTATTCTCTTTCTTTACCTCTTCTCTTTCTATCTATCTTCTGTCTTTACCTCTTCTCTTTCTTTACCTCTTCTCTTTCTTTACCTCTTCTGTCTTTACCTCTTCTGTCTTTACCTCTTCTCTTTCTTTACCTCTTCTCTTTCTTTACCCCTTCTGTCTTTACCTCTTCTCTTTCTTTACCTCTTCTCTTTCTTTACCTCTTCTGTCTTTACCTCTTCTCTTTCTTTACCTCTTCTGTCTTTACCTCTTCTGTCTTTACCTCTTCTCTTCCTTTACCTCTTCTCTTTCTTTACCTCTTCTGTCTTTACCTCTTCTCTTTCTTTACCTCTTCTCTTTCTTTACCTCTTCTTTCTTTACCTTTTCTGTCTTTACCTTTTCTCTTTCTTTACCTCTTCTGTCTTTACCTCTTCTCTTTCTTTACCTCTTCTGTCTTTACCTATTCTCTTACTTTACCTCTTCTCTTTCTTTACCTCTTCTGTCTTTACCTCTTCTCTTTCTTTACCTCTTCTCTTTCTTTACCTCTTTTCTTTCTTTACCCCTTCTGTCTTTACCTCTTCTCTTTCTTTACCTCTTTTCTTTCTTTACCTCTTCTCTTTACCTCTTCTCTTTCTTTACCTATTCTCTTTCTTTACCTCTTCTGTCTTTACCTCTTCTCTTTCTTTACCTCTTCTTTTTCTTTACCGATTCTGTTTTTACCTCTTCTCTTTCTTTACCTTTTCTGTCTTTACCTATTCTCTTACTTTACCTCTTCTCTTTCTTTACCTATTCTCTTTCTTTACCTCTTCTGTCCTTACCTCTTCTGTCTTTATTTCTTCTGTCTTTACCTCTTCTCTTTCTTTACCTATTCTCTTTCTTTACCTCTTCTCTTTCTATCTATCTTCTGTCTTTACCTCTTCTCTTTCTTTACCTCTTCTCTTTCTTTACCTCTTCTGTCTTTACCTCTTCTCTTTACCTCTTCTCTTTCTTTACCTATTCTCTTTCTTTACCTCTTCTGTCTTCACCTCTTCTCTTTCTTTACCTCTTCTCTTTCTTCACCTCTTCTCTTTCTTTACCTCTGCTGTCTTTACCTCTTCTCTTTCTTTACCTCTTCTGTCTTTACCTCTTCTGTCTTTACCTCTTCTCTTTCTTTACCTATTCTCTTTCTTTACCTCTTCTCTTTCTTTACCTCTTCTCTTTCTATTTATCTTCTGTCTTTACCTCTTCTCTTCACCTCTTCTCTTTCTTTACCTATTCTCTTTCTTTACCTCTTCTGTCTTTACCTCTTCTCTTTCTTTATCTCTTCTCTTTCTTCACCTTTTCTCTTTTTTTACCTCTTCTGTCTTTACCTCTTCTCTTTCTTTACCTCTTCTGTCTTTACTTCTTCTCTTTCCTTACCTCTTCTCTTTCTTTACCTCTTCTCTTTCTTTACCTCTTCTCTTTCTTTACCTCTGTTCTTCCTTTACCTCTTCTGTCTTTACCTCTTCTGTCTTTACCTCTTCTCTTTCTTTACCTCTTCTGTCTTTACCTCTTCTGTCTTTACCTCTTCTCTTTCTTTACCTCTTCTCTTTCTTTACCCCTTCTGTCTTTACCTCTTCTCTTTCTTTACCTCTTCTCTTTCTTTACCTCTTCTGTCTTTACCTCTTCTCTTTCTTTACCTTTTCTGTCTTTACCTATTCTCTTACTTTACCTCTTCTCTTTCTTTACCTATTCTCTTTCTTTACCTCTTCTGTCCTTACCTCTTCTGTCTTTATTTCTTCTGTCTTTACCTCTTCTCTTTCTTTACCTATTCTCTGTCTTTACCTCTTCTCTTTCTTTACCTCTTCTCTTTCTTTACCTCTTCTGTCTTTACCTCTTCTCTTTACCTCTTCTCTTTCTTTACCTATTCTCTTTCTTTACCTCTTCTGTCTTCACCTCTTCTCTTTCTTTACCTCTTCTATTTCTTCACTTCTTCTCTTTCTTTACCTCTGCTGTCTTTACCTCTTCTCTTTCTTTACCTCTTCTGTCTTTACCTCTTCTGTCTTTACCTCTTCTGTCTTTACCTATTCTCTTTCTTTACCTCTTCTGTCTTTACCTCTTCTTTTTCTTTACCTCTTCTCTTTCTTTACCTCTTCTGTCTTTACCTCTTCTCTTTCTTTACCTCTTCTCTTTCTTTACCTCTTCTCTTTCTTTACCTCTTCTGTCTTTACCTCTTCTTTTTCTTTACCTCTTCTCTTTCTTTACCTCTTCTGTCTTTACCTCTTCTCTTTCTTTACCTCTTCTGTCTTTACCTGTTCTCTTTCTTTACCTCTTCTGTCTTTACCTCTTCTGTCTTTACCTCTTCTCTTTCTTTACCTCTTCTCTTTCTTTACCCCTTCTGTCTTTACCTCTTCTCTTTCTTTACCTCTTCTGTCTTTACCTCTTCTGTCTTTACCTCTTCTCTGTCTTTACCTCTTCTGTCTTTACCTCTTCTGTCTTTACCTCTTCTCTTTCTTTACCTCTTCTCTTTCTTTACCCCTTCTTCCTTTACCTCTTCTCTTTCTTTACCTCTTCTCTTTCTTTACCTCTTCTGTCTTTACCTCTTCTCTTTCCTTACCTCTTCTCTTTCTTTACCTCTTCTCTTTCTTTACCTCTTCTCTTTCTTTACCTATTCTCTTTCTTTACCTCTTCTGTCTTTACCTCTTCTCTTTCTTTACCTGTTCTCTTTCTTTACCTCTTCTGTATTTACCTCTTCTGTCTTTACCTCTTCCCTTTCTTTACCTCTTCTGTCTTTGCCTCTTCTCTTTCTTTACCTCTTCTGTCTTTACCTCTTCTGTCTTTACCTCTTCTCTTTCTTTACCTCTTCTCTTTCTTTACCCCTTCTGTCTTTACCTCTTCTCTTTCTTTACCTCTTCTCTTTCTTTACCTCTTCTGTCTTTACCTCTTCTATTTCTTTACCTCTTCTGTCTTTACCTCTTCTCTTTCTTTACCTCTTCTGTCTTTACCTCTTCTGTCTTTACCTCTTCTCTTTCTTTCCCTCTTCTCTTTCTTTACCTCTTCTGTCTTTACCTCTTCTCTTTACCTCTTCTCTTTCTTTACCTATTCTCTTTCTTTACCTCTTCTGTCCTTACCTCTTCTGTCTTTATTTCTTCTGTCTTTACCTCTTCTCTTTCTTTACCTATTCTCTTTCTTTACCTCTTCTCTTTCTATCTATCTTCTGTCTTTACCTCTTCTCTTTCTTTACCTCTTCTCTTTCTTTACCTCTTCTGTCTTTACCTCTTCTTTTTACCTCTTCTCTTTCTTTACCTATTCTCTTTCTTTACCTCTTCTGTCTTCACCTCTTCTCTTTCTTTACCTCTTCTCTTTCTTCACCTCTTCTCTTTCTTTACCTCTGCTGTCTTTACCTCTTCTCTTTCTTTACCTCTTCTGTCTTTACCTCTTCTCTTTCCTTACCTCTTCTCTTTCTTTACCTATTCTCTTTCTTTACCTCTTCTCTTTCTTTACCTCTTCTCTTTCTATTTATCTTCTGTCTTTACCTCTTCTCTTCACCTCTTCTCTTTCTTTACCTATTCTCTTTCTTCACCTCTTCTCTTTCTTTACCTCTTCTCTTCACCTCTTCTCTTTCTTTACCTATTCTCTTTCTTTACCTCTTCTGTCTTTACCTTTTCTCTTTCTTTACCTCTTCTCTCTTTACCTCTTCTCTTTCTTTACCTCTTCTGTCTTTACCTCTTCTGTCTTTACCTCTTCTCTTTCTTTACCTCTTCTGTCTTTACCTCTTCTGTCTTTACCTCTTCTCTTTCTTTACCTCTTCTCTTTCTTTACCCCTTCTGTCTTTACCTCTTCTCTTTCTTTACCTCTTCTCTTTCTTTACCTCTTCTGTCTTTACCTCTTCTCTTTCTTTACCTATTCTCTTTCTTTACCTCTTCTCTTTCTATCTATCTTCTGTCTTTACCTCTTCTCTTTCTTTACCTCTTCTCTTTCTTTACCTCTTCTGTCTTTACCTCTTCTCTTTACCTCTTCTCTTTCTTTACCTATTCTCTTTCTTTACCTCTTCTGTCTTCACCTCTTCTCTTTCTTTACCTCTTCTCTTTCTTCACCTCTTCTCTTTCTTTACCTCTGCTGTTTTTACCTCTTCTCTTTCTTTACCTCTTCTGTCTTTACCTCTTCTCTTTCCTTACCTCTTCTCTTTCTTTACCTATTCTCTGTCTTTACCTCTTCTGTCTTTACCTCTTCTCTATCTTTACCTCTTCTGTCTTTACCTCTTCTGTCTTTACCTCTTCTCTTTCTTTACCTCTTCTCTTTCTTTACCCCTTCTGTCTTTACCTCTTCTCTTTCTTTACCTCTTCTCTTTCTTTACCTCTTCTGTCTTTACCTCTTCTCTTTCTTTACCTCTTCTGTCTTTACCTCTTCTCTTTCTTAACCTCTTCTGTCTTTACCTCTTCTGTCTTTACCTCTTCTCTTCCTTTACCTCTTCTCTTTCTTTACCTATTTTCTTTCTTTACCTTTTCTGTCTTTACCTCTTCTCTTTCTTTACCTCTTCTCTTTCTTTACCTCTTCTGTCTTTACCTCTTCTCTTTCTTTACCTCTTATGTCTTTACCTCTTCTCTTTCTTTACCTCTTCTGTCTTTACCTCTTCTCTTTCTTTACCTTTTCTGTCTTTACCTATTCTCTTACTTTACCTCTTCTCTTTCTTTACCTATTCTCTTTCTTTACCTCTTCTGTCTTTACCTCTTCTCTTAACCTCTTCTCTTTCTTTACCTATTCTCTTTCTTTACCTCTTCTGTCTTCACCTCTTCTCTTTCTTTACCTCTTCTCTTTCTTCACCTGTTCTCTTTCTTTACCTCTGCTGTCTTTACCTCTTCTCTTTCTTTACCTCTTCTGTCTTTACCTCTTCTCTTTCCTTACCTCTTCTCTTTCTTTACCTATTCTCTTTCTTTACCTCTTCTCTTTCTTTACCTCTTCTCTTTCTATTTATCTTCTGTCTTTACCTCTTCTCTTCACCTCTTCTCTTTCTTTACCTATTCTCTTTCTTTACCTCTTCTGTCTTTACCTTTTCTCTTTCTTTACGTCTTCTGTCTTTACCTCTTCTCTTTCTTTACCTCTTCTGTCTTTACCTATTCTCTTACTTTACCTCTTCTCTTTCTTTACCTATTCTCTTTCTTTACCTCTTCTGTCCTTACCTCTTCTGTCTTTATTTCTTCTGTCTTTACCTCTTCTCTTTCTTTACCTATTCTCTTTCTTTACCTCTTCTCTTTCTATCTATCTTCTGTCTTTACCTCTTCTCTTTCTTTACCTCTTCTCTTTCTTTACCTCTTCTGTCTTTACCTCTTCTGTCTTTACCTCTTCTCTTTCTTTACCTCTTCTCTTTCTTTACCCCTTCTGTCTTTACCTCTTCTCTTTCTTTACCTCTTCTCTTTCTTTACCTCTTCTGTCTTTACCTCTTCTCTTTCTTTACCTCTTCTGTCTTTACCTCTTCTGTCTTTACCTCTTCTCTTCCTTTACCTCTTCTCTTTCTTTACCTCTTCTGTCTTTACCTCTTCTCTTTCTTTACCTCTTCTCTTTCTTTACCTCTTCTTTCTTTACCTTTTCTGTCTTTACCTTTTCTCTTTCTTTACCTCTTCTGTCTTTACCTCTTCTCTTTCTTTACCTCTTCTGTCTTTACCTATTCTCTTACTTTACCTCTTCTCTTTCTTTACCTCTTCTGTCTTTACCTCTTCTCTTTCTTTACCTCTTCTCTTTCTTTACCTCTTTTCTTTCTTTACCCCTTCTGTCTTTACCTCTTCTCTTTCTTTACCTCTTTTCTTTCTTTACCTCTTCTCTTTACCTCTTCTCTTTCTTTACCTATTCTCTTTCTTTACCTCTTCTGTCTTTACCTCTTCTCTTTCTTTACCTCTTCTTTTTCTTTACCGATTCTGTTTTTACCTCTTCTCTTTCTTTACCTTTTCTGTCTTTACCTATTCTCTTACTTTACCTCTTCTCTTTCTTTACCTATTCTCTTTCTTTACCTCTTCTGTCCTTACCTCTTCTGTCTTTATTTCTTCTGTCTTTACCTCTTCTCTTTCTTTACCTATTCTCTTTCTTTACCTCTTCTCTTTCTATCTATCTTCTGTCTTTACCTCTTCTCTTTCTTTACCTCTTCTCTTTCTTTACCTCTTCTGTCTTTACCTCTTCTCTTTACCTCTTCTCTTTCTTTACCTATTCTCTTTCTTTACCTCTTCTGTCTTCACCTCTTCTCTTTCTTTACCTCTTCTCTTTCTTCACCTCTTCTCTTTCTTTACCTCTGCTGTCTTTACCTCTTCTCTTTCTTTACCTCTTCTGTCTTTACCTCTTCTGTCTTTACCTCTTCTCTTTCTTTACCTATTCTCTTTCTTTACCTCTTCTCTTTCTTTACCTCTTCTCTTTCTATTTATCTTCTGTCTTTACCTCTTCTCTTCACCTCTTCTCTTTCTTTACCTATTCTCTTTCTTTACCTCTTCTGTCTTTACCTCTTCTCTTTCTTTATCTCTTCTCTTTCTTCACCTTTTCTCTTTTTTTACCTCTTCTGTCTTTACCTCTTCTCTTTCTTTACCTCTTCTGTCTTTACTTCTTCTCTTTCCTTACCTCTTCTCTTTCTTTACCTCTTCTCTTTCTTTACCTCTTCTCTTTCTTTACCTCTGTTCTTCCTTTACCTCTTCTGTCTTTACCTCTTCTGTCTTTACCTCTTCTCTTTCTTTACCTCTTCTGTCTTTACCTCTTCTGTCTTTACCTCTTCTCTTTCTTTACCTCTTCTCTTTCTTTACCCCTTCTGTCTTTACCTCTTCTCTTTCTTTACCTCTTCTCTTTCTTTACCTCTTCTGTCTTTACCTCTTCTCTTTCTTTACCTTTTCTGTCTTTACCTATTCTCTTACTTTACCTCTTCTCTTTCTTTACCTATTCTCTTTCTTTACCTCTTCTGTCCTTACCTCTTCTGTCTTTATTTCTTCTGTCTTTACCTCTTCTCTTTCTTTACCTATTCTCTGTCTTTACCTCTTCTCTTTCTTTACCTCTTCTCTTTCTTTACCTCTTCTGTCTTTACCTCTTCTCTTTACCTCTTCTCTTTCTTTACCTATTCTCTTTCTTTACCTCTTCTGTCTTCACCTCTTCTCTTTCTTTACCTCTTCTATTTCTTCACTTCTTCTCTTTCTTTACCTCTGCTGTCTTTACCTCTTCTCTTTCTTTACCTCTTCTGTCTTTACCTCTTCTGTCTTTACCTCTTCTGTCTTTACCTCTTCTGTCTTTACCTCTTCTCTTTCTTTACCTCTTCTGTCTTTACCTCTTCTTTTTCTTTACCTCTTCTCT
Organism: Lampris incognitus; assembly: GCF_029633865.1. Taxonomy (NCBI): domain Eukaryota; kingdom Metazoa; phylum Chordata; class Actinopteri; order Lampriformes; family Lampridae; genus Lampris; species Lampris incognitus. The sequence continues at coordinate 71,075,488 of NC_079211.1, forward strand.
TTCTTTACCTCTTCTGTCTTTACCTCTTCTCTTTCTTTACCTCTTCTCTTTCTTTACCTCTTCTCTTTCTTTACCTCTTCTGTCTTTACCTCTTCTTTTTCTTTACCTCTTCTCTTTCTTTACCTCTTCTGTCTTTACCTCTTCTCTTTCTTTACCTCTTCTGTCTTTACCTGTTCTCTTTCTTTACCTCTTCTGTCTTTACCTCTTCTGTCTTTACCTCTTCTCTTTCTTTACCTCTTCTCTTTCTTTACCCCTTCTGTCTTTACCTCTTCTCTTTCTTTACCTCTTCTGTCTTTACCTCTTCTGTCTTTACCTCTTCTCTTTCTTTACCTCTTCTGTCTTTACCTCTTCTGTCTTTACCTCTTCTCTTTCTTTACCTCTTCTCTTTCTTTACCCCTTCTTCCTTTACCTCTTCTCTTTCTTTACCTCTTCTCTTTCTTTACCTCTTCTGTCTTTACCTCTTCTCTTTCCTTACCTCTTCTCTTTCTTTACCTCTTCTCTTTCTTTACCTCTTCTCTTTCTTTACCTATTCTCTTTCTTTACCTCTTCTGTCTTTACCTCTTCTCTTTCTTTACCTGTTCTCTTTCTTTACCTCTTCTGTATTTACCTCTTCTGTCTTTACCTCTTCCCTTTCTTTACCTCTTCTGTCTTTGCCTCTTCTCTTTCTTTACCTCTTCTGTCTTTACCTCTTCTGTCTTTACCTCTTCTCTTTCTTTACCTCTTCTCTTTCTTTACCCCTTCTGTCTTTACCTCTTCTCTTTCTTTACCTCTTCTCTTTCTTTACCTCTTCTGTCTTTACCTCTTCTATTTCTTTACCTCTTCTGTCTTTACCTCTTCTCTTTCTTTACCTCTTCTGTCTTTACCTCTTCTGTCTTTACCTCTTCTCTTTCTTTCCCTCTTCTCTTTCTTTACCTCTTCTGTCTTTACCTCTTCTCTTTACCTCTTCTCTTTCTTTACCTATTCTCTTTCTTTACCTCTTCTGTCCTTACCTCTTCTGTCTTTATTTCTTCTGTCTTTACCTCTTCTCTTTCTTTACCTATTCTCTTTCTTTACCTCTTCTCTTTCTATCTATCTTCTGTCTTTACCTCTTCTCTTTCTTTACCTCTTCTCTTTCTTTACCTCTTCTGTCTTTACCTCTTCTTTTTACCTCTTCTCTTTCTTTACCTATTCTCTTTCTTTACCTCTTCTGTCTTCACCTCTTCTCTTTCTTTACCTCTTCTCTTTCTTCACCTCTTCTCTTTCTTTACCTCTGCTGTCTTTACCTCTTCTCTTTCTTTACCTCTTCTGTCTTTACCTCTTCTCTTTCCTTACCTCTTCTCTTTCTTTACCTATTCTCTTTCTTTACCTCTTCTCTTTCTTTACCTCTTCTCTTTCTATTTATCTTCTGTCTTTACCTCTTCTCTTCACCTCTTCTCTTTCTTTACCTATTCTCTTTCTTTACCTCTTCTGTCTTTACCTCTTCTCTTTCTTTACCTCTTCTCTTTCTTCACCTTTTCTCTTTTTTTACCTCTTCTGTCTTTACCTCTTCTCTTTCTTTACCTCTTCTGTCTTTACTTCTTCTCTTTCCTTACCTCTTCTCTTTCTTTACCTCTTCTCTTTCTTTACCTCTTCTCTTTCTTTACCTCTGTTCTTCCTTTACCTCTTCTGTCTTTACCTCTTCTGTCTTTACCTCTTCTGTCTTTACCTCTTCTCTTTCTTTACCTCTTCTGTCTTTACCTCTTCTGTCTTTACCTCTTCTCTTTCTTTACCTCTTCTCTTTCTTTACCCCTTCTGTCTTTACCTCTTCTCTTTCTTTACCTCTTCTCTTTCTTTACCTCTTCTGTCTTTACCTCTTCTCTTTCTTTACCTTTTCTGTCTTTACCTATTCTCTTACTTTACCTCTTCTCTTTCTTTACCTATTCTCTTTCTTTACCTCTTCTGTCCTTACCTCTTCTGTCTTTATTTCTTCTGTCTTTACCTCTTCTCTTTCTTTACCTATTCTCTGTCTTTACCTCTTCTCTTTCTTTACCTCTTCTCTTTCTTTACCTCTTCTGTCTTTACCTCTTCTCTTTACCTCTTCTCTTTCTTTACCTATTCTCTTTCTTTACCTCTTCTGTCTTCACCTCTTCTCTTTCTTTACCTCTTCTATTTCTTCACTTCTTCTCTTTCTTTACCTCTGCTGTCTTTACCTCTTCTCTTTCTTTACCTCTTCTGTCTTTACCTCTTCTGTCTTTACCTCTTCTGTCTTTACCTCTTCTGTCTTTACCTCTTCTCTTTCTTTACCTCTTCTGTCTTTACCTCTTCTTTTTCTTTACCTCTTCTCTTTCTTTACCTCTTCTGTCTTTACCTCTTCTCTTTCTTTACCTCTTCTCTTTCTTTACCTCTTCTCTTTCTTTACCTCTTCTGTCTTTACCTCTTCTTTTTCTTTACCTCTTCTCTTTCTTTACCTCTTCTGTCTTTACCTCTTCTCTTTCTTTACCTCTTCTGTCTTTACCTGTTCTCTTTCTTTACCTCTTCTGTCTTTACCTCTTCTGTCTTTACCTCTTCTCTTTCTTTACCTCTTCTCTTTCTTTACCCCTTCTGTCTTTACCTCTTCTCTTTCTTTACCTCTTCTGTCTTTACCTCTTCTGTCTTTACCTCTTCTCTTTCTTTACCTCTTCTGTCTTTACCTCTTCTGTCTTTACCTCTTCTCTTTCTTTACCTCTTCTCTTTCTTTACCCCTTCTTCCTTTACCTCTTCTCTTTCTTTACCTCTTCTCTTTCTTTACCTCTTCTGTCTTTACCTCTTCTCTTTCCTTACCTCTTCTCTTTCTTTACCTCTTCTCTTTCTTTACCTCTTCTCTTTCTTTACCTATTCTCTTTCTTTACCTCTTCTGTCTTTACCTCTTCTCTTTCTTTACCTGTTCTCTTTCTTTACCTCTTCTGTATTTACCTCTTCTGTCTTTACCTCTTCCCTTTCTTTACCTCTTCTGTCTTTGCCTCTTCTCTTTCTTTACCTCTTCTGTCTTTACCTCTTCTGTCTTTACCTCTTCTCTTTCTTTACCTCTTCTCTTTCTTTACCCCTTCTGTCTTTACCTCTTCTCTTTCTTTACCTCTTCTCTTTCTTTACCTCTTCTGTCTTTACCTCTTCTATTTCTTTACCTCTTCTGTCTTTACCTCTTCTCTTTCTTTACCTCTTCTGTCTTTACCTCTTCTGTCTTTACCTCTTCTCTTTCTTTCCCTCTTCTCTTTCTTTACCTCTTCTGTCTTTACCTCTTCTCTTTACCTCTTCTCTTTCTTTACCTATTCTCTTTCTTTACCTCTTCTGTCCTTACCTCTTCTGTCTTTATTTCTTCTGTCTTTACCTCTTCTCTTTCTTTACCTATTCTCTTTCTTTACCTCTTCTCTTTCTATCTATCTTCTGTCTTTACCTCTTCTCTTTCTTTACCTCTTCTCTTTCTTTACCTCTTCTGTCTTTACCTCTTCTTTTTACCTCTTCTCTTTCTTTACCTATTCTCTTTCTTTACCTCTTCTGTCTTCACCTCTTCTCTTTCTTTACCTCTTCTCTTTCTTCACCTCTTCTCTTTCTTTACCTCTGCTGTCTTTACCTCTTCTCTTTCTTTACCTCTTCTGTCTTTACCTCTTCTCTTTCCTTACCTCTTCTCTTTCTTTACCTATTCTCTTTCTTTACCTCTTCTCTTTCTTTACCTCTTCTCTTTCTATTTATCTTCTGTCTTTACCTCTTCTCTTCACCTCTTCTCTTTCTTTACCTATTCTCTTTCTTTACCTCTTCTGTCTTTACCTCTTCTCTTTCTTTACCTCTTCTCTTTCTTCACCTTTTCTCTTTTTTTACCTCTTCTGTCTTTACCTCTTCTCTTTCTTTACCTCTTCTGTCTTTACTTCTTCTCTTTCCTTACCTCTTCTCTTTCTTTACCTCTTCTCTTTCTTTACCTCTTCTCTTTCTTTACCTCTGTTCTTCCTTTACCTCTTCTGTCTTTACCTCTTCTGTCTTTACCTCTTCTCTTTCTTTACCTCTTCTGTCTTTACCTCTTCTGTCTTTAGCTCTTCTCTTTCTTTACCTCTTCTCTTTCTTTACCCCTTCTGTCTTTACCTCTTCTCTTTCTTTACCTCTTCTCTTTCTTTACCTCTTCTGTCTTTACCTCTTCTCTTTCTTTACCTTTTCTGTCTTTACCTATTCTCTTACTTTACCTCTTCTCTTTCTTTACCTATTCTCTTTCTTTACCTCTTCTGTCCTTACCTCTTCTGTCTTTATTTCTTCTGTCTTTACCTCTTCTCTTTCTTTACCTATTCTCTTTCTTTACCTCTTCTCTTTCTATCTATCTTCTGTCTTTACCTCTTCTCTTTCTTTACCTCTTCTCTTTCTTTACCTCTTCTGTCTTTACCTCTTCTCTTTACCTCTTCTCTTTCTTTACCTTTTCTCTTTCTTTACCTCTTCTGTCTTCACCTCTTCTCTTTCTTTACCTCTTCTCTTTCTTCACCTCTTCTCTTTCTTTACCTCTGCTGTCTTTACCTCTTCTCTTTCTTTACCTCTTCTGTCTTTACCTCTTCTGTCTTTACCTCTTCTGTCTTTACCTCTTCTCTTTCTTTACCTCTTCTCTTTCTTTACCCTTTCTGTCTTTACCTCTTCTCTTTCTTTACCTCTTCTGTCTTTACCTCTTCTGTCTTTACCTCTTCTCTTTCTTTACCTCTTCTGTCTTTACCTCTTCTCTCTCCTTACCTCTTCTCTTTCTTTACCTCTTCTCTTTCTTTACCTCTTCTCTTTCTTTACCTATTCTCTTTCTTTACCTCTTCTGTCTTTACCTCTTCTCTTTCTTTACCTCTTCTGTCTTCATTTCTTCTGTCTTTACCTCTTCTCTTTCTTTACCTATTCTCTTTCTTTACCTCTTCTCTGTCTATCTATCTTCTGTCTTTACCTCTTCTGTCTTTACCTCTTCTCTTTCTTTACCTCTTCTCTTTCTATCTATCTTCTGTCTTTACGTCTTCTCTTTACCTCTTCTCTTTCTTTACCTCTTCTCTTTACCTCTTCTCTTTCTTTACCTATTCTCTTTCTTTACCTCTTCTGTCTTTACCTCTTCTCTTTCTTTACCTCTTCTCTTTCTTCACCTCTTCTCTTTTTTACCTCTTCTGTCTTTACCTCTTCTCTTTCCTTACCTCGTCTCTTTCTTTACCTATTCTCTGTCTTTACCTCTTCTCTTTCCTTACCTCTTCTCTTTCTTTACCTATTTTCTTTCTTTACCTCTTCTGTCTTTACCTCTTCTGTCTTTACCTCTTCTCTTTCTTTACCTCTTCTGTCTTTACCTTTTCTCTTTCTATCTATCTTCTGTCTTTACCTCTTCTCTTTCTTTACCTCTTCTCTTTCTTTACCTCTTCTGTCTTTACCTCTTCTCTTTACCTCTTCTCTTTCTTTACCTATTCTCTTTCTTTACCTCTTCTGTCTTCACCTCTTCTCTTTCTTTACCTCTTCTCTTTCTTCACCTCTTCTCTTTCTTTACCTCTGCTGTCTTTACCTCTTCTCTTTCTTTACCTCTTCTGTCTTTACCTCTTCTCTTTCCTTACCTCTTCTCTTTCTTTACCTATTCTCTTTCTTTACCTCTTCTCTTTCTTTACCTCTTCCGTCTTTACCTCTTCTGTCTTTACCTCTTCTCTTTCTTTACCTCTTCTGTCTTTACCTGTTCTCTTTCTTTACCTCTTCTGTCTTTACCTCTTCTGTCTTTACCTCTTCTCTTTCTTTACCTCTTCTCTTTCTTTACCCCTTCTGTCTTTACCTCTTCTCTTTCTTTACCTCTTCTGTCTTTACCTCTTCTGTCTTTACCTCTTCTCTTTCTTTACCTCTTCTGTCTTTACCTCTTCTGTCTTTACCTCTTCTCTTTCTTTACCTCTTCTCTTTCTTTACCCCTTCTTCCTTTACCTCTTCTCTTTCTTTACCTCTTCTCTTTCTTTACCTCTTCTGTCTTTACCTCTTCTCTTTCCTTACCTCTTCTCTTTCTTTACCTCTTCTCTTTCTTTACCTCTTCTCTTTCTTTACCTATTCTCTTTCTTTACCTCTTCTGTCTTTACCTCTTCTCTTTCTTTACCTGTTCTCTTTCTTTACCTCTTCTGTATTTACCTCTTCTGTCTTTACCTCTTCCCTTTCTTTACCTCTTCTGTCTTTGCCTCTTCTCTTTCTTTACCTCTTCTGTCTTTACCTCTTCTGTCTTTACCTCTTCTCTTTCTTTACCTCTTCTCTTTCTTTACCCCTTCTGTCTTTACCTCTTCTCTTTCTTTACCTCTTCTCTTTCTTTACCTCTTCTGTCTTTACCTCTTCTATTTCTTTACCTCTTCTGTCTTTACCTCTTCTCTTTCTTTACCTCTTCTGTCTTTACCTCTTCTGTCTTTACCTCTTCTCTTTCTTTCCCTCTTCTCTTTCTTTACCTCTTCTGTCTTTACCTCTTCTCTTTACCTCTTCTCTTTCTTTACCTATTCTCTTTCTTTACCTCTTCTGTCCTTACCTCTTCTGTCTTTATTTCTTCTGTCTTTACCTCTTCTCTTTCTTTACCTATTCTCTTTCTTTACCTCTTCTCTTTCTATCTATCTTCTGTCTTTACCTCTTCTCTTTCTTTACCTCTTCTCTTTCTTTACCTCTTCTGTCTTTACCTCTTCTTTTTACCTCTTCTCTTTCTTTACCTATTCTCTTTCTTTACCTCTTCTGTCTTCACCTCTTCTCTTTCTTTACCTCTTCTCTTTCTTCACCTCTTCTCTTTCTTTACCTCTGCTGTCTTTACCTCTTCTCTTTCTTTACCTCTTCTGTCTTTACCTCTTCTCTTTCCTTACCTCTTCTCTTTCTTTACCTATTCTCTTTCTTTACCTCTTCTCTTTCTTTACCTCTTCTCTTTCTATTTATCTTCTGTCTTTACCTCTTCTCTTCACCTCTTCTCTTTCTTTACCTATTCTCTTTCTTTACCTCTTCTGTCTTTACCTCTTCTCTTTCTTTACCTCTTCTCTTTCTTCACCTTTTCTCTTTTTTTACCTCTTCTGTCTTTACCTCTTCTCTTTCTTTACCTCTTCTGTCTTTACTTCTTCTCTTTCCTTACCTCTTCTCTTTCTTTACCTCTTCTCTTTCTTTACCTCTTCTCTTTCTTTACCTCTGTTCTTCCTTTACCTCTTCTGTCTTTACCTCTTCTGTCTTTACCTCTTCTCTTTCTTTACCTCTTCTGTCTTTACCTCTTCTGTCTTTACCTCTTCTCTTTACCTCTTCTCTTTCTTTACCTATTCTCTTTCTTTACCTCTTCTGTCTTTACCTCTTCTGTCTTTAGCTCTTCTCTTTCTTTACCTCTTCTCTTTCTTTACCCCTTCTGTCTTTACCTCTTCTCTTTCTTTACCTCTTCTCTTTCTTTACCTCTTCTGTCTTTACCTCTTCTCTTTCTTTACCTTTTCTGTCTTTACCTATTCTCTTACTTTACCTCTTCTCTTTCTTTACCTATTCTCTTTCTTTACCTCTTCTGTCCTTACCTCTTCTGTCTTTATTTCTTCTGTCTTTACCTCTTCTCTTTCTTTACCTATTCTCTTTCTTTACCTCTTCTCTTTCTATCTATCTTCTGTCTTTACCTCTTCTCTTTCTTTACCTCTTCTCTTTCTTTACCTCTTCTGTCTTTACCTCTTCTCTTTACCTCTTCTCTTTCTTTACCTTTTCTCTTTCTTTACCTCTTCTGTCTTCACCTCTTCTCTTTCTTTACCTCTTCTCTTTCTTCACCTCTTCTCTTTCTTTACCTCTGCTGTCTTTACCTCTTCTCTTTCTTTACCTCTTCTGTCTTTACCTCTTCTGTCTTTACCTCTTCTGTCTTTACCTCTTCTCTATCTTTACCTCTTCTCTTTCTTTACCCTTTCTGTCTTTACCTCTTCTCTTTCTTTACCTCTTCTGTCTTTACCTCTTCTGTCTTTACCTCTTCTCTTTCTTTACCTCTTCTGTCTTTACCTCTTCTCTCTCCTTACCTCTTCTCTTTCTTTACCTCTTCTCTTTCTTTACCTCTTCTGTCTTTACCTCTTCTCTTTCTTTACCTCTTCTGTCTTTACCTCTTCTCTTTACCTCTTCTCTTTCTTTACCTATTCTCTTTCTTTACCTCTTCTGTCTTTACCTCTTCTGTCTTTAGCTCTTCTCTTTCTTTACCTCTTCTCTTTCTTTACCCCTTCTGTCTTTACCTCTTCTCTTTCTTTACCTCTTCTCTTTCTTTACCTCTTCTGTCTTTACCTCTTCTCTTTCTTTACCTTTTCTGTCTTTACCTATTCTCTTACTTTACCTCTTCTCTTTCTTTACCTATTCTCTTTCTTTACCTCTTCTGTCCTTACCTCTTCTGTCTTTATTTCTTCTGTCTTTACCTCTTCTCTTTCTTTACCTATTCTCTTTCTTTACCTCTTCTCTTTCTATCTATCTTCTGTCTTTACCTCTTCTCTTTCTTTACCTCTTCTCTTTCTTTACCTCTTCTGTCTTTACCTCTTCTCTTTACCTCTTCTCTTTCTTTACCTTTTCTCTTTCTTTACCTCTTCTGTCTTCACCTCTTCTCTTTCTTTACCTCTTCTCTTTCTTCACCTCTTCTCTTTCTTTACCTCTGCTGTCTTTACCTCTTCTCTTTCTTTACCTCTTCTGTCTTTACCTCTTCTGTCTTTACCTCTTCTGTCTTTACCTCTTCTCTTTCTTTACCTCTTCTCTTTCTTTACCCTTTCTGTCTTTACCTCTTCTCTTTCTTTACCTCTTCTGTCTTTACCTCTTCTGTCTTTACCTCTTCTCTTTCTTTACCTCTTCTGTCTTTACCTCTTCTCTCTCCTTACCTCTTCTCTTTCTTTACCTCTTCTCTTTCTTCACCTCTTCTCTTTTTTTACCTCTTCTGTCTTTACCTCTTCTCTTTCCTTACCTCGTCTCTTTCTTTACCTATTCTCTGTCTTTACCTCTTCTCTTTCCTTACCTCTTCTCTTTCTTTACCTATTTTCTTTCTTTACCTCTTCTGTCTTTACCTCTTCTGTCTTTACCTCTTCTCTTTCTTTACCTCTTCTGTCTTTACCTGTTCTCTTTCTTTACCTCTTCTGTCTTTACCTCTTCTGTCTTTACCTCTTCTCTTTCTTTACCTCTTCTCTTTCTTTACCCCTTCTGTCTTTACCTCTTCTCTTTCTTTACCTCTTCTGTCTTTACCTCTTCTGTCTTTACCTCTTCTCTTTCTTTACCTCTTCTGTCTTTACCTCTTCTGTCTTTACCTCTTCTCTTTCTTTACCTCTTCTCTTTCTTTACCCCTTCTTCCTTTACCTCTTCTCTTTCTTTACCTCTTCTCTTTCTTTACCTCTTCTGTCTTTACCTCTTCTCTTTCCTTACCTCTTCTCTTTCTTTACCTCTTCTCTTTCTTTACCTCTTCTCTTTCTTTACCTATTCTCTTTCTTTACCTCTTCTGTCTTTACCTCTTCTCTTTCTTTACCTGTTCTCTTTCTTTACCTCTTCTGTATTTACCTCTTCTGTCTTTACCTCTTCCCTTTCTTTACCTCTTCTGTCTTTGCCTCTTCTCTTTCTTTACCTCTTCTGTCTTTACCTCTTCTGTCTTTACCTCTTCTCTTTCTTTACCTCTTCTCTTTCTTTACCCCTTCTGTCTTTACCTCTTCTCTTTCTTTACCTCTTCTCTTTCTTTACCTCTTCTGTCTTTACCTCTTCTATTTCTTTACCTCTTCTGTCTTTACCTCTTCTCTTTCTTTACCTCTTCTGTCTTTACCTCTTCTGTCTTTACCTCTTCTCTTTCTTTCCCTCTTCTCTTTCTTTACCTCTTCTGTCTTTACCTCTTCTCTTTACCTCTTCTCTTTCTTTACCTATTCTCTTTCTTTACCTCTTCTGTCCTTACCTCTTCTGTCTTTATTTCTTCTGTCTTTACCTCTTCTCTTTCTTTACCTATTCTCTTTCTTTACCTCTTCTCTTTCTATCTATCTTCTGTCTTTACCTCTTCTCTTTCTTTACCTCTTCTCTTTCTTTACCTCTTCTGTCTTTACCTCTTCTTTTTACCTCTTCTCTTTCTTTACCTATTCTCTTTCTTTACCTCTTCTGTCTTCACCTCTTCTCTTTCTTTACCTCTTCTCTTTCTTCACCTCTTCTCTTTCTTTACCTCTGCTGTCTTTACCTCTTCTCTTTCTTTACCTCTTCTGTCTTTACCTCTTCTCTTTCCTTACCTCTTCTCTTTCTTTACCTATTCTCTTTCTTTACCTCTTCTCTTTCTTTACCTCTTCTCTTTCTATTTATCTTCTGTCTTTACCTCTTCTCTTCACCTCTTCTCTTTCTTTACCTATTCTCTTTCTTTACCTCTTCTGTCTTTACCTCTTCTCTTTCTTTACCTCTTCTCTTTCTTCACCTTTTCTCTTTTTTTACCTCTTCTGTCTTTACCTCTTCTCTTTCTTTACCTCTTCTGTCTTTACTTCTTCTCTTTCCTTACCTCTTCTCTTTCTTTACCTCTTCTCTTTCTTTACCTCTTCTCTTTCTTTACCTCTGTTCTTCCTTTACCTCTTCTGTCTTTACCTCTTCTGTCTTTACCTCTTCTCTTTCTTTACCTCTTCTGTCTTTACCTCTTCTGTCTTTACCTCTTCTCTTTACCTCTTCTCTTTCTTTACCTATTCTCTTTCTTTACCTCTTCTGTCTTTACCTCTTCTGTCTTTAGCTCTTCTCTTTCTTTACCTCTTCTCTTTCTTTACCCCTTCTGTCTTTACCTCTTCTCTTTCTTTACCTCTTCTCTTTCTTTACCTCTTCTGTCTTTACCTCTTCTCTTTCTTTACCTTTTCTGTCTTTACCTATTCTCTTACTTTACCTCTTCTCTTTCTTTACCTATTCTCTTTCTTTACCTCTTCTGTCCTTACCTCTTCTGTCTTTATTTCTTCTGTCTTTACCTCTTCTCTTTCTTTACCTATTCTCTTTCTTTACCTCTTCTCTTTCTATCTATCTTCTGTCTTTACCTCTTCTCTTTCTTTACCTCTTCTCTTTCTTTACCTCTTCTGTCTTTACCTCTTCTCTTTACCTCTTCTCTTTCTTTACCTTTTCTCTTTCTTTACCTCTTCTGTCTTCACCTCTTCTCTTTCTTTACCTCTTCTCTTTCTTCACCTCTTCTCTTTCTTTACCTCTGCTGTCTTTACCTCTTCTCTTTCTTTACCTCTTCTGTCTTTACCTCTTCTGTCTTTACCTCTTCTGTCTTTACCTCTTCTCTATCTTTACCTCTTCTCTTTCTTTACCCTTTCTGTCTTTACCTCTTCTCTTTCTTTACCTCTTCTGTCTTTACCTCTTCTGTCTTTACCTCTTCTCTTTCTTTACCTCTTCTGTCTTTACCTCTTCTCTCTCCTTACCTCTTCTCTTTCTTTACCTCTTCTCTTTCTTTACCTCTTCTGTCTTTACCTCTTCTCTTTCTTTACCTCTTCTCTTTCTTTACCTCTTCTGTCTTTACCTCTTCTCTTTACCTCTTCTCTTTCTTTACCTATTCTCTTTCTTTACCTCTTCTGTCTTTACCTCTTCTGTCTTTAGCTCTTCTCTTTCTTTACCTCTTCTCTTTCTTTACCCCTTCTGTCTTTACCTCTTCTCTTTCTTTACCTCTTCTCTTTCTTTACCTCTTCTGTCTTTACCTCTTCTCTTTCTTTACCTTTTCTGTCTTTACCTATTCTCTTACTTTACCTCTTCTCTTTCTTTACCTATTCTCTTTCTTTACCTCTTCTGTCCTTACCTCTTCTGTCTTTATTTCTTCTGTCTTTACCTCTTCTCTTTCTTTACCTATTCTCTTTCTTTACCTCTTCTCTTTCTATCTATCTTCTGTCTTTACCTCTTCTCTTTCTTTACCTCTTCTCTTTCTTTACCTCTTCTGTCTTTACCTCTTCTCTTTACCTCTTCTCTTTCTTTACCTTTTCTCTTTCTTTACCTCTTCTGTCTTCACCTCTTCTCTTTCTTTACCTCTTCTCTTTCTTCACCTCTTCTCTTTCTTTACCTCTGCTGTCTTTACCTCTTCTCTTTCTTTACCTCTTCTGTCTTTACCTCTTCTGTCTTTACCTCTTCTGTCTTTACCTCTTCTCTTTCTTTACCTCTTCTCTTTCTTTACCCTTTCTGTCTTTACCTCTTCTCTTTCTTTACCTCTTCTGTCTTTACCTCTTCTGTCTTTACCTCTTCTCTTTCTTTACCTCTTCTGTCTTTACCTCTTCTCTCTCCTTACCTCTTCTCTTTCTTTACCTCTTCTCTTTCTTCACCTCTTCTCTTTTTTTACCTCTTCTGTCTTTACCTCTTCTCTTTCCTTACCTCGTCTCTTTCTTTACCTATTCTCTGTCTTTACCTCTTCTCTTTCCTTACCTCTTCTCTTTCTTTACCTATTTTCTTTCTTTACCTCTTCTGTCTTTACCTCTTCTGTCTTTACCTCTTCTCTTTCTTTACCTCTTCTGTCTTTACCTTTTCTCTTTCTATCTATCTTCTGTCTTTACCTCTTCTCTTTCTTTACCTCTTCTCTTTCTTTACCTCTTCTGTCTTTACCTCTTCTCTTTACCTCTTCTCTTTCTTTACCTATTCTCTTTCTTTACCTCTTCTGTCTTCACCTCTTCTCTTTCTTTACCTCTTCTCTTTCTTCACCTCTTCTCTTTCTTTACCTCTGCTGTCTTTACCTCTTCTCTTTCTTTACCTCTTCTGTCTTTACCTCTTCTCTTTCCTTACCTCTTCTCTTTCTTTACCTATTCTCTTTCTTTACCTCTTCTCTTTCTTTACCTCTTCCGTCTTTACCTCTTCTGTCTTTACCTCTTCTCTTTCTTTACCTCTTCTGTCTTTACCTGTTCTCTTTCTTTACCTCTTCTGTCTTTACCTCTTCTGTCTTTACCTCTTCTCTTTCTTTACCTCTTCTCTTTCTTTACCCCTTCTGTCTTTACCTCTTCTCTTTCTTTACCTTTTCTGTCTTTACCTCTTCTGTCTTTACCTCTTCTCTTTCTTTACCTCTTCTGTCTTTACCTCTTCTGTCTTTACCTCTTCTCTTTCTTTACCTCTTCTCTTTCTTTACCCCTTCTTCCTTTACCTCTTCTCTTTCTTTACCTCTTCTCTTTCTTTACCTCTTCTGTCTTTACCTCTTCTCTTTCCTTACCTCTTCTCTTTCTTTACCTCTTCTCTTTCTTTACCTCTTCTCTTTCTTTACCTATTCTCTTTCTTTACCTCTTCTGTCTTTACCTCTTCTCTTTCTTTACCTGTTCTCTTTCTTTACCTCTTCTGTATTTACCTCTTCTGTCTTTACCTCTTCCCTTTCTTTACCTCTTCTGTCTTTGCCTCTTCTCTTTCTTTACCTCTTCTGTCTTTACCTCTTCTGTCTTTACCTCTTCTCTTTCTTTACCTCTTCTCTTTCTTTACCCCTTCTGTCTTTACCTCTTCTCTTTCTTTACCTCTTCTCTTTCTTTACCTCTTCTGTCTTTACCTCTTCTATTTCTTTACCTCTTCTGTCTTTACCTCTTCTCTTTCTTTACCTCTTCTGTCTTTACCTCTTCTGTCTTTACCTCTTCTCTTTCTTTCCCTCTTCTCTTTCTTTACCTCTTCTGTCTTTACCTCTTCTCTTTACCTCTTCTCTTTCTTTACCTATTCTCTTTCTTTACCTCTTCTGTCCTTACCTCTTCTGTCTTTATTTCTTCTGTCTTTACCTCTTCTCTTTCTTTACCTATTCTCTTTCTTTACCTCTTCTCTTTCTATCTATCTTCTGTCTTTACCTCTTCTCTTTCTTTACCTCTTCTCTTTCTTTACCTCTTCTGTCTTTACCTCTTCTTTTTACCTCTTCTCTTTCTTTACCTATTCTCTTTCTTTACCTCTTCTGTCTTCACCTCTTCTCTTTCTTTACCTCTTCTCTTTCTTCACCTCTTCTCTTTCTTTACCTCTGCTGTCTTTACCTCTTCTCTTTCTTTACCTCTTCTGTCTTTACCTCTTCTCTTTCCTTACCTCTTCTCTTTCTTTACCTATTCTCTTTCTTTACCTCTTCTCTTTCTTTACCTCTTCTCTTTCTATTTATCTTCTGTCTTTACCTCTTCTCTTCACCTCTTCTCTTTCTTTACCTATTCTCTTTCTTTACCTCTTCTGTCTTTACCTCTTCTCTTTCTTTACCTCTTCTCTTTCTTCACCTTTTCTCTTTTTTTACCTCTTCTGTCTTTACCTCTTCTCTTTCTTTACCTCTTCTGTCTTTACTTCTTCTCTTTCCTTACCTCTTCTCTTTCTTTACCTCTGTTCTTCCTTTACCTCTTCTGTCTTTACCTCTTCTGTCTTTACCTCTTCTCTTTCTTTACCTCTTCTGTCTTTACCTCTTCTGTCTTTAGCTCTTCTCTTTCTTTACCTCTTCTCTTTCTTTACCTCTTCTGTCTTTACCTCTTCTCTTTCTTTACCTCTTCTGTCTTTACCTCTTCTGTCTTTACCTCTTCTCTTCCTTTACCTCTTCTCTTTCTTTACCTCTTCTGTCTTTACCTCTTCTCTTTCTTTACCTCTTCTCTTTCTTTACCTCTTCTTTCTTTACCTCTTCTGTCTTTACCTTTTCTCTTTCTTTACCTCTTCTGTCTTTACCTCTTCTCTTTCTTTACCTCTTCTGTCTTTACCTATTCTCTTACTTTACCTCTTCTCTTTCTTTACCTCTTCTGTCTTTACCTCTTCTCTTTCTTTACCTCTTCTCTTTCTTTACCTCTTTTCTTTCTTTACCCCTTCTGTCTTTACCTCTTCTCTTTCTTTACCTCTTTTCTTTCTTTACCTCTTCTCTTTACCTCTTCTCTTTCTTTACCTATTCTCTTTCTTTACCTCTTCTGTCTTTACCTCTTCTCTTTCTTTACCTCTTCTTTTTCTTTACCGATTCTGTTTTTACCTCTTCTCTTTCTTTACCTTTTCTGTCTTTACCTATTCTCTTACTTTACCTCTTCTCTTTCTTTACCTATTCTCTTTCTTTACCTCTTCTGTCCTTACCTCTTCTGTCTTTATTTCTTCTGTCTTTACCTCTTCTCTTTCTTTACCTATTCTCTTTCTTTACCTCTTCTCTTTCTATCTATCTTCTGTCTTTACCTCTTCTCTTTCTTTACCTCTTCTCTTTCTTTACCTCTTCTGTCTTTACCTCTTCTCTTTCTTTACCTCTTCTCTTTCTTTACCTCTTCTGTCTTTACCTCTTCTCTTTACCTCTTCTCTTTCTTTACCTATTCTCTTTCTTTACCTCTTCTGTCTTTACCTCTTCTGTCTTTAGCTCTTCTCTTTCTTTACCTCTTCTCTTTCTTTACCCCTTCTGTCTTTACCTCTTCTCTTTCTTTACCTCTTCTCTTTCTTTACCTCTTCTGTCTTTACCTCTTCTCTTTCTTTACCTTTTCTGTCTTTACCTATTCTCTTACTTTACCTCTTCTCTTTCTTTACCTATTCTCTTTCTTTACCTCTTCTGTCCTTACCTCTTCTGTCTTTATTTCTTCTGTCTTTACCTCTTCTCTTTCTTTACCTATTCTCTTTCTTTACCTCTTCTCTTTCTATCTATCTTCTGTCTTTACCTCTTCTCTTTCTTTACCTCTTCTCTTTCTTTACCTCTTCTGTCTTTACCTCTTCTCTTTACCTCTTCTCTTTCTTTACCTTTTCTCTTTCTTTACCTCTTCTGTCTTCACCTCTTCTCTTTCTTTACCTCTTCTCTTTCTTCACCTCTTCTCTTTCTTTACCTCTGCTGTCTTTACCTCTTCTCTTTCTTTACCTCTTCTGTCTTTACCTCTTCTGTCTTTACCTCTTCTGTCTTTACCTCTTCTCTTTCTTTACCTCTTCTCTTTCTTTACCCTTTCTGTCTTTACCTCTTCTCTTTCTTTACCTCTTCTGTCTTTACCTCTTCTGTCTTTACCTCTTCTCTTTCTTTACCTCTTCTGTCTTTACCTCTTCTCTCTCCTTACCTCTTCTCTTTCTTTACCTCTTCTCTTTCTTTACCTCTTCTGTCTTTACCTCTTCTCTTTCTTTACCTCTTCTCTTTCTTTACCTCTTCTGTCTTTACCTCTTCTCTTTACCTCTTCTCTTTCTTTACCTATTCTCTTTCTTTACCTCTTCTGTCTTTACCTCTTCTGTCTTTAGCTCTTCTCTTTCTTCACCTCTTCTCTTTCTTTACCTATTCTCTTTCTTTACCTCTTCTGTCTTTACCTCTTCTCTTTCTTTACCTCTTCTCTTTCTTCACCTTTTCTCTTTTTTTACCTCTTCTGTCTTTACCTCTTCTCTTTCTTTACCTCTTCTGTCTTTACTTCTTCTCTTTCCTTACCTCTTCTCTTTCTTTACCTCTTCTCTTTCTTTACCTCTTCTCTTTCTTTACCTCTGTTCTTCCTTTACCTCTTCTGTCTTTACCTCTTCTGTCTTTACCTCTTCTCTTTCTTTACCTCTTCTGTCTTTACCTCTTCTGTCTTTAGCTCTTCTCTTTCTTTACCTCTTCTCTTTCTTTACCTCTTCTGTCTTTACCTCTTCTCTTTCTTTACCTCTTCTGTCTTTACCTCTTCTGTCTTTACCTCTTCTCTTCCTTTACCTCTTCTCTTTCTTTACCTCTTCTGTCTTTACCTCTTCTCTTTCTTTACCTCTTCTCTTTCTTTACCTCTTCTTTCTTTACCTCTTCTGTCTTTACCTTTTCTCTTTCTTTACCTCTTCTGTCTTTACCTCTTCTCTTTCTTTACCTCTTCTGTCTTTACCTATTCTCTTACTTTACCTCTTCTCTTTCTTTACCTCTTCTGTCTTTACCTCTTCTCTTTCTTTACCTCTTCTCTTTCTTTACCTCTTTTCTTTCTTTACCCCTTCTGTCTTTACCTCTTCTCTTTCTTTACCTCTTTTCTTTCTTTACCTCTTCTCTTTACCTCTTCTCTTTCTTTACCTATTCTCTTTCTTTACCTCTTCTGTCTTTACCTCTTCTCTTTCTTTACCTCTTCTTTTTCTTTACCGATTCTGTTTTTACCTCTTCTCTTTCTTTACCTTTTCTGTCTTTACCTATTCTCTTACTTTACCTCTTCTCTTTCTTTACCTATTCTCTTTCTTTACCTCTTCTGTCCTTACCTCTTCTGTCTTTATTTCTTCTGTCTTTACCTCTTCTCTTTCTTTACCTATTCTCTTTCTTTACCTCTTCTCTTTCTATCTATCTTCTGTCTTTACCTCTTCTCTTTCTTTACCTCTTCTCTTTCTTTACCTCTTCTGTCTTTACCTCTTCTCTTTCTTTACCTCTTCTCTTTCTTTACCTCTTCTGTCTTTACCTCTTCTCTTTACCTCTTCTCTTTCTTTACCTATTCTCTTTCTTTACCTCTTCTGTCTTTACCTCTTCTGTCTTTAGCTCTTCTCTTTCTTTACCTCTTCTCTTTCTTTACCCCTTCTGTCTTTACCTCTTCTCTTTCTTTACCTCTTCTCTTTCTTTACCTCTTCTGTCTTTACCTCTTCTCTTTCTTTACCTTTTCTGTCTTTACCTATTCTCTTACTTTACCTCTTCTCTTTCTTTACCTATTCTCTTTCTTTACCTCTTCTGTCCTTACCTCTTCTGTCTTTATTTCTTCTGTCTTTACCTCTTCTCTTTCTTTACCTATTCTCTTTCTTTACCTCTTCTCTTTCTATCTATCTTCTGTCTTTACCTCTTCTCTTTCTTTACCTCTTCTCTTTCTTTACCTCTTCTGTCTTTACCTCTTCTCTTTACCTCTTCTCTTTCTTTACCTTTTCTCTTTCTTTACCTCTTCTGTCTTCACCTCTTCTCTTTCTTTACCTCTTCTCTTTCTTCACCTCTTCTCTTTCTTTACCTCTGCTGTCTTTACCTCTTCTCTTTCTTTACCTCTTCTGTCTTTACCTCTTCTGTCTTTACCTCTTCTGTCTTTACCTCTTCTCTTTCTTTACCTCTTCTCTTTCTTTACCCTTTCTGTCTTTACCTCTTCTCTTTCTTTACCTCTTCTGTCTTTACCTCTTCTGTCTTTACCTCTTCTCTTTCTTTACCTCTTCTGTCTTTACCTCTTCTCTCTCCTTACCTCTTCTCTTTCTTTACCTCTTCTCTTTCTTTACCTCTTCTGTCTTTACCTCTTCTCTTTCTTTACCTCTTCTCTTTCTTTACCTCTTCTGTCTTTACCTCTTCTCTTTACCTCTTCTCTTTCTTTACCTATTCTCTTTCTTTACCTCTTCTGTCTTTACCTCTTCTGTCTTTAGCTCTTCTCTTTCTTTACCTCTTCTCTTTCTTTACCCCTTCTGTCTTTACCTCTTCTCTTTCTTTACCTCTTCTCTTTCTTTACCTCTTCTGTCTTTACCTCTTCTCTTTCTTTACCTTTTCTGTCTTTACCTATTCTCTTACTTTACCTCTTCTCTTTCTTTACCTATTCTCTTTCTTTACCTCTTCTGTCCTTACCTCTTCTGTCTTTATTTCTTCTGTCTTTACCTCTTCTCTTTCTTTACCTATTCTCTTTCTTTACCTCTTCTCTTTCTATCTATCTTCTGTCTTTACCTCTTCTCTTTCTTTACCTCTTCTCTTTCTTTACCTCTTCTGTCTTTACCTCTTCTCTTTACCTCTTCTCTTTCTTTACCTTTTCTCTTTCTTTACCTCTTCTGTCTTCACCTCTTCTCTTTCTTTACCTCTTCTCTTTCTTCACCTCTTCTCTTTCTTTACCTCTGCTGTCTTTACCTCTTCTCTTTCTTTACCTCTTCTGTCTTTACCTCTTCTGTCTTTACCTCTTCTGTCTTTACCTCTTCTCTTTCTTTACCTCTTCTCTTTCTTTACCCTTTCTGTCTTTACCTCTTCTCTTTCTTTACCTCTTCTGTCTTTACCTCTTCTGTCTTTACCTCTTCTCTTTCTTTACCTCTTCTGTCTTTACCTCTTCTCTCTCCTTACCTCTTCTCTTTCTTTACCTCTTCTCTTTCTTTACCTCTTCTCTTTCTTTACCTATTCTCTTTCTTTACCTCTTCTGTCTTTACCTCTTCTCTTTCTTTACCTCTTCTGTCTTCATTTCTTCTGTCTTTACCTCTTCTCTTTCTTTACCTATTCTCTTTCTTTACCTCTTCTCTGTCTATCTATCTTCTGTCTTTACCTCTTCTGTCTTTACCTCTTCTCTTTCTTTACCTCTTCTCTTTCTATCTATCTTCTGTCTTTACGTCTTCTCTTTACCTCTTCTCTTTCTTTACCTCTTCTCTTTACCTCTTCTCTTTCTTTACCTATTCTCTTTCTTTACCTCTTCTCTTTTTTTACCTCTTCTGTCTTTACCTCTTCTCTTTCCTTACCTCGTCTCTTTCTTTACCTATTCTCTGTCTTTACCTCTTCTCTTTCCTTACCTCTTCTCTTTCTTTACCTATTTTCTTTCTTTACCTCTTCTGTCTTTACCTCTTCTGTCTTTACCTCTTCTCTTTCTTTACCTCTTCTGTCTTTACCTCTTCTCTTTCTATCTATCTTCTGTCTTTACCTCTTCTCTTTCTTTACCTCTTCTCTTTCTTTACCTCTTCTGTCTTTACCTCTTCTCTTTACCTCTTCTCTTTCTTTACCTATTCTCTTTCTTTACCTCTTCTGTCTTCACCTCTTCTCTTTCTTTACCTCTTCTCTTTCTTCACCTCTTCTCTTTCTTTACCTCTGCTGTCTTTACCTCTTCTCTTTCTTTACCTCTTCTGTCTTTACCTCTTCTCTTTCCTTACCTCTTCTCTTTCTTTACCTATTCTCTTTCTTTACCTCTTCTCTTTCTTTACCTCTTCCGTCTTTACCTCTTCTCTTTACCTCTTCTCTTTCTTTACCTATTCTCTGTCTTTACCTCTTCTGTCTTTACCTCTTCTCTTTCTTTACCTCTTCTGTCTTTACCTCTTCTGTCTTTACCTCTTCTCTTTCTTTACCTCTTCTCTTTCTTTACCCCTTCTGTCTTTACCTCTTCTCTTTCTTTACCTCTTCTCTTTCTTTACCTCTTCTGTCTTTACCTCTTCTCTTTCTTTACCTCTTCTGTCTTTACCTCTTCTGTCTTTCCCTCTTCTCTTCCTTTACCTCTTCTCTTTCTTTACCTCTTCTGTCTTTACCTCTTCTCTTTCTTTACCTCTTCTCTTTCTTTACCTCTTCTTTCTTTACCTCTTCTGTCTTTACCTTTTCTCTTTCTTTACCTCTTCTGTCTTTACCTCTTCTCTTTCTTTACCTCTTCTGTCTTTACCTATTCTCTTACTTTACCTCTTCTCTTTCTTTACCTCTTCTGTCTTTACCTCTTCTCTTTCTTTACCTCTTCTCTTTCTTTACCTCTTTTCTTTCTTTACCCCTTCTGTCTTTACCTCTTCTCTTTCTTTACCTCTTTTCTTTCTTTACCTCTTCTCTTTACCTCTTCTCTTTCTTTACCTCTTCTCTTTCTTTACCTCTTCTGTCTTTACCTCTTCTCTTTCTTTACCTCTTCTTTTTCTTTACCGATTCTGTTTTTACCTCTTCTCTTTCTTTACCTTTTCTGTCTTTACCTATTCTCTTACTTTACCTCTTCTCTTTCTTTACCTATTCTCTTTCTTTACCTCTTCTGTCCTTACCTCTTCTGTCTTTATTTCTTCTGTCTTTACCTCTTCTCTTTCTTTACCTATTCTCTTTCTTTACCTCTTCTCTTTCTATCTATCTTCTGTCTTTACCTCTTCTCTTTCTTTACCTCTTCTCTTTCTTTACCTCTTCTGTCTTTACCTCTTCTCTTTACCTCTTCTCTTTCTTTACCTATTCTCTTTCTTTACCTCTTCTTTCTTCACCTCTTCTCTTTCTTTACCTCTTCTCTTTCTTCACCTCTTCTCTTTCTTTACCTCTGCTGTCTTTACCTCTTCTCTTTCTTTACCTCTTCTGTCTTTACCTCTTCTGTCTTTACCTCTTCTCTTTCTTTACCTATTCTCTTTCTTTACCTCTTCTCTTTCTTTACCTCTTCTCTTTCTATTTATCTTCTGTCTTTACCTCTTCTCTTCACCTCTTCTCTTTCTTTACCTATTCTCTTTCTTTACCTCTTCTGTCTTTACCTCTTCTCTTTCTTTATCTCTTCTCTTTCTTCACCTTTTCTCTTTTTTTACCTCTTCTGTCTTTACCTCTTCTCTTTCTTTACCTCTTCTGTCTTTACTTCTTCTCTTTCCTTACCTCTTCTCTTTCTTTACCTCTTCTCTTTCTTTACCTCTTCTCTTTCTTTACCTCTGTTCTTCCTTTACCTCTTCTGTCTTTACCTCTTCTGTCTTTACCTCTTCTCTTTCTTTACCTCTTCTGTCTTTACCTCTTCTGTCTTTACCTCTTCTCTTTCTTTACCTCTTCTCTTTCTTTACCCCTTCTGTCTTTACCTCTTCTCTTTCTTTACCTCTTCTCTTTCTTTACCTCTTCTGTCTTTACCTCTTCTCTTTCTTTACCTTTTCTGTCTTTACCTATTCTCTTACTTTACCTCTTCTCTTTCTTTACCTATTCTCTTTCTTTACCTCTTCTGTCCTTACCTCTTCTGTCTTTATTTCTTCTGTCTTTACCTCTTCTCTTTCTTTACCTATTCTCTGTCTTTACCTCTTCTCTTTCTTTACCTCTTCTCTTTCTTTACCTCTTCTGTCTTTACCTCTTCTCTTTACCTCTTCTCTTTCTTTACCTATTCTCTTTCTTTACCTCTTCTGTCTTCACCTCTTCTCTTTCTTTACCTCTTCTATTTCTTCACCTCTTCTCTTTCTTTACCTCTGCTGTCTTTACCTCTTCTCTTTCTTTACCTCTTCTGTCTTTACCTCTTCTGTCTTTACCTCTTCTGTCTTTACCTCTTCTGTCTTTACCTCTTCTCTTTCTTTACCTCTTCTGTCTTTACCTCTTCTTTTTCTTTACCTCTTCTCTTTCTTTACCTCTTCTGTCTTTACCTCTTCTCTTTCTTTACCTTTTCTCTTTCTTTACCTCTTCTCTTTCTTTACCTCTTCTGTCTTTACCTCTTCTTTTTCTTTACCTCTTCTCTTTCTTTACCTCTTCTGTCTTTACCTCTTCTCTTTCTTTACCTCTTCTGTCTTTACCTGTTCTCTTTCTTTACCTCTTCTGTCTTTACCTCTCTGTCTTTACCTCTTCTCTTTCTTTACCTCTTCTCTTTCTTTACCCCTTCTGTCTTTACCTCTTCTCTTTCTTTACCTCTTCTGTCTTTACCTCTTCTGTCTTTACCTCTTCTCTTTCTTTACCTCTTCTGTCTTTACCTCTTCTGTCTTTACCTCTTCTCTTTCTTTACCTCTTCTCTTTCTTTACCCCTTCTTCCTTTACCTCTTCTCTTTCTTTACCTCTTCTCTTTCTTTACCTCTTCTGTCTTTACCTCTTCTCTTTCCTTACCTCTTCTCTTTCTTTACCTCTTCTCTTTCTTTACCTCTTCTCTTTCTTTACCTATTCTCTTTCTTTACCTCTTCTGTCTTTACCTCTTCTCTTTCTTTACCTGTTCTCTTTCTTTACCTCTTCTGTATTTACCTCTTCTGTCTTTACCTCTTCCCTTTCTTTACCTCTTCTGTCTTTGCCTCTTCTCTTTCTTTACCTCTTCTGTCTTTACCTCTTCTGTCTTTACCTCTTCTCTTTCTTTATCTCTTCTCTTTCTTTACCTCTTCTGTCTTTACCTCTTCTCTTTCTTTACCTCTTCTGTCTTTACCTCTTCTGTCTTTACCTCTTCTCTTTCTTTACCTCTTCTCTTTCTTTACCCCTTCTGTCTTTACCTCTTCTCTTTCTTTACCTCTTCTCTTTCTTTACCTCTTCTGTCTTTACCTCTTCTCTTTCTTTACCTTTTCTGTCTTTACCTATTCTCTTACTTTACCTCTTCTCTTTCTTTACCTATTCTCTTTCTTTACCTCTTCTGTCCTTACCTCTTCTGTCTTTATTTCTTCTGTCTTTACCTCTTCTCTTTCTTTACCTATTCTCTGTCTTTACCTCTTCTCTTTCTTTACCTCTTCTCTTTCTTTACCTCTTCTGTCTTTACCTCTTCTCTTTACCTCTTCTCTTTCTTTACCTATTCTCTTTCTTTACCTCTTCTGTCTTCACCTCTTCTCTTTCTTTACCTCTTCTATTTCTTCACTTCTTCTCTTTCTTTACCTCTGCTGTCTTTACCTCTTCTCTTTCTTTACCTCTTCTGTCTTTACCTCTTCTGTCTTTACCTCTTCTGTCTTTACCTCTTCTGTCTTTACCTCTTCTCTTTCTTTACCTCTTCTGTCTTTACCTCTTCTTTTTCTTTACCTCTTCTCTTTCTTTACCTCTTCTGTCTTTACCTCTTCTCTTTCTTTACCTCTTCTCTTTCTTTACCTCTTCTCTTTCTTTACCTCTTCTGTCTTTACCTCTTCTTTTTCTTTACCTCTTCTCTTTCTTTACCTCTTCTGTCTTTACCTCTTCTCTTTCTTTACCTCTTCTGTCTTTACCTGTTCTCTTTCTTTACCTCTTCTGTCTTTACCTCTTCTGTCTTTACCTCTTCTCTTTCTTTACCTCTTCTCTTTCTTTACCCCTTCTGTCTTTACCTCTTCTCTTTCTTTACCTCTTCTGTCTTTACCTCTTCTGTCTTTACCTCTTCTCTTTCTTTACCTCTTCTGTCTTTACCTCTTCTGTCTTTACCTCTTCTCTTCCTTTACCTCTTCTCTTTCTTTACCTCTTCTGTCTTTACCTCTTCTCTTTCTTTACCTCTTCTCTTTCTTTACCTCTTCTTTCTTTACCTCTTCTGTCTTTACCTTTTCTCTTTCTTTACCTCTTCTGTCTTTACCTCTTCTCTTTCTTTACCTCTTCTGTCTTTACCTATTCTCTTACTTTACCTCTTCTCTTTCTTTACCTCTTCTGTCTTTACCTCTTCTCTTTCTTTACCTCTTCTCTTTCTTTACCTCTTTTCTTTCTTTACCCCTTCTGTCTTTACCTCTTCTCTTTCTTTACCTCTTTTCTTTCTTTACCTCTTCTCTTTACCTCTTCTCTTTCTTTACCTATTCTCTTTCTTTACCTCTTCTGTCTTTACCTCTTCTCTTTCTTTACCTCTTCTTTTTCTTTACCGATTCTGTTTTTACCTCTTCTCTTTCTTTACCTTTTCTGTCTTTACCTATTCTCTTACTTTACCTCTTCTCTTTCTTTACCTATTCTCTTTCTTTACCTCTTCTGTCCTTACCTCTTCTGTCTTTATTTCTTCTGTCTTTACCTCTTCTCTTTCTTTACCTATTCTCTTTCTTTACCTCTTCTCTTTCTATCTATCTTCTGTCTTTACCTCTTCTCTTTCTTTACCTCTTCTCTTTCTTTACCTCTTCTGTCTTTACCTCTTCTCTTTACCTCTTCTCTTTCTTTACCTATTCTCTTTCTTTACCTCTTCTTTCTTCACCTCTTCTCTTTCTTTACCTCTTCTCTTTCTTCACCTCTTCTCTTTCTTTACCTCTGCTGTCTTTACCTCTTCTCTTTCTTTACCTCTTCTGTCTTTACCTCTTCTGTCTTTACCTCTTCTCTTTCTTTACCTATTCTCTTTCTTTACCTCTTCTCTTTCTTTACCTCTTCTCTTTCTATTTATCTTCTGTCTTTACCTCTTCTCTTCACCTCTTCTCTTTCTTTACCTATTCTCTTTCTTTACCTCTTCTGTCTTTACCTCTTCTCTTTCTTTATCTCTTCTCTTTCTTCACCTTTTCTCTTTTTTTACCTCTTCTGTCTTTACCTCTTCTCTTTCTTTACCTCTTCTGTCTTTACTTCTTCTCTTTCCTTACCTCTTCTCTTTCTTTACCTCTTCTCTTTCTTTACCTCTTCTCTTTCTTTACCTCTGTTCTTCCTTTACCTCTTCTGTCTTTACCTCTTCTGTCTTTACCTCTTCTCTTTCTTTACCTCTTCTGTCTTTACCTCTTCTGTCTTTACCTCTTCTCTTTCTTTACCTCTTCTCTTTCTTAACCCCTTCTGTCTTTACCTCTTCTCTTTCTTTACCTCTTCTCTTTCTTTACCTCTTCTGTCTTTACCTCTTCTCTTTCTTTACCTTTTCTGTCTTTACCTATTCTCTTACTTTACCTCTTCTCTTTCTTTACCTATTCTCTTTCTTTACCTCTTCTGTCCTTACCTCTTCTGTCTTTATTTCTTCTGTCTTTACCTCTTCTCTTTCTTTACCTATTCTCTGTCTTTACCTCTTCTCTTTCTTTACCTCTTCTCTTTCTTTACCTCTTCTGTCTTTACCTCTTCTCTTTACCTCTTCTCTTTCTTTACCTATTCTCTTTCTTTACCTCTTCTGTCTTCACCTCTTCTCTTTCTTTACCTCTTCTATTTCTTCACCTCTTCTCTTTCTTTACCTCTGCTGTCTTTACCTCTTCTCTTTCTTTACCTCTTCTGTCTTTACCTCTTCTGTCTTTACCTCTTCTGTCTTTACCTCTTCTGTCTTTACCTCTTCTCTTTCTTTACCTCTTCTGTCTTTACCTCTTCTTTTTCTTTACCTCTTCTCTTTCTTTACCTCTTCTGTCTTTACCTCTTCTCTTTCTTTACCTTTTCTCTTTCTTTACCTCTTCTCTTTCTTTACCTCTTCTGTCTTTACCTCTTCTTTTTCTTTACCTCTTCTCTTTCTTTACCTCTTC
Organism: Lampris incognitus; assembly: GCF_029633865.1. Lineage (NCBI taxonomy): Eukaryota > Metazoa > Chordata > Actinopteri > Lampriformes > Lampridae > Lampris > Lampris incognitus. The sequence continues at coordinate 71,100,901 of NC_079211.1, forward strand.
TGTCTTTACCTCTTCTCTTTCTTTACCTCTTCTGTCTTTACCTGTTCTCTTTCTTTACCTCTTCTGTCTTTACCTCTCTGTCTTTACCTCTTCTCTTTCTTTACCTCTTCTCTTTCTTTACCCCTTCTGTCTTTACCTCTTCTCTTTCTTTACCTCTTCTGTCTTTACCTCTTCTGTCTTTACCTCTTCTCTTTCTTTACCTCTTCTGTCTTTACCTCTTCTGTCTTTACCTCTTCTCTTTCTTTACCTCTTCTCTTTCTTTACCCCTTCTTCCTTTACCTCTTCTCTTTCTTTACCTCTTCTCTTTCTTTACCTCTTCTGTCTTTACCTCTTCTCTTTCCTTACCTCTTCTCTTTCTTTACCTCTTCTCTTTCTTTACCTCTTCTCTTTCTTTACCTATTCTCTTTCTTTACCTCTTCTGTCTTTACCTCTTCTCTTTCTTTACCTGTTCTCTTTCTTTACCTCTTCTGTATTTACCTCTTCTGTCTTTACCTCTTCCCTTTCTTTACCTCTTCTGTCTTTGCCTCTTCTCTTTCTTTACCTCTTCTGTCTTTACCTTTTCTGTCTTTACCTCTTCTCTTTCTTTCCCTCTTCTCTTTCTTTACCTCTTCTGTCTTTACCTCTTCTCTTTACCTCTTCTCTTTCTTTACCTATTCTCTTTCTTTACCTCTTCTGTCTTTACCTCTTCTCTTTCTTTACCTCTTCTCTTTCCTTACCTCTTCTCTTTCTTTACCTCTTCTCTTTCTTTACCTCTTCTGTCTTTACCTCTTCTCTTTCTTTACCTCTTATGTCTTTACCTCTTCTCTTTCTTTACCTCTTCTGTCTTTACCTCTTCTCTTTCTTTACCTTTTCTGTCTTTACCTATTCTCTTACTTTACCTCTTCTCTTTCTTTACCTATTCTCTTTCTTTACCTCTTCTGTCCTTACCTCTTCTGTCTTTATTTCTTCTGTCTTTACCTCTTCTCTTTCTTTACCTATTCTCTTTCTTTACCTCTTCTCTTTCTATCTATCTTCTGTCTTTACCTCTTCTCTTTCTTTACCTCTTCTCTTTCTTTACCTCTTCTGTCTTTACCTCTTCTCTTAACCTCTTCTCTTTCTTTACCTATTCTCTTTCTTTACCTCTTCTGTCTTCACCTCTTCTCTTTCTTTACCTCTTCTCTTTCTTCACCTGTTCTCTTTCTTTACCTCTGCTGTCTTTACCTCTTCTCTTTCTTTACCTCTTCTGTCTTTACCTCTTCTCTTTCCTTACCTCTTCTCTTTCTTTACCTATTCTCTTTCTTTACCTCTTCTCTTTCTTTACCTCTTCTCTTTCTATCTATCTTCTGTCTTTACCTCTTCTCTTCACCTCTTCTCTTTCTTTACCTATTCTCTTTCTTTACCTCTTCTGTCTTTACCTTTTCTCTTTCTTTACGTCTTCTGTCTTTACCTCTTCTCTTTCTTTACCTCTTCTGTCTTTACCTATTCTCTTACTTTACCTCTTCTCTTTCTTTACCTATTTTCTTTCTTTACCTTTTCTGTCTTTACCTCTTCTCTTTCTTTACCTCTTCTCTTTCTTTACCTCTTCTGTCTTTACCTCTTCTCTTTCTTTACCTCTTATGTCTTTACCTCTTCTCTTTCTTTACCTCATCTGTCTTTACCTCTTCTCTTTCCTTACCTCTTCTCTTTCTTTACCTATTCTCTTTCTTTACCTCTTCTCTTTCTTTACCTCTTCTCTTTCTATCTATCTTCTGTCTTTACCTCTTCTCTTCACCTCTTCTCTTTCTTTACCTATTCTCTTTCTTTACCTCTTCTGTCTTTACCTTTTCTCTTTCTTTACCTCTTCTCTCTTTACCTCTTCTCTTTCTCTACCTCTTCTGTCTTTACCTATTCTCTTACTTTACCTCTTCTCTTTCTTTACCTCTTCTGTCTTTACCCCTTCTCTTTCTTTACCTCTTCTCTTTCTTTACCTATTTTCTTTCTTTACCTTTTCTGTCTTTACCTCTTCTCTTTCTTTACCTCTTCTCTTTCTTTACCTCTTCTGTCTTTACCTCTTCTCTTTCTTTACCTCTTATGTCTTTACCTCTTCTCTTTCTTTACCTCTTCTGTCTTTACCTCTTCTCTTTCTTTACCTTTTCTGTCTTTACCTATTCTCTTACTTTACCTCTTCTCTTTCTTTACCTATTCTCTTTCTTTACCTCTTCTGTCCTTACCTCTTCTGTCTTTATTTCTTCTGTCTTTACCTCTTCTCTTTCTTTACCTATTCTCTTTCTTTACCTCTTCTCTTTCTATCTATCTTCTGTCTTTACCTCTTCTCTTTCTTTACCTCTTCTCTTTCTTTACCTCTTCTGTCTTTACCTCTTCTCTTTACCTCTTCTCTTTCTTTACCTATTCTCTTTCTTTACCTCTTCTGTCTTCACCTCTTCTCTTTCTTTACCTCTTCTCTTTCTTCACCTGTTCTCTTTCTTTACCTCTGCTGTCTTTACCTCTTCTCTTTCTTTACCTCTTCTGTCTTTACCTCTTCTCTTTCCTTACCTCTTCTCTTTCTTTACCTATTCTCTTTCTTTACCTCTTCTCTTTCTTTACCTCTTCTCTTTCTATCTATCTTCTGTCTTTACCTCTTCTCTTCACCTCTTCTCTTTCTTTACCTATTCTCTTTCTTTACCTCTTCTGTCTTTACTTCTTCTCTTTCCTTACCTCTTCTCTTTCTTTACCTCTTCTCTTTCTTTACCTCTTCTCTGTCTTTACCTCTGTTCTTCCTTTACCTCTTCTGTCTTTACCTCTTCTGTCTTTACCTCTTCTCTTTCTTTACCTCTTCTGTCTTTACCTCTTCTGTCTTTACCTCTTCTCTTTCTTTACCTCTTCTCTTTCTTAACCCCTTCTGTCTTTACCTCTTCTCTTTCTTTACCTCTTCTCTTTCTTTACCTCTTCTGTCTTTACCTCTTCTCTTTCTTTACCTCTTCTGTCTTTACCTCTTCTCTTTCTTTACCTCTTCTGTCTTTACCTCTTCTGTCTTTACCTCTTCTCTTTCTTTCCCTCTTCTCTTTCTTTACCTCTTCTGTCTTTACCTCTTCTGTCTTTACCTCTTCTCTTTCTTTAACTCTTCTGTCTTTACCTCTTCTCTTTCTTTACCTCTTCTCTTTCTATCTATCTTCTGTCTTTACCTCTTCTGTCTTTACCTCTTCTCTTTCTTTACCTCTTCTGTCTTCATTTCTTCTGTCTTTACCTCTTCTCTTTCTTTACCTATTCTCTTTCTTTACCTCTTCTCTGTCTATCTATCTTCTGTCTTTACCTCTTCTGTCTTTACCTCTTCTCTTTCTTTACCTCTTCTCTTTCTATCTATCTTCTGTCTTTACGTCTTCTCTTTACCTCTTCTCTTTCTTTACCTCTTCTCTTTACCTCTTCTCTTTCTTTACCTATTCTCTTTCTTTACCTCTTCTGTCTTTACCTCTTCTCTTTCTTTACCTCTTCTCTTTCTTCACCTCTTCTCTTTTTTTACCTCTTCTGTCTTTACCTCTTCTCTTTCCTTACCTCTTCTCTTTCTTTACCTATTCTCTGTCTTTACCTCTTCTCTTTCCTTACCTCTTCTCTTTCTTTACCTATTTTCTTTCTTTACCTCTTCTGTCTTTACCTCTTCTCTTTCTTTACCTGTTCTCTTTCTTTACCTCTTCTGTCTTTACCTCTTCTGTCTTTACCTCTTCTCTTTCTTTACCTCTTCTGTCTTTACCTCTTCTCTTTCTATCTATCTTCTGTCTTTACCTCTTCTCTTTCTTTACCTCTTCTCTTTCTTTACCTCTTCTGTCTTTACCTCTTCTCTTTACCTCTTCTCTTTCTTTACCTATTCTCTTTCTTTACCTCTTCTGTCTTCACCTCTTCTCTTTCTTTACCTCTTCTCTTTCTTCACCTCTTCTCTTTCTTTACCTCTGCTGTCTTTACCTCTTCTCTTTCTTTACCTCTTCTGTCTTTACCTCTTCTCTTTCCTTACCTCTTCTCTTTCTTTACCTATTCTCTTTCTTTACCTCTTCTCTTTCTTTACCTCTTCCGTCTTTACCTCTTCTCTTTACCTCTTTTCTTTCTTTACCTATTCTCTGTCTTTACCTCTTCTGTCTTTACCTCTTCTCTTTCTTTACCTCTTCTGTCTTTACCTCTTCTGTCTTTACCTCTTCTCTTTCTTTACCTCTTCTCTTTCTTTACCCCTTCTGTCTTTACCTCTTCTCTTTCTTTACCTCTTCTCTTTCTTTACCTCTTCTGTCTTTACCTCTTCTCTTTCTTTACCTCTTCTGTCTTTACCTCTTCTGTCTTTACCTCTTCTCTTCCTTTACCTCTTCTCTTTCTTTACCTCTTCTGTCTTTACCTCTTCTCTTTCTTTACCTCTTCTCTTTCTTTACCTCTTCTTTCTTTACCTCTTCTGTCTTTACCTTTTCTCTTTCTTTACCTCTTCTGTCTTTACCTCTTCTCTTTCTTTACCTCTTCTGTCTTTACCTATTCTCTTACTTTACCTCTTCTCTTTCTTTACCTCTTCTGTCTTTACCTCTTCTCTTTCTTTACCTCTTCTCTTTCTTTACCTCTTTTCTTTCTTTACCCCTTCTGTCTTTACCTCTTCTCTTTCTTTACCTCTTTTCTTTCTTTACCTCTTCTCTTTACCTCTTCTCTTTCTTTACCTATTCTCTTTCTTTACCTCTTCTGTCTTTACCTCTTCTCTTTCTTTACCTCTTCTTTTTCTTTACCGATTCTGTCTTTACCTCTTCTCTTTCTTTACCTTTTCTGTCTTTACCTATTCTCTTACTTTACCTCTTCTCTTTCTTTACCTATTCTCTTTCTTTACCTCTTCTGTCCTTACCTCTTCTGTCTTTATTTCTTCTGTCTTTACCTCTTCTCTTTCTTTACCTATTCTCTTTCTTTACCTCTTCTCTTTCTATCTATCTTCTGTCTTTACCTCTTCTCTTTCTTTACCTCTTCTCTTTCTTTACCTCTTCTGTCTTTACCTCTTCTCTTTACCTCTTCTCTTTCTTTACCTATTCTCTTTCTTTACCTCTTCTGTCTTCACCTCTTCTCTTTCTTTACCTCTTCTCTTTCTTCACCTCTTCTCTTTCTTTACCTCTGCTGTCTTTACCTCTTCTCTTTCTTTACCTCTTCTGTCTTTACCTCTTCTCTTTCCTTACCTCTTCTCTTTCTTTACCTATTCTCTTTCTTTACCTCTTCTCTTTCTTTACCTCTTCTCCTTCTATTTATCTTCTGTCTTTACCTCTTCTCTTCACCTCTTCTCTTTCTTTACCTCTTCTCTTTCTTTACCTATTTTCTTTCTTTACCTTTTCTGTCTTTACCTCTTCTCTTTCTTTACCTCTTCTCTTTCTTTACCTCTTCTGTCTTTACCTCTTCTCTTTCTTTACCTCTTATGTCTTTACCTCTTCTCTTTCTTTACCTCTTCTGTCTTTACCTCTTCTCTTTCTTTACCTTTTCTGTCTTTACCTATTCTCTTACTTTACCTCTTCTCTTTCTTTACCTATTCTCTTTCTTTACCTCTTCTGTCCTTACCTCTTCTGTCTTTATTTCTTCTGTCTTTACCTCTTCTCTTTCTTTACCTATTCTCTTTCTTTACCTCTTCTCTTTCTATCTATCTTCTGTCTTTACCTCTTCTCTTTCTTTACCTCTTCTCTTTCTTTACCTCTTCTGTCTTTACCTCTTCTCTTTACCTCTTCTCTTTCTTTACCTATTCTCTTTCTTTACCTCTTCTGTCTTCACCTCTTCTCTTTCTTTACCTCTTCTCTTTCTTCACCTGTTCTCTTTCTTTACCTCTGCTGTCTTTACCTCTTCTCTTTCTTTACCTCTTCTGTCTTTACCTCTTCTCTTTCCTTACCTCTTGTCTTTCTTTACCTATTCTCTTTCTTTACCTCTTCTCTTTCTTTACCTCTTCTCTTTCTATCTATCTTCTGTCTTTACCTCTTCTCTTCACCTCTTCTCTTTCTTTACCTATTCTCTTTCTTTACCTCTTCTGTCTTTACTTCTTCTCTTTCCTTACCTCTTCTCTTTCTTTACCTCTTCTCTTTCTTTACCTCTTCTCTTTCTTTACCTCTGTTCTTCCTTTACCTCTTCTGTCTTTACCTCTTCTGTCTTTACCTCTTCTCTTTCTTTACCTCTTCTGTCTTTACCTCTTCTGTCTTTACCTCTTCTCTTTCTTTACCTCTTCTCTTTCTTAACCCCTTCTGTCTTTACCTCTTCTCTTTCTTTACCTCTTCTCTTTCTTTACCTCTTCTGTCTTTACCTCTTCTCTTTCTTTACCTCTTCTGTCTTTACCTCTTCTCTTTCTTTACCTCTTCTGTCTTTACCTCTTCTGTCTTTACCTCTTCTCTTTCTTTCCCTCTTCTCTTTCTTTACCTCTTCTGTCTTTACCTCTTCTGTCTTTACCTCTTCTCTTTCTTTAACTCTTCTGTCTTTACCTCTTCTCTTTCTTTACCTCTTCTCTTTCTATCTATATTCTGTCTTTACCTCTTCTGTCTTTACCTCTTCTCTTTCTTTACCTCTTCTGTCTTCATTTCTTCTGTCTTGCCCTCTTCTCTTTCTTTACCTATTCTCTTTCTTTACCTCTTCTCTGTCTATCTATCTTCTGTCTTTACCTCTTCTGTCTTTACCTCTTCTCTTTCTTTACCTCTTCTCTTTCTATCTATCTTCTGTCTTTACGTCTTCTCTTTACCTCTTCTCTTTCTTTACCTCTTCTCTTTACCTCTTCTCTTTCTTTACCTATTCTCTTTCTTTACCTCTTCTGTCCTTACCTCTTCTGTCTTTATTTCTTCTGTCTTTACCTCTTCTCTTTCTTTACCTATTCTCTGTCTTTACCTCTTCTCTTTCTTTACCTCTTCTCTTTCTTTACCTCTTCTGTCTTTACCTCTTCTCTTTACCTCTTCTCTTTCTTTACCTATTCTCTTTCTTTACCTCTTCTGTCTTCACCTCTTCTCTTTCTTTACCTCTTCTATTTCTTCACCTCTTCTCTTTCTTTACCTCTGCTGTCTTTACCTCTTCTCTTTCTTTACCTCTTCTGTCTTTACCTCTTCTGTCTTTACCTCTTCTGTCTTTACCTCTTCTGTCTTTACCTCTTCTCTTTCTTTACCTCTTCTGTCTTTACCTCTTCTTTTTCTTTACCTCTTCTCTTTCTTTACCTCTTCTGTCTTTACCTCTTCTCTTTCTTTACCTCTTCTCTTTCTTTACCTCTTCTCTTTCTTTACCTCTTCTGTCTTTACCTCTTCTTTTTCTTTACCTCTTCTCTTTCTTTACCTCTTCTGTCTTTACCTCTTCTCTTTCTTTACCTCTTCTGTCTTTACCTGTTCTCTTTCTTTACCTCTTCTGTCTTTACCTCTCTGTCTTTACCTCTTCTCTTTCTTTACCTCTTCTCTTTCTTTACCCCTTCTGTCTTTACCCCTTCTCTTTCTTTACCTCTTCTGTCTTTACCTCTTCTGTCTTTACCTCTTCTCTTTCTTTACCTCTTCTGTCTTTACCTCTTCTGTCTTTACCTCTTCTCTTTCTTTACCTCTTCTCTTTCTTTACCCCTTCTTCCTTTACCTCTTCTCTTTCTTTACCTCTTCTCTTTCTTTACCTCTTCTGTCTTTACCTCTTCTCTTTCCTTACCTCTTCTCTTTCTTTACCTCTTCTCTTTCTTTACCTCTTCTCTTTCTTTACCTATTCTCTTTCTTTACCTCTTCTTTCTTTACCTCTTCTCTTTCTTTACCTGTTCTCTTTCTTTACCTCTTCTGTATTTACCTCTTCTGTCTTTACCTCTTCCCTTTCTTTACCTCTTCTGTCTTTGCCTCTTCTCTTTCTTTACCTCTTCTGTCTTTACCTCTTCTGTCTTTACCTCTTCTCTTTCTTTACCTCTTCTCTTTCTTTACCCCTTCTGTCTTTACCTCTTCTCTTTCTTTACCTCTTCTCTTTCTTTACCTCTTCTGTCTTTACCTCTTCTCTTTCTTTACCTCTTCTGTCTTTACCTCTTCTCTTTCTTTACCTCTTCTGTCTTTACCTCTTCTGTCTTTACCTCTTCTCTTTCTTTCCCTCTTCTCTTTCTTTACCTCTTCTGTCTTTACCTCTTCTCTTTACCTCTTCTCTTTCTTTACCTATTCTCTTTCTTTACCTCTTCTGTCCTTACCTCTTCTGTCTTTATTTCTTCTGTCTTTACCTCTTCTCTTTCTTTACCTATTCTCTTTCTTTACCTCTTCTCTTTCTATCTATCTTCTGTCTTTACCTCTTCTCTTTCTTTACCTATTCTCTTTCTTTACCTCTTCTGTCCTTACCTCTTCTGTCTTTATTTCTTCTGTCTTTACCTCTTCTCTTTCTTTACCTATTCTCTGTCTTTACCTCTTCTCTTTCTTTACCTCTTCTCTTTCTTTACCTCTTCTGTCTTTACCTCTTCTCTTTACCTCTTCTCTTTCTTTACCTATTCTCTTTCTTTACCTCTTCTGTCTTCACCTCTTCTCTTTCTTTACCTCTTCTATTTCTTCACCTCTTCTCTTTCTTTACCTCTGCTGTCTTTACCTCTTCTCTTTCTTTACCTCTTCTGTCTTTACCTCTTCTCTTTCTTTACCTCTTCTCTTTCTTTACCCCTTCTTCCTTTACCTCTTCTCTTTCTTTACCTCTTCTCTTTCTTTACCTCTTCTGTCTTTACCTCTTCTCTTTCCTTACCTCTTCTCTTTCTTTACCTCTTCTCTTTCTTTACCTCTTCTCTTTCTTTACCTATTCTCTTTCTTTACCTCTTCTTTCTTTACCTCTTCTCTTTCTTAACCTGTTCTCTTTCTTTACCTCTTCTGTATTTACCTCTTCTGTCTTTACCTCTTCCCTTTCTTTACCTCTTCTGTCTTTGCCTCTTCTCTTTCTTTACCTCTTCTGTCTTTACCTCTTCTGTCTTTACCTCTTCTCTTTCTTTACCTCTTCTCTTTCTTTACCCCTTCTGTCTTTACCTCTTCTCTTTCTTTACCTCTTCTCTTTCTTTACCTCTTCTGTCTTTACCTCTTCTCTTTCTTTACCTCTTCTGTCTTTACCTCTTCTCTTTCTTTACCTCTTCTGTCTTTACCTCTTCTGTCTTTACCTCTTCTCTTTCTTTCCCTCTTCTCTTTCTTTACCTCTTCTGTCTTTACCTCTTCTCTTTACCTCTTCTCTTTCTTTACCTATTCTCTTTCTTTACCTCTTCTGTCCTTACCTCTTCTGTCTTTATTTCTTCTGTCTTTACCTCTTCTCTTTCTTTACCTATTCTCTTTCTTTACCTCTTCTCTTTCTATCTATCTTCTGTCTTTACCTCTTCTCTTTCTTTACCTATTCTCTTTCTTTACCTCTTCTGTCCTTACCTCTTCTGTCTTTATTTCTTCTGTCTTTACCTCTTCTCTTTCTTTACCTATTCTCTGTCTTTACCTCTTCTCTTTCTTTACCTCTTCTCTTTCTTTACCTCTTCTGTCTTTACCTCTTCTCTTTACCTCTTCTCTTTCTTTACCTATTCTCTTTCTTTACCTCTTCTGTCTTCACCTCTTCTCTTTCTTTACCTCTTCTATTTCTTCACCTCTTCTCTTTCTTTACCTCTGCTGTCTTTACCTCTTCTCTTTCTTTACCTCTTCTGTCTTTACCTCTTCTGTCTTTACCTCTTCTGTCTTTACCTCTTCTCTTTCTTTACCTCTTCTGTCTTTACCTCTTCTTTTTCTTTACCTCTTCTCTTTCTTTACCTCTTCTGTCTTTACCTCTTCTCTTTCTTTACCTCTTCTCTTTCTTTACCTCTTCTCTTTCTTTACCTCTTCTGTCTTTACCTCTTCTTTTTCTTTACCTCTTCTCTTTCTTTACCTCTTCTGTCTTTACCTCTTCTCTTTCTTTACCTCTTCTGTCTTTACCTGTTCTCTTTCTTTACCTCTTCTGTCTTTACCTCTCTGTCTTTACCTCTTCTCTTTCTTTACCTCTTCTCTTTCTTTACCCCTTCTGTCTTTACCTCTTCTCTTTCTTTACCTCTTCTGTCTTTACCTCTTCTGTCTTTACCTCTTCTCTTTCTTTACCTCTTCTGTCTTTACCTCTTCTGTCTTTACCTCTTCTCTTTCTTTACCTCTTCTCTTTCTTTACCGCTTCTTCCTTTACCTCTTCTCTTTCTTTACCTCTTCTCTTTCTTTACCTCTTCTGTCTTTACCTCTTCTCTTTCCTTACCTCTTCTCTTTCTTTACCTCTTCTCTTTCTTTACCTCTTCTCTTTCTTTACCTATTCTCTTTCTTTACCTCTTCTGTCTTTACCTCTTCTCTTTCTTTACCTGTTCTCTTTCTTTACCTCTTCTGTATTTACCTCTTCTGTCTTTACCTCTTCCCTTTCTTTACCTCTTCTGTCTTTGCCTCTTCTCTTTCTTTACCTCTTCTGTCTTTACCTCTTCTGTCTTTACCTCTTCTCTTTCTTTACCTCTTCTCTTTCTTTACCCCTTCTGTCTTTACCTCTTCTCTTTCTTTACCTCTTCTCTTTCTTTACCTCTTCTGTCTTTACCTCTTCTCTTTCTTTACCTCTTCTGTCTTTACCTCTTCTGTCTTTACCTCTTCTCTTTCTTTCCCTCTTCTCTTTCTTTACCTCTTCTGTCTTTACCTCTTCTCTTTACCTCTTCTCTTTCTTTACCTATTCTCTTTCTTTACCTCTTCTGTCCTTACCTCTTCTGTCTTTATTTCTTCTGTCTTTACCTCTTCTCTTTCTTTACCTATTCTCTTTCTTTACCTCTTCTCTTTCTATCTATCTTCTGTCTTTACCTCTTCTCTTTCTTTACCTCTTCTCTTTCTTTACCTCTTCTGTCTTTACCTCTTCTTTTTACCTCTTCTCTTTCTTTACCTATTCTCTTTCTTTACCTCTTCTGTCTTCACCTCTTCTCTTTCTTTACCTCTTCTCTTTCTTCACCTCTTCTCTTTCTTTACCTCTGCTGTCTTTACCTCTTCTCTTTCTTTACCTCTTCTGTCTTTACCTCTTCTCTTTCCTTACCTCTTCTCTTTCTTTACCTATTCTCTTTCTTTACCTCTTCTCTTTCTTTACCTCTTCTCTTTCTATTTATCTTCTGTCTTTACCTCTTCTCTTCACCTCTTCTCTTTCTTTACCTATTCTCTTTCTTTACCTCTTCTGTCTTTACCTCTTCTCTTTCTTTACCTCTTCTCTTTCTTCACCTTTTCTCTTTTTTTACCTCTTCTGTCTTTACCTCTTCTCTTTCCTTACCTCTTCTCTTTCTTTACCTCTTCTCTTTCTTTACCTCTTCTCTTTCTTTACCTATTCTCTTTCTTTACCTCTTCTTTCTTTACCTCTTCTCTTTCTTTACCTGTTCTCTTTCTTTACCTCTTCTGTATTTACCTCTTCTGTCTTTACCTCTTCCCTTTCTTTACCTCTTCTGTCTTTGCCTCTTCTCTTTCTTTACCTCTTCTGTCTTTACCTCTTCTGTCTTTACCTCTTCTCTTTCTTTACCTCTTCTCTTTCTTTACCCCTTCTGTCTTTACCTCTTCTCTTTCTTTACCTCTTCTCTTTCTTTACCTCTTCTGTCTTTACCTCTTCTCTTTCTTTACCTCTTCTGTCTTTACCTCTTCTCTTTCTTTACCTCTTCTGTCTTTACCTCTTCTGTCTTTACCTCTTCTCTTTCTTTCCCTCTTCTCTTTCTTTACCTCTTCTGTCTTTACCTCTTCTCTTTACCTCTTCTCTTTCTTTACCTATTCTCTTTCTTTACCTCTTCTGTCCTTACCTCTTCTGTCTTTATTTCTTCTGTCTTTACCTCTTCTCTTTCTTTACCTATTCTCTTTCTTTACCTCTTCTCTTTCTATCTATCTTCTGTCTTTACCTCTTCTCTTTCTTTACCTATTCTCTTTCTTTACCTCTTCTGTCCTTACCTCTTCTGTCTTTATTTCTTCTGTCTTTACCTCTTCTCTTTCTTTACCTATTCTCTGTCTTTACCTCTTCTCTTTCTTTACCTCTTCTCTTTCTTTACCTCTTCTGTCTTTACCTCTTCTCTTTACCTCTTCTCTTTCTTTACCTATTCTCTTTCTTTACCTCTTCTGTCTTCACCTCTTCTCTTTCTTTACCTCTTCTATTTCTTCACCTCTTCTCTTTCTTTACCTCTGCTGTCTTTACCTCTTCTCTTTCTTTACCTCTTCTGTCTTTACCTCTTCTGTCTTTACCTCTTCTGTCTTTACCTCTTCTGTCTTTACCTCTTCTCTTTCTTTACCTCTTCTGTCTTTACCTCTTCTTTTTCTTTACCTCTTCTCTTTCTTTACCTCTTCTGTCTTTACCTCTTCTCTTTCTTTACCTCTTCTCTTTCTTTACCTCTTCTCTTTCTTTACCTCTTCTGTCTTTACCTCTTCTTTTTCTTTACCTCTTCTCTTTCTTTACCTCTTCTGTCTTTACCTCTTCTCTTTCTTTACCTCTTCTGTCTTTACCTGTTCTCTTTCTTTACCTCTTCTGTCTTTACCTCTCTGTCTTTACCTCTTCTCTTTCTTTACCTCTTCTCTTTCTTTACCCCTTCTGTCTTTACCTCTTCTCTTTCTTTACCTCTTCTGTCTTTACCTCTTCTATCTTTACCTCTTCTCTTTCTTTACCTCTTCTGTCTTTACCTCTTCTGTCTTTACCTCTTCTCTTTCTTTACCTCTTCTCTTTCTTTACCGCTTCTTCCTTTACCTCTTCTCTTTCTTTACCTCTTCTCTTTCTTTACCTCTTCTGTCTTTACCTCTTCTCTTTCCTTACCTCTTCTCTTTCTTTACCTCTTCTCTTTCTTTACCTCTTCTCTTTCTTTACCTATTCTCTTTCTTTACCTCTTCTGTCTTTACCTCTTCTCTTTCTTTACCTGTTCTCTTTCTTTACCTCTTCTGTATTTACCTCTTCTGTCTTTACCTCTTCCCTTTCTTTACCTCTTCTGTCTTTGCCTCTTCTCTTTCTTTACCTCTTCTGTCTTTACCTCTTCTGTCTTTACCTCTTCTCTTTCTTTACCTCTTCTCTTTCTTTACCCCTTCTGTCTTTACCTCTTCTCTTTCTTTACCTCTTCTCTTTCTTTACCTCTTCTGTCTTTACCTCTTCTCTTTCTTTACCTCTTCTGTCTTTACCTCTTCTCTTTCTTTACCTCTTCTGTCTTTACCTCTTCTGTCTTTACCTCTTCTCTTTCTTTCCCTCTTCTCTTTCTTTACCTCTTCTGTCTTTACCTCTTCTCTTTACCTCTTCTCTTTCTTTACCTATTCTCTTTCTTTACCTCTTCTGTCCTTACCTCTTCTGTCTTTATTTCTTCTGTCTTTACCTCTTCTCTTTCTTTACCTATTCTCTTTCTTTACCTCTTCTCTTTCTATCTATCTTCTGTCTTTACCTCTTCTCTTTCTTTACCTCTTCTCTTTCTTTACCTCTTCTGTCTTTACCTCTTCTTTTTACCTCTTCTCTTTCTTTACCTATTCTCTTTCTTTACCTCTTCTGTCTTCACCTCTTCTCTTTCTTTACCTCTTCTCTTTCTTCACCTCTTCTCTTTCTTTACCTCTGCTGTCTTTACCTCTTCTCTTTCTTTACCTCTTCTGTCTTTACCTCTTCTCTTTCCTTACCTCTTCTCTTTCTTTACCTATTCTCTTTCTTTACCTCTTCTCTTTCTTTACCTCTTCTCTTTCTATTTATCTTCTGTCTTTACCTCTTCTCTTCACCTCTTCTCTTTCTTTACCTATTCTCTTTCTTTACCTCTTCTGTCTTTACCTCTTCTCTTTCTTTACCTCTTCTCTTTCTTCACCTTTTCTCTTTTTTTACCTCTTCTGTCTTTACCTCTTCTCTTTCTTTACCTCTTCTGTCTTTACTTCTTCTCTTTCCTTACCTCTTCTCTTTCTTTACCTCTTCTCTTTCTTTACCTCTTCTCTTTCTTTACCTCTGTTCTTCCTTTACCTCTTCTGTCTTTACCTCTTCTGTCTTTACCTCTTCTCTTTCTTTACCTCTTCTGTCTTTACCTCTTCTGTCTTTAGCTCTTCTCTTTCTTTACCTCTTCTCTTTCTTTACCCCTTCTGTCTTTACCTCTTCTCTTTCTTTACCTCTTCTCTTTCTTTACCTCTTCTGTCTTTACCTCTTCTCTTTCTTTACCTTTTCTGTCTTTACCTATTCTCTTACTTTACCTCTTCTCTTTCTTTACCTATTCTCTTTCTTTACCTCTTCTGTCCTTACCTCTTCTGTCTTTATTTCTTCTGTCTTTACCTCTTCTCTTTCTTTACCTATTCTCTTTCTTTACCTCTTTTCTTTCTTTACCTCTTCTGTCTTTACCTCTTCTCTTTACCTCTTCTCTTTCTTTACCTATTCTCTTTCTTTACCTCTTCTGTCTTCACCTCTTCTCTTTCTTTACCTCTTCTCTTTCTTCACCTCTTCTCTTTCTTTACCTCTGCTGTCTTTACCTCTTCTCTTTCTTTACCTCTTCTGTCTTTACCTCTTCTGTCTTTACCTCTTCTGTCTTTACCTCTTCTCTTTCTTTACCTCTTCTCTTTCTTTACCTTTTCTGTCTTTACCTCTTCTCTTTCTTTACCTCTTCTGTCTTTACCTCTTCTGTCTTTACCTCTTCTCTTTCTTTACCTCTTCTGTCTTTACCTCTTCTCTTTCCTTACCTCTTCTCTTTCTTTACCTCTTCTCTTTCTTTACCTCTTCTCTTTCTTTACCTATTCTCTTTCTTTACCTCTTCTGTCTTTACCTCTTCTCTTTCTTTACCTGTTCTCTTTCTTTACCTCTTCTGTCTTTACCTCTTCTGTCTTTACCTCGTCCCTTTCTTTACCTCTTCTGTCTTTGCCTCTTCTCTTTCTTTACCTCTTCTGTCTTTACCTCTTCTGTCTTTACCTCTTCTCTTTCTTTACCTCTTCTCTTTCTTTACCCCTTCTGTCTTTACCTCTTCTCTTTCTTTACCTCTTCTCTTTCTTTACCTCTTCTGTCTTTACCTCTTCTCTTTCTTTACCTCTTCTGTCTTTACCTCTTCTCTTTCTTTACCTCTTCTGTCTTTACCTCTTCTGTCTTTACCTCTTCTCTTTCTTTCCCTCTTCTCTTTCTTTACCTCTTCTGTCTTTACCTCTTCTGTCTTTACCTCTTCTCTTTCTTTAACTCTTCTGGCTTTACCTCTTCTCTTTCTTTACCTCTTCTCTTTCTATCTTCTGTCTTTACCTCTTCTGTCTTTACCTCTTCTCTTTCTTTACCTCTTCTGTCTTCATTTCTTCTGTCTTTACCTCTTCTCTTTCTTTACCTATTCTCTTTCTTTACCTCTTCTCTGTCTATCTATCTTCTGTCTTTACCTCTTCTCTTTCTTTACCTCTTCTCTTTCTTCACCTTTTCTCTTTTTTTACCTCTTCTGTCTTTACCTCTTCTCTTTCTTTACCTCTTCTGTCTTTACTTCTTCTCTTTCCTTACCTCTTCTCTTTCTTTACCTCTTCTCTTTCTTTACCTCTGTTCTTCCTTTACCTCTTCTGTCTTTACCTCTTCTCTCTTTACCTCTTCTCTTTCTTTACCTCTTCTGTCTTTACCTCTTCTGTCTTTACATCTTCTCTTTCTTTACCTCTTCTCTTTCTTTACCCCTTCTGTCTTTACCTCTTCTCTTTCTTTACCTCTTCTCCTTCTTTACCTCTTCTGTCTTTACCTCTTCTCTTTCATTACCTCTTCTGTCTTTACCTCTTCTCTTTCTTTACCTCTTCTGTCTTTACCTCTTCTGTCTTTACCTCTTCTCTTTCTTTCCCTCTTCTCTTTCTTTACCTCTTCTCTCTTTACCTCTTCTGTCTTTACCTCTTCTCTTTCTTTAACTCTTCTGGCTTTACCTCTTCTCTTTCTTTACCTCTTCTCTTTCTATCTATCTTCTGTCTTTACCTCTTCTGTCTTTACCTCTTCTCTTTCTTTACCTCTTCTGTCTTCATTTCTTCTGTCTTTACCTCTTCTCTTTCTTTACCTATTCTCTTTCTTTACCTCTTCTCTGTCTATCTATCTTCTGTCTTTACCTCTTCTGTCTTTACCTCTTCTCTTTCTTTACCTCTTCTCTTTCTATCTATCTTCTGTCTTTACGTCTTCTCTTTACCTCTTCTCTTTCTTTACCTCTTCTCTTTACCTCTTCTCTTTCTTTACCTATTCTCTTTCTTTACCTCTTCTGTCTTTACCTCTTCTCTTTCTTTACCTCTTCTCTTTCTTCACCTCTTCTCTTTTTTTTACCTCTTCTGTCTTTACCTCTTCTCTTTCCTTACCTCTTCTCTTTCTTTACCTATTCTCTTTCTTTACCTCTTCTCTTTCTTTACCTCTTCTCTTCTTTTACCTCTTCTGTCTTTACCTCTTCTGTCTTTACCTCTTCTCTTTCTTTACCTCTTCTGTCTTTACCTCTTCTGTCTTTACCTCTTCTGTCTTTACCTCTTCTCTTTCTTTACCTCTTCTCTTTCTTTACCTATTTTCTTTCTTTACCCCTTCTTTCTTTACCCCTTCTGTCTTTACCTCTTCTCTATCTTTACCTATTCTCTTTCTTTACCTCTTCTGTCCTTACCTCTTCTGTCTTTATTTCTTCTGTCTTTACCTCTTCTCTTTCTTTACCTATTCTCTTTCTTTACCTCTTCTCTTTCTATCTATCTTCTGTCTTTACCTCTTCTCTTTCTTTACCTCTTTTCTTTCTTTACCTCTTCTGTCTTTACCTCTTCTCTTTACCTCTTCTCTTTCTTTACCTATTCTCTTTCTTTACCTCTTCTGTCTTCACCTCTTCTCTTTCTTTACCTCTTCTCTTTCTTCACCTCTTCTCTTTCTTTACCTCTGCTGTCTTTACCTCTTCTCTTTCTTTACCTCTTCTGTCTTTACCTCTTCTGTCTTTACCTCTTCTGTCTTTACCTCTTCTCTTTCTTTACCTCTTCTCTTTCTTTACCCTTTCTGTCTTTACCTCTTCTCTTTCTTTACCTCTTCTGTCTTTACCTCTTCTGTCTTTACCTCTTCTCTTTCTTTACCTCTTCTGTCTTTACCTCTTCTCTTTCCTTACCTCTTCTCTTTCTTTACCTCTTCTCTTTCTTTACCTCTTCTCTTTCTTTACCTATTCTCTTTCTTTACCTCTTCTGTCTTTACCTCTTCTCTTTCTTTACCTGTTCTCTTTCTTTACCTCTTCTGTCTTTACCTCTTCTGTCTTTACCTCGTCCCTTTCTTTACCTCTTCTGTCTTTGCCTCTTCTCTTTCTTTACCTCTTCTGTCTTTACCTCTTCTGTCTTTACCTCTTCTCTTTCTTTACCTCTTCTCTTTCTTTACCCCTTCTGTCTTTACCTCTTCTCTTTCTTTACCTCTTCTCTTTCTTTACCTCTTCTGTCTTTACCTCTTCTCTTTCTTTACCTCTTCTGTCTTTACCTCTTCTCTTTCTTTACCTCTTCTGTCTTTACCTCTTCTGTCTTTACCTCTTCTCTTTCTTTCCCTCTTCTCTTTCTTTACCTCTTCTGTCTTTACCTCTTCTGTCTTTACCTCTTCTCTTTCTTTAACTCTTCTGGCTTTACCTCTTCTCTTTCTTTACCTCTTCTCTTTCTATCTTCTGTCTTTACCTCTTCTGTCTTTACCTCTTCTCTTTCTTTACCTCTTCTGTCTTCATTTCTTCTGTCTTTACCTCTTCTCTTTCTTTACCTATTCTCTTTCTTTACCTCTTCTCTGTCTATCTATCTTCTGTCTTTACCTCTTCTCTTTCTTTACCTCTTCTCTTTCTTCACCTTTTCTCTTTTTTTACCTCTTCTGTCTTTACCTCTTCTCTTTCTTTACCTCTTCTGTCTTTACTTCTTCTCTTTCCTTACCTCTTCTCTTTCTTTACCTCTTCTCTTTCTTTACCTCTTCTCTTTCTTTACCTCTGTTCTTCCTTTACCTCTTCTGTCTTTACCTCTTCTCTCTTTACCTCTTCTCTTTCTTTACCTCTTCTGTCTTTACCTCTTCTGTCTTTACATCTTCTCTTTCTTTACCTCTTCTCTTTCTTTACCCCTTCTGTCTTTACCTCTTCTCTTTCTTTACCTCTTCTCCTTCTTTACCTCTTCTGTCTTTACCTCTTCTCTTTCATTACCTCTTCTGTCTTTACCTCTTCTCTTTCTTTACCTCTTCTGTCTTTACCTCTTCTGTCTTTACCTCTTCTCTTTCTTTCCCTCTTCTCTTTCTTTACCTCTTCTCTCTTTACCTCTTCTGTCTTTACCTCTTCTCTTTCTTTAACTCTTCTGGCTTTACCTCTTCTCTTTCTTTACCTCTTCTCTTTCTATCTATCTTCTGTCTTTACCTCTTCTGTCTTTACCTCTTCTCTTTCTTTACCTCTTCTGTCTTCATTTCTTCTGTCTTTACCTCTTCTCTTTCTTTACCTATTCTCTTTCTTTACCTCTTCTCTGTCTATCTATCTTCTGTCTTTACCTCTTCTGTCTTTACCTCTTCTCTTTCTTTACCTCTTCTCTTTCTATCTATCTTCTGTCTTTACGTCTTCTCTTTACCTCTTCTCTTTCTTTACCTCTTCTCTTTACCTCTTCTCTTTCTTTACCTATTCTCTTTCTTTACCTCTTCTGTCTTTACCTCTTCTCTTTCTTTACCTCTTCTCTTTCTTCACCTCTTCTCTTTTTTTTACCTCTTCTGTCTTTACCTCTTCTCTTTCCTTACCTCTTCTCTTTCTTTACCTATTCTCTTTCTTTACCTCTTCTCTTTCTTTACCTCTTCTCTTCTTTTACCTCTTCTGTCTTTACCTCTTCTGTCTTTACCTCTTCTCTTTCTTTACCTCTTCTGTCTTTACCTCTTCTGTCTTTACCTCTTCTGTCTTTACCTCTTCTCTTTCTTTACCTCTTCTCTTTCTTTACCTATTTTCTTTCTTTACCCCTTCTGTCTTTACCTCTTCTCTATCTTTACCTCTTCTCTTTCTTTACCTCTTCTGTCTTTACCTCTTCTCTTTCTTTACCTCTTCTGTCTTTACCTCTTCTCTTTCTTTACCTCTTCTGTCTTCACCTCTTCTCTTTCTTTACCTCTTCTCTTTCTTCACCTCTTCTCTTTCTTTACCTCTTCTGTCTTTACCTCTTCTCTTTCTTTACCTCTTCTGTCTTTACCTCTTCTCTTTCCTTACCTCTTCTCTTTCTTTACCTATTCTCTTTCTTTACCTCTTCTATTTCTTTACCTCTTCTCTTTCTATCTATCTTCTGTCTTTACCTCTTCCCTTTACCTCTTCTCTTTCTATACCTATTCTCTTTCTTTACCTCTTCTGTCTTTACCTCTTCTCTTTCTTTACCTCTTCTCTTTCTTCACCTTTTCTCTTTTTTACCTCTTCTGTCTTTACCTCTTCTCTTTCTTTACCTCTTCTGTCTTTACTTCTTCTCTTTCCTTACCTCTTCTCTTTCTTTACCTCTTCTCTTTCTTTACCTCTTCTCTTTCTTACCTCTTCTCTTCCTTTACCTCTTCTGTCTTTACCTCTTCTGTCTTTACCTCTTCTCTTTCTTTACCTCTTCTGTCTTTACCTCTTCTGTCTTTACCTCTTCTCTTTCTTTACCTCTTCTCTTTCTTTACCCTTTCTGTCTTTACCTCTTCTCTTTCTTTACCTCTTCTGTCTTTACCTCTTCTGTCTGTACCTCTTCTCTTTCTTTACCTCATCTGTCTTTACCTCTTCTGTCTTTACCTCTTCTCTTTCTTTACCTCTTCTCTTTCTTTACCCCTTCTGTCTTTACCTCTTCTTTTTCTTTACCTCTTCTCTTTCTTTACCTCTTCTGTCTTTACCTCTTCTCTTTCTTTACCTCTTCTGTCTTTACCTCTTCTCTTTCTTTACCTCTTCTCTTTCTTTACCCCTTCTGTCTTTACCTCTTCTCTTTCTTTACCTCTTCTGTCTTTACCTCTTCTGTCTTTACCTCTTCTCTTTCTTTACCTCTTCTGTCTTTACCTCTTCTGTCTTTACCTCTTCTCTTTCTTTACCTCTTCTCTTTCTTTACCCCTTCTTCCTTTACCTCTTCTCTTTCTTTACCTCTTCTCTTTCTTTACCTCTTCTGTCTTTACCTCTTCTCTTTCTTTACCTCTTCTCTTTCTTTACCTATTCTCTTTCTTTACCTCTTCTGTCTTTACCTCTTCTCTTTCTTTACCTGTTCTCTTTCTTTACCTCTTCTGTCTTTACCTCTTCTGTCTTTACCTCTTCCCTTTCTTTACCTCTTCTCTTTCTTTACCTCTTCTGTCTTTACCTCTTCTCTTTCTTTACCTCTTCTGTCTTTACCTCTTCTGTCTTTACCTCTTCTCTTTCTTTCCCTCTTCTCTTTCTTTACCTCTTCTGTCTTTACCTCTTCTGTCTTTACCTCTTCTCTTTCTTTAACTCTTCTGGCTTTACCTCTTCTCTTTCTTTACCTCTTCTGTCTTCATTTCTTCTGTCTTTACCTCTTCTCTTTCTTTACCTATTCTCTTTCTTTACCTCTTCTCTGTCTATCTATCTTCTGTCTTTACCTCTTCTCTTTCTTTACCTCTTCTCTTTCTTCACCTTTTCTCTTTTTTTACCTCTTCTGTCTTTACCTCTTCTCTTTCTTTACCTCTTCTGTCTTTACTTCTTCTCTTTCCTTACCTCTTCTCTTTCTTTACCTCTTCTCTTTCTTTACCTCTTCTCTTTCTTTACCTCTGTTCTTCCTTTACCTCTTCTGTCTTTACCTCTTCTGTCTTTAGCTCTTCTCTTTCTTTACCTCTTCTGTCTTTACCTCTTCTGTCTTTACATCTTCTCTTTCTTTACCTCTTCTCTTTCTTTACCCCTTCTGTCTTTACCTCTTCTCTTTCTTTACCTCTTCTCTTTCTTTACCTCTTCTGTCTTTACCTCTTCTCTTTCTTTACCTCTTCTGTCTTTACCTCTTCTCTTTCTTTACCTCTTCTGTCTTTACCTCTTCTGTCTTTACCTCTTCTCTTTCTTTCCCTCTTCTCTTTCTTTACCTCTTCTGTCTTTACCTCTTCTGTCTTTACCTCTTCTCTTTCTTTACCTCTTCTGTCTTTACCTCTTCTCTTTCTTTACCTCTTCTCTTTCTATCTCTCTTCTGTCTTTACCTCTTCTGTCTTTACCTCTTCTCTTTCTTTACCTCTTCTCTGTCTTTACCTCTTCTGTCTTTACCTCTTCTCTTTCTTTACCTCTTCTCTTTCTATCTCTCTTCTGTCTTTACCTCTTCCCTTTACCTCTTCTCTTTCTATACCTATTCTCTTTCTTTACCTCTTCTGTCTTTACCTCTTCTCTTTCTTTACCTCTTCTCTTTCTTCACCTTTTCTCTTTTTTACCTCTTCTGTCTTTACCTCTTCTCTTTCTTTACCTCTTCTGTCTTTACTTCTTCTCTTTCCTTACCTCTTCTCTTTCTTTACCTCTTCTCTTTCTTTACCTCTTCTCTTTCTTTACCTCTTCTCTTCCTTTACCTCTTCTGTCTTTACCTCTTCTGTCTTTACCTCTTCTCTTTCTTTACCTCTTCTGTCTTTACCTCTTCTGTCTTTACCTCTTCTCTTTCTTTACCTCTTCTCTTTCTTTACCCTTTCTGTCTTTACCTCTTCTCTTTCTTTACCTCTTCTGTCTTTACCTCTTCTGTCTGTACCTCTTCTCTTTCTTTACCTCATCTGTCTTTACCTCTTCTGTCTTTACCTCTTCTCTTTCTTTACCTCTTCTCTTTCTTTACCCCTTCTGTCTTTACCTCTTCTTTTTCTTTACCTCTTCTCTTTCTTTACCCCTTCTGTCTTTACCTCTTCTCTTTCTTTACCTCTTCTGTCTTTACCTCTTCTGTCTTTACCTCTTCTCTTTCTTTACCTCTTCTGTCTTTACCTCTTCTGTCTTTACCTCTTCTCTTTCTTTACCTCTTCTCTTTCTTTACCCCTTCTTCCTTTACCTCTTCTCTTTCTTTACCTCTTCTCTTTCTTTACCTCTTCTGTCTTTACCTCTTCTCTTTCTTTACCTCTTCTCTTTCTTTACCTATTCTCTTTCTTTACCTCTTCTGTCTTTACCTCTTCTCTTTCTTTACCTGTTCTCTTTCTTTACCTCTTCTGTCTTTACCTCTTCTGTCTTTACCTCTTCCCTTTCTTTACCTCTTCTCTTTCTTTACCTCTTCTGTCTTTACCTCTTCTCTTTCTTTACCTCTTCTGTCTTTACCTCTTCTGTCTTTACCTCTTCTCTTTCTTTCCCTCTTCTCTTTCTTTACCTCTTCTGTCTTTACCTCTTCTGTCTTTACCTCTTCTCTTTCTTTAACTCTTCTGGCTTTACCTCTTCTCTTTCTTTACCTCTTCTCTTTCTATCTATCTTCTGTCTTTACCTCTTCTGTCTTTACCTCTTCTCTTTCTTTACCTCTTCTGTCTTCATTTCTTCTGTCTTTACCTCTTCTCTTTCTTTACCTATTCTCTTTCTTTACCTCTTCTCTGTCTATCTATCTTCTGTCTTTACCTCTTCTCTTTCTTTACCTCTTCTCTTTCTTCACCTTTTCTCTTTTTTTACCTCTTCTGTCTTTACCTCTTCTCTTTCTTTACCTCTTCTGTCTTTACTTCTTCTCTTTCCTTACCTCTTCTCTTTCTTTACCTCTTCTCTTTCTTTACCTCTTCTCTTTCTTTACCTCTGTTCTTCCTTTACCTCTTCTGTCTTTACCTCTTCTGTCTTTAGCTCTTCTCTTTCTTTACCTCTTCTGTCTTTACCTCTTCTGTCTTTACATCTTCTCTTTCTTTACCTCTTCTCTTTCTTTACCCCTTCTGTCTTTACCTCTTCTCTTTCTTTACCTCTTCTCTTTCTTTACCTCTTCTGTCTTTACCTCTTCTCTTTCTTTACCTCTTCTGTCTTTACCTCTTCTCTTTCTTTACCTCTTCTGTCTTTACCTCTTCTGTCTTTACCTCTTCTCTTTCTTTCCCTCTTCTCTTTCTTTACCTCTTCTGTCTTTACCTCTTCTGTCTTTACCTCTTCTCTTTCTTTACCTCTTCTGTCTTTACCTCTTCTCTTTCTTTACCTCTTCTCTTTCTATCTCTCTTCTGTCTTTACCTCTTCTGTCTTTACCTCTTCTCTTTCTTTACCTCTTCTCTGTCTTTACCTCTTCTTTTTCTTTATCTCTTCTTTCTTTACCTCTTCTGTCTTTACGTCTTCTGTCTTCACCTCTTCTCTTTCCTTACCTCCTCTCTTTCTTTACCTCTCCTCTTTCTTTACTTCTTCTCTGTCTTTACCTCTTCTCTGTCTTTATCTCTTCTGTCTTTACCTCTTCTGTCTTTACCT
Organism: Lampris incognitus; assembly: GCF_029633865.1. Classification (NCBI taxonomy): domain Eukaryota; kingdom Metazoa; phylum Chordata; class Actinopteri; order Lampriformes; family Lampridae; genus Lampris; species Lampris incognitus. The sequence goes on from NC_079211.1 coordinate 71,124,008, forward strand.
CTTCTGTATTTACCTTTTCTCTTTCTTTACATCTTCTGTCTTTACCTCTTCTCTTTATTTACCTCTTCTCTTTCTTTACCTCTTTTCTTTCATTACCTCTTCTGTCTTTACCTCTTATGTCTTTACCTCTTCTTTCTTTACCTCTTCTGTCTTTACCTCTTCTGTCTTTACCTCTTTTCTTTCTTTACCTCTTCTGTCTTTACCTCTTCTGTCTTTACCTCTTCTGTCTTTACCTCTTCTCTGTCTTTACCTCTTCTCTGTCTTTACCTCTTCTCTTTCTTTACCTCTTCTCTGTCTTTACCTCTTCTCTTTCTTCATCTCTTCTGTCTTTACCTCTTCTCTTTCTTTACCTCTTCTGTCTTTACCTCTTCTCTTTCTTTACCTCTTCTCTGTCTTTGCCTCTTCTCTTTCTTCATCTCTTCTGTCTTTACCTCTTCTGTCTTTACCTCTTCTGTCTTTACCTCTTCTGTCTTTACCTCTTCTGTCTTTACCTTTTCTGTCTTTACCTCTTCTGTCTTTACCTCTTTTCTTTCTTTACCTCTTCTGTCTTTACCTCTTCTGTCTTTACCTCTTCTGTCTTTACCTCTTCTCTGTCTTTACCTCTTCTCTGTCTTTACCTCTTCTCTTTCTTTACCTCTTCTCTGTCTTTACCTCTTCTCTTTCTTCATCTCTTCTGTCTTTACCTCTTCTCTTTCTTTACCTCTTCTGTCTTTACCTCTTCTCTTTCTTTACCTCTTCTCTGTCTTTGCCTCTTCTCTTTCTTCATCTCTTCTGTCTTTACCTCTTCTGTCTTTACCTCTTCTGTCTTTACCTCTTCTGTCTTTACCTCTTCTGTCTTTACCTTTTCTCTTTCTTTACATCTTCTGTCTTTACCTCTTCTCTTTATTTACCTCTTCTCTTTCTTTACCTCTTTTCTTTCATTACCTTTTTTGTCTTTACCTCTTCTCTTTCTTTACCTCTTCTCTGTCTTTACCTCTTCTCTTTCTTTATCTCTTCTGTCTTTACCTCTTCTGTCTTTACCTCTTCTCTGTCTTTACCTCTTCTGTCTTTACCTCTTCTCTGTCTTTACCTCTTCTCTTTCTTTACCTCTTCTGTCTTTACCTCTTCTCTTTCTTTACCTCTTCTCTTTCTTTACCTCTTCTCTTTCTTTACCTCTTCTCTTTCTTTATCTCTTCTGTCTTTAACTCTTCTGTCTTTACCTCTTCTCTTTATTTACCTCCTCTTTTTCTTTACCTCTTTTCTTTCTTTACCTCTTCTGTCTTTACCTCTTATCTTTCTTTACCTCTTCTCTGTCTTTACCTCTTCTTTTTCTTTATCTCTTCTCTTTCTTCACCTCTTCTGTCCTTACCTCTTCTGTCTTTACCTCTTCTGTCTTTACCTCTTCTCTGTCTTTACCTCTTCTGTCTTTACCTCTTCTGTCTTTACCTCTTCTGTCTTTACCTCTTCTCTTTCTTTATCTCTTCTGTCTTTACCTCTTCTGTCTTTACCTCTTCTGTCTTTACCTCTTCTCTTTATTTACCTCTTCTTTTTCTTTACCTCTTTTCTTTCTTTACCTCTTCTGTCTATACCTCTTATCTTTCTTTACCTCTTCTCTGTCTTTACCTCTTCTTTTTCTTTATCTCTTCTTTCTTTACCTCTTCTGTCTTTACCTCTTCTGTCTTCACCTCTTCTCTGTCTTTACCTCTTCTTTTTCTTTACCTCCTCTCTTTCTTTACCTCTCCTCTTTCTTTACCTCTTCTCTTTCTATCTATCTTCTGTCTTTACCTCTTCTGTCTTTACCTCTTCTCTTTCTTTACCTCTTCTGTCTTCATTTCTTCTGTCTTTACCTCTTCTCTTTCTTTACCTATTCTCTTTCTTTACCTCTTCTCTGTCTATCTATCTTCTGTCTTTACCTCTTCTGTCTTTACCTCTTCTCTTTCTTTACCTCTTCTCTTTCTATCTATCTTCTGTCTTTACGTCTTCTCTTTACCTCTTCTCTTTCTTTACCTCTTCTCTTTACCTCTTCTCTTTCTTTACCTATTCTCTTTCTTTACCTCTTCTGTCTTTACCTCTTCTCTTTCTTTACCTCTTCTCTTTCTTCACCTCTTCTCTTTTTTTTACCTCTTCTGTCTTTACCTCTTCTCTTTCCTTACCTCTTCTCTTTCTTTACCTATTCTCTTTCTTTACCTCTTCTCTTTCTTTACCTCTTCTCTTCTTTTACCTCTTCTGTCTTTACCTCTTCTGTCTTTACCTCTTCTCTTTCTTTACCTCTTCTGTCTTTACCTCTTCTGTCTTTACCTCTTCTGTCTTTACCTCTTCTCTTTCTTTACCTCTTCTCTTTCTTTACCTATTTTCTTTCTTTACCCCTTCTGTCTTTACCTCTTCTCTATCTTTACCTCTTCTCTTTCTTTACCTCTTCTGTCTTTACCTCTTCTCTTTCTTTACCTCTTCTGTCTTTACCTCTTCTCTTTCTTTACCTCTTCTGTCTTTACCTCTTCTCTTTCTTTACCTCTTCTGTCTTCACCTCTTCTCTTTCTTTACCTCTTCTCTTTCTTCACCTCTTCTCTTTCTTTACCTCTTCTGTCTTTACCTCTTCTCTTTCTTTACCTCTTCTGTCTTTACCTCTTCTCTTTCCTTACCTCTTCTCTTTCTTTACCTATTCTCTTTCTTTACCTCTTCTATTTCTTTACCTCTTCTCTTTCTATCTATCTTCTGTCTTTACCTCTTCCCTTTACCTCTTCTCTTTCTATACCTATTCTCTTTCTTTACCTCTTCTGTCTTTACCTCTTCTCTTTCTTTACCTCTTCTCTTTCTTCACCTTTTCTCTTTTTTACCTCTTCTGTCTTTACCTCTTCTCTTTCTTTACCTCTTCTGTCTTTACTTCTTCTCTTTCCTTACCTCTTCTCTTTCTTTACCTCTTCTCTTTCTTTACCTCTTCTCTTTCTTTACCTCTTCTCTTCCTTTACCTCTTCTGTCTTTACCTCTTCTGTCTTTACCTCTTCTCTTTCTTTACCTCTTCTGTCTTTACCTCTTCTGTCTTTACCTCTTCTCTTTCTTTACCTCTTCTCTTTCTTTACCCTTTCTGTCTTTACCTCTTCTCTTTCTTTACCTCTTCTGTCTTTACCTCTTCTGTCTGTACCTCTTCTCTTTCTTTACCTCATCTGTCTTTACCTCTTCTGTCTTTACCTCTTCTCTTTCTTTACCTCTTCTCTTTCTTTACCCCTTCTGTCTTTACCTCTTCTTTTTCTTTACCTCTTCTCTTTCTTTACCTCTTCTGTCTTTACCTCTTCTCTTTCTTTACCTCTTCTGTCTTTACCTCTTCTCTTTCTTTACCTCTTCTCTTTCTTTACCCCTTCTGTCTTTACCTCTTCTCTTTCTTTACCTCTTCTGTCTTTACCTCTTCTGTCTTTACCTCTTCTCTTTCTTTACCTCTTCTGTCTTTACCTCTTCTGTCTTTACCTCTTCTCTTTCTTTACCTCTTCTCTTTCTTTACCCCTTCTTCCTTTACCTCTTCTCTTTCTTTACCTCTTCTCTTTCTTTACCTCTTCTGTCTTTACCTCTTCTCTTTCTTTACCTCTTCTCTTTCTTTACCTCTTCTGTCTTTACCTCTTCTCTTTCTTTACCTGTTCTCTTTCTTTACCTCTTCTGTCTTTACCTCTTCTGTCTTTACCTCTTCCCTTTCTTTACCTCTTCTCTTTCTTTACCTCTTCTGTCTTTACCTCTTCTCTTTCTTTACCTCTTCTGTCTTTACCTCTTCTGTCTTTACCTCTTCTCTTTCTTTCCCTCTTCTCTTTCTTTACCTCTTCTGTCTTTACCTCTTCTGTCTTTACCTCTTCTCTTTCTTTAACTCTTCTGGCTTTACCTCTTCTCTTTCTTTACCTCTTCTCTTTCTATCTATCTTCTGTCTTTACCTCTTCTGTCTTTACCTCTTCTCTTTCTTTACCTCTTCTGTCTTCATTTCTTCTGTCTTTACCTCTTCTCTTTCTTTACCTATTCTCTTTCTTTACCTCTTCTCTGTCTATCTATCTTCTGTCTTTACCTCTTCTCTTTCTTTACCTCTTCTCTTTCTTCACCTTTTCTCTTTTTTTACCTCTTCTGTCTTTACCTCTTCTCTTTCTTTACCTCTTCTGTCTTTACTTCTTCTCTTTCCTTACCTCTTCTCTTTCTTTACCTCTTCTCTTTCTTTACCTCTTCTCTTTCTTTACCTCTGTTCTTCCTTTACCTCTTCTGTCTTTACCTCTTCTGTCTTTAGCTCTTCTCTTTCTTTACCTCTTCTGTCTTTACCTCTTCTGTCTTTACATCTTCTCTTTCTTTACCTCTTCTCTTTCTTTACCCCTTCTGTCTTTACCTCTTCTCTTTCTTTACCTCTTCTCTTTCTTTACCTCTTCTGTCTTTACCTCTTCTCTTTCTTTACCTCTTCTGTCTTTACCTCTTCTCTTTCTTTACCTCTTCTGTCTTTACCTCTTCTGTCTTTACCTCTTCTCTTTCTTTCCCTCTTCTCTTTCTTTACCTCTTCTGTCTTTACCTCTTCTGTCTTTACCTCTTCTCTTTCTTTACCTCTTCTGTCTTTACCTCTTCTCTTTCTTTACCTCTTCTCTTTCTATCTCTCTTCTGTCTTTACCTCTTCTGTCTTTACCTCTTCTCTTTCTTTACCTCTTCTCTGTCTTTACCTCTTCTTTTTCTTTATCTCTTCTTTCTTTACCTCTTCTGTCTTTACGTCTTCTGTCTTCACCTCTTCTCTTTCCTTACCTCCTCTCTTTCTTTACCTCTCCTCTTTCTTTACTTCTTCTCTGTCTTTACCTCTTCTCTGTCTTTATCTCTTCTGTCTTTACCTCTTCTGTCTTTACCTCTTCTGTATTTACCTTTTCTCTTTCTTTACATCTTCTGTCTTTACCTCTTCTCTTTATTTACCTCTTCTCTTTCTTTACCTCTTTTCTTTCATTACCTCTTCTGTCTTTACCTCTTATGTCTTTACCTCTTCTTTCTTTACCTCTTCTGTCTTTACCTCTTCTGTCTTTACCTCTTTTCTTTCTTTACCTCTTCTGTCTTTACCTCTTCTCTTTCTTTACCTCTTCTGTCTTTACCTCTTCTCTTTCTTTACCTCTTCTCTGTCTTTGCCTCTTCTCTTTCTTCATCTCTTCTGTCTTTACCTCTTCTGTCTTTACCTCTTCTGTCTTTACCTCTTCTGTCTTTACCTCTTCTGTCTTTACCTTTTCTTTCTTTACCTCTTCTGTCTTTACCTCTTCTGTCTTTACCTCTTCTGTCTTTACCTCTTCTCTGTCTTTACCTCTTCTCTGTCTTTACCTCTTCTCTTTCTTTACCTCTTCTCTGTCTTTACCTCTTCTCTTTCTTCATCTCTTCTGTCTTTACCTCTTCTCTTTCTTTACCTCTTCTGTCTTTACCTCTTCTCTTTCTTTACCTCTTCTCTGTCTTTGCCTCTTCTCTTTCTTCATCTCTTCTGTCTTTACCTCTTCTGTCTTTACCTCTTCTGTCTTTACCTCTTCTGTCTTTACCTTTTCTCTTTCTTTACATCTTCTGTCTTTACCTCTTCTCTTTATTTACCTCTTCTCTTTCTTTACCTCTTTTCTTTCATTACCTTTTTTGTCTTTACCTCTTCTCTTTCTTTACCTCTTCTCTGTCTTTACCTCTTCTCTTTCTTTATCTCTTCTGTCTTTACCTCTTCTGTCTTTACCTCTTCTCTGTCTTTACCTCTTCTGTCTTTACCTCTTCTCTGTCTTTACCTCTTCTCTTTCTTTACCTCTTCTGTCTTTACCTCTTCTCTTTCTTTACCTCTTCTCTTTCTTTACCTCTTCTCTTTCTTTACCTCTTCTCTTTCTTTATCTCTTCTGTCTTTAACTCTTCTGTCTTTACCTCTTCTCTTTATTTACCTCCTCTTTTTCTTTACCTCTTTTCTTTCTTTACCTCTTCTGTCTTTACCTCTTATCTTTCTTTACCTCTTCTCTGTCTTTACCTCTTCTTTTTCTTTATCTCTTCTCTTTCTTCACCTCTTCTGTCCTTACCTCTTCTGTCTTTACCTCTTCTGTCTTTACCTCTTCTCTGTCTTTACCTCTTCTGTCTTTACCTCTTCTGTCTTTACCTCTTCTGTCTTTACCTCTTCTCTTTCTTTATCTCTTCTGTCTTTACCTCTTCTGTCTTTACCTCTTCTGTCTTTACCTCTTCTCTTTATTTACCTCTTCTTTTTCTTTACCTCTTTTCTTTCTTTACCTCTTCTGTCTATACCTCTTATCTTTCTTTACCTCTTCTCTGTCTTTACCTCTTCTTTTTCTTTATCTCTTCTTTCTTTACCTCTTCTGTCTTTACCTCTTCTGTCTTCACCTCTTCTCTGTCTTTACCTCTTCTTTTTCTTTACCTCCTCTCTTTCTTTACCTCTCCTCTTTCTTTACTTCTTCTCTGTCTTTACCTCTTCTCTGTCTTTATCTCTTCTGTCTTTACCTCTTCTGTCTTTACCTCTTCTGTATTTACCTTTTCTCTTTCTTTACATCTTCTGTCTTTACCTCTTCTCTTTATTTACCTCTTCTCTTTCTTTACCTCTTTTCTTTCATTACCTCTTCTGTCTTTACCTCTTCTCTTTCTTTACCTCTTCTGTCTTTACCTCTTCTCTTTCTTTACCTCTTCTCTGTCTTTGCCTCTTCTCTTTCTTCATCTCTTCTGTCTTTACCTCTTCTGTCTTTACCTCTTCTGTCTTTACCTCTTCTGTCTTTACCTCTTCTGTCTTTACCTTTTCTGTCTTTACCTCTTCTGTCTTTACCTCTTTTCTTTCTTTACCTCTTCTGTCTTTACCTCTTCTGTCTTTACCTCTTCTGTCTTTACCTCTTCTCTGTCTTTACCTCTTCTCTGTCTTTACCTCTTCTCTTTCTTTACCTCTTCTCTGTCTTTACCTCTTCTCTTTCTTCATCTCTTCTGTCTTTACCTCTTCTCTTTCTTTACCTCTTCTGTCTTTACCTCTTCTCTTTCTTTACCTCTTCTCTGTCTTTGCCTCTTCTCTTTCTTCATCTCTTCTGTCTTTACCTCTTCTGTCTTTACCTCTTCTGTCTTTACCTCTTCTGTCTTTACCTTTTCTCTTTCTTTACATCTTCTGTCTTTACCTCTTCTCTTTATTTACCTCTTCTCTTTCTTTACCTCTTTTCTTTCATTACCTTTTTTGTCTTTACCTCTTCTCTTTCTTTACCTCTTCTCTGTCTTTACCTCTTCTCTTTCTTTATCTCTTCTGTCTTTACCTCTTCTGTCTTTACCTCTTCTCTGTATTTACCTCTTCTGTCTTTACCTCTTCTCTGTCTTTACCTCTTCTCTTTCTTTACCTCTTCTGTCTTTACCTCTTCTCTTTCTTTACCTCTTCTCTTTCTTTATCTCTTCTCTTTCTTTACCTCTTCTCTTTCTTTATCTCTTCTGTCTTTAACTCTTCTGTCTTTACCTCTTCTCTTTATTTACCTCCTCTTTTTCTTTACCTCTTTTCTTTCTTTACCTCTTCTGTCTTTACCTCTTATCTTTCTTTACCTCTTCTCTGTCTTTACCTCTTCTTTTTCTTTATCTCTTCTCTTTCTTCACCTCTTCTGTCCTTACCTCTTCTGTCTTTACCTCTTCTGTCTTTACCTCTTCTCTGTCTTTACCTCTTCTGTCTTTACCTCTTCTGTCTTTACCTCTTCTGTCTTTACCTCTTCTCTTTCTTTATCTCTTCTGTCTTTACCTCTTCTGTCTTTACCTCTTCTGTCTTTACCTCTTCTCTTTATTTACCTCTTCTTTTTCTTTACCTCTTTTCTTTCTTTACCTCTTCTGTCTATACCTCTTATCTTTCTTTACCTCTTCTCTGTCTTTACCTCTTCTTTTTCTTTATCTCTTCTTTCTTTACCTCTTCTGTCTTTACCTCTTCTGTCTTCACCTCTTCTCTGTCTTTACCTCTTCTTTTTCTTTACCTCCTCTCTTTCTTTACCTCTCCTCTTTCTTTACTTCTTCTCTGTCTTTACCTCTTCTCTGTCTTTATCTCTTCTGTCTTTACCTCTTCTGTCTTTACCTCTTCTGTATTTACCTTTTCTCTTTCTTTACATCTTCTGTCTTTACCTCTTCTCTTTATTTACCTCTTCTCTTTCTTTACCTCTTTTCTTTCATTACCTCTTCTGTCTTTACCTCTTCTCTTTCTTTACCTCTTCTCTGTCTTTACCTCTTCTCTTTCTTTATCTCTTCTGTCTTTACCTCTTCTGTCTTTACCTCTTCTCTTTCTTTACCTCTTCTGTCTTTACCTCTTCTGTCTTTACCTCTTCTGTCTTCACCTCTTCTCTTTCTTTACCTCTTCTCTTTCTTTACCTCTTCTCTTTCTTTACCTCTTCTGTCTTTACCTCTTCTTTCTTTACCTCTTCTGTCTTTACCTCTTCTGTCTTTACCTCTTTTCTTTCTTTACCTCTTCTGTCTTAACCTCTTCTGTCTTTACCTATTCTGTCTTTACCTCTTCTCTGTCTTTACCTCTTCTGTCTTTACCTCTTCTCTGTCTTTACCTCTTCTCTTTCTTTACCTCTTCTCTGCCTTTACCTCTTCTCTTTCTTCATCTCTTCTGTCTTTACCTCTTCTCTTTCTTTACCTCTTCTGTCTTTACCTCTTCTCTGTCTTTACCTCTTCTCTTTCTTCATCTCTTCTGTCTTTACCTCTTCTGTCTTTACCTCTTCTGTCTTTACCTCTTCTGTCTTTACCTTTTCTCTTTCTTTACATCTTCTGTCTTTACCTCTTCTCTTTATTTACCTCTTCTCTTTCTTTACCTCTTTTCTTTCATTACCTCTTCTGTCTTTACCTCTTCTCTTTCTTTACCTCTTCTCTTTCTTTACTTCTTCTCTGTCTTTACCTCTTCTCTTTCTTTACCTCTTCTCTTTCTTTACCTCTTCTCTTTCTTTACTTCTTCTCTGTCTTTATCTCTTCTCTTTCTTTACCTCTTCTCTTTATTTACCTCTTCTTTTTCTTTACCTCTTTTCTTTCTTTACCTCTTCTGTCTTTACCTTTTATCTTTCTTTACCTCTTCTCTGTGTTTACCTCTTCTTTTTCTTTATCTCTTCTCTCTTTACCTCTTCTGTCTTTACCTCTTCTGTCTTTACCTCTTCTCTTTCTTCACCTCTTCTGTCTTTACCTCTTCTGTCTTTACCTCTTCTGTCTTTACCTCTTCTCTGTCTTTACCTCTTCTGTCTTTACCTCTTCTCTGTCTTTACCTCTTCTTTTTCTTTATCTCTTCTCTCTTTACCTCTTCTGTCTTTACCTCTTCTGTCTTTACCTCTTCTCTTTCTTCACCTCTTCTGTCTTTACCTCTTTTGTCTTTACCTCTTCTGTCTTTACCTCTTCTCTTTCTTTACCTCTTCTGTCTTTACCTCTTCTCTTTCTTTACCTCTTCTCTGTCTTTACCTCTTCTGTCTTTACGTCTTCTCTTTCTTTACCTCTTCTATCTTTACGTCTTCTCTTTCTTTACCTCTTTTCTGTCTTTACCTCTTCTCTTTCTTTATCTCTTCTGTCTTTACCTCTTCTGTCTTTACCTCTTCTGTCTTTACTTCTTCTGTCTTTACCTCTTCTCTTTCTTTACCTCTTCTCTTTCTTTACCTCATCTGTCTTTACGTCTTCTATCTGTACCTCTTCTCTTTCTTTACCTCTGCTCTTTCTTTACCTCTTCTGTCTTTACCTCTTCTGTATTTACATCTTCTCTTTCTTTACCTCTTCTGTCTTTACCTCTTCTCTTTCTTTACCTCTTCTGTCTTTACCTCTTCTCTTTCTTTACCTCTTCTCTTTCTTTACCTCATCTCTTTCTTTACCTCTTCTGTCTTTACCTCTTCTCTTTCTTTACCTCTTCTCTTTCTTTACCTCTTCTCTTTCTTTACCTCTTCTCTTTCTTTACCTCTTCTGTCTTTACCTCTTCTCTGTCTTTACCTCTTCTTTCTTTACCTCTTCTGTCTTTATCTCTTCAGTCTTCACCTCTTCTCTTTCTTTACCCCTTCTCTTTCTTTACCTCTTCTCTTTCTTTACTTTTTCTCTGTCTTTATCTCTTCTCTGTCTTTACCTCTTCTCTTTCTTTATCTCTTCTGTCTTTAACTCTTCTGTCTTTACCTCTTCTCTTTATTTACCTCTTCTTTTTCTTTACCTCTTTTCTTTCTTTACCTCTTCTGTCTTTACCACTTCTGTCTTTACCTCTTCTGTCTTTACCTCTTCTCTTTCTTTATCTCTTCTGTCTTTACCTCTTCTGTCTTTACCTCTTCTGTCTTTACCTCTTCTCTTTATTTACCTCTTCTTTTTCTTTACCTCTTTTCTTTCTTTACCTCTTCTGTCTTTACCTCTTATCTTTCTTTACCTCTTCTCTGTTTTTACCTCTTCTTTTTCTTTATCTCTTCTGTCTTTACCTCTTCTGTCTTTACCTCTTCTTTCTTCACCTCTTGTCTGTCTTTACCTCTTCTTTTTCTTTACCTCCTCTCTTTCTTTACCTCTCCTCTTTCTTTACTTCTTCTCTGTCTTTACCTCTTCTCTGTCTTTATCTCTTCTGTCTTTACCTCTTCTGTCTTTACCTCTTCTGTATTTACCTTTTCTCTTTCTTTACATCTTCTGTCTTTACCTCTTCTCTTTATTTACCTCTTCTCTTTCTTTACCTCTTTTCTTTCATTACCTCTTCTTTCTTTACCTCTTCTCTGTCTTTACCTTTTCTCTTTCTTTATCTCTTCTGTCTTTACCTCTTCTGTCTTTACCTCTTCTGTCTTTACCTCTTCTCTTTCTTTACCTCTTCTGTCTTTACCTCTTCTCTGTCTTTACCTCTTATCTTTCTTTACCTCTTCTCTGTCTTTACCTCTTCTTTTTCTTTATCTCTTCTGTCTTTACCTCTTCTGTCTTTACCTCTTCTGTCTTCACCTCTTCTCTTTCTTTACCTCTTCTCTTTCTTTACCTCTTCTCTTTCTTTACCTCTTCTGTCTTTACCTCTTCTCTGTCTTTACCTCTTCTTTCTTTACCTCTTCTGTCTTTACCTCTTCTGTCTTTACCTCTTTTCTTTCTTTACCTCTTCTGTCTTTACCTCTTCTGTCTTTACCTATTCTGTCTTTACCTCTTCTCTGTCTTTACCTCTTCTGTCTTTACCTCTTCTCTGTCTTTACCTCTTCTCTTTCTTTACCTCTTCTCTGTCTTTACCTCTTCTCTTTCTTTATGTCTTCTGTCTTTAACTCTTCTGTCTTTACCTCTTCTCTTTATTTACCTCTTCTTTTTCTTTACCTCTTTTTTTCTTTACCTCTTCTGTCTTTACCTCTTCTGTCTTTACCTCTTCTGTCTTTACCTCTTCTCTTTCTTTATCTCTTCTGTCTTTACCTCTTCTGTCTTTACCTCTTCTGTCTTTACCTCTTCTCTTTATTTACCTCTTCTTTTCCTTACCTCTTTTCTTTCTTTACCTCTTCTGTCTTTACCTCTTATCTTTCTTTACCTCTTCTCTGTTTTTACCTCTTCTTTTTCTTTATCTCTTCTGTCTTTACCTCTTCTGTCTTTACCTCTTCTTTCTTCACCTCTTGTCTGTCTTTACCTCTTCTTTTTCTTTACCTCCTCTCTTTCTTTACCTCTCCTCTTTCTTTACTTCTTCTCTGTCTTTACCTCTTCTCTGTCTTTATCTCTTCTGTCTTTACCTCTTCTGTCTTTACCTCTTCTGTATTTACCTTTTCTCTTTCTTTACATCTTCTGTCTTTACCTCTTCTCTTTATTTACCTCTTCTCTTTCTTTACCTCTTTTCTTTCATTACCTCTTCTTTCTTTACCTCTTCTCTGTCTTTACCTTTTCTCTTTCTTTATCTCTTCTGTCTTTACCTCTTCTGTCTTTACCTCTTCTGTCTTTACCTCTTCTCTTTCTTTACCTCTTCTGTCTTTACCTCTTCTCTGTCTTTACCTCTTATCTTTCTTTACCTCTTCTCTGTCTTTACCTCTTCTTTTTCTTTATCTCTTCTGTCTTTACCTCTTCTGTCTTTACCTCTTCTGTCTTCACCTCTTCTCTTTCTTTACCTCTTCTCTTTCTTTACCTCTTCTCTTTCTTTACCTCTTCTGTCTTTACCTCTTCTCTGTCTTTACCTCTTCTTTCTTTACCTCTTCTGTCTTTACCTCCTCTGTCTTTACCTCTTTTCTTTCTTTACCTCTTCTGTCTTTACCTCTTCTGTCTTTACCTATTCTGTCTTTACCTCTTCTCTGTCTTTACCTCTTCTGTCTTTACCTCTTCTCTGTCTTTACCTCTTCTCTGTCTTTACCTCTTCTTTTTCTTTATCTCTTCTCTCTTTACCTCTTCTGTCTTTACCTCTTCTCTTTCTTTACCTCTTCTGTCTTCATTTCTTCTGTCTTTACCTCTTCTCTTTCTTTACCTATTCTCTTTCTTTACCTCTTCTCTGTCTATCTATCTTCTGTCTTTACCTCTTCTCTTTCTTTACCTCTTCTCTTTCTTCACCTTTTCTCTTTTTTTACCTCTTCTGTCTTTACCTCTTCTCTTTCTTTACCTCTTCTGTCTTTACTTCTTCTCTTTCCTTACCTCTTCTCTTTCTTTACCTCTTCTCTTTCTTTACCTCTTCTCTTTCTTTACCTCTGTTCTTCCTTTACCTCTTCTGTCTTTACCTCTTCTGTCTTTAGCTCTTCTCTTTCTTTACCTCTTCTGTCTTTACCTCTTCTGTCTTTACATCTTCTCTTTCTTTACCTCTTCTCTTTCTTTACCCCTTCTGTCTTTACCTCTTCTCTTTCTTTACCTCTTCTCTTTCTTTACCTCTTCTGTCTTTACCTCTTCTCTTTCTTTACCTCTTCTGTCTTTACCTCTTCTCTTTCTTTACCTCTTCTGTCTTTACCTCTTCTGTCTTTACCTCTTCTCTTTCTTTCCCTCTTCTCTTTCTTTACCTCTTCTGTCTTTACCTCTTCTGTCTTTACCTCTTCTCTTTCTTTACCTCTTCTGTCTTTACCTCTTCTCTTTCTTTACCTCTTCTCTTTCTATCTCTCTTCTGTCTTTACCTCTTCTGTCTTTACCTCTTCTCTTTCTTTACCTCTTCTCTGTCTTTACCTCTTATTTTTCTTTATCTCTTCTTTCTTTACCTCTTCTGTCTTTACGTCTTCTGTCTTCACCTCTTCTCTGTCTTTACCTCTTCTTTTTCTTTACCTCCTCTCTTTCTTTACCTTTCCTCTTTCTTTACTTCTTCTCTGTCTTTACCTCTTCTCTGTCTTTATCTCTTCTGTCTTTACCTCTTCTGTCTTTACCTCTTCTGTATTTACCTTTTCTCTTTCTTTACATCTTCTGTCTTTACCTCTTCTCTTTATTTACCTCTTCTCTTTCTTTACCTCTTTTCTTTCATTACCTCTTCTGTCTTTACCTCTTATGTCTTTACCTCTTCTTTCTTTACCTCTTCTGTCTTTACCTCTTCTGTCTTTACCTCTTTTCTTTCTTTACCTCTTCTGTCTTTACCTCTTCTGTCTTTACCTCTTCTGTCTTTACCTCTTCTCTGTCTTTACCTCTTCTCTGTCTTTACCTCTTCTCTTTCTTTACCTCTTCTCTGTCTTTACCTCTTCTCTTTCTTCATCTCTTCTGTCTTTACCTCTTCTCTTTCTTTACCTCTTCTGTCTTTACCTCTTCTCTTTCTTTACCTCTTCTCTGTCTTTGCCTCTTCTCTTTCTTCATCTCTTCTGTCTTTACCTCTTCTGTCTTTACCTCTTCTGTCTTTACCTCTTCTGTCTTTACCTTTTCTCTTTCTTTACATCTTCTGTCTTTACCTCTTCTCTTTATTTACCTCTTCTCTTTCTTTACCTCTTTTCTTTCATTACCTTTTTTGTCTTTACCTCTTCTCTTTCTTTACCTCTTCTCTGTCTTTACCTCTTCTCTTTCTTTATCTCTTCTGTCTTTACCTCTTCTGTCTTTACCTCTTCTCTGTCTTTACCTCTTCTGTCTTTACCTCTTCTCTGTCTTTACCTCTTCTCTTTCTTTACCTCTTCTGTCTTTACCTCTTCTCTTTCTTTACCTCTTCTCTTTCTTTACCTCTTCTCTTTCTTTACCTCTTCTCTTTCTTTATCTCTTCTGTCTTTACCTCTTCTGTCTTTACCTCTTCTCTGTCTTTACCTCTTCTCTTTCTTTACCTCTTCTGTCTTTACCTCTTCTCTTTCTTTACCTCTTCTCTTTCTTTACCTCTTTTCTTTCTTTACCTCTTCTGTCTTTACCTCTTCTGTCTTTACCTATTCTGTCTTTACCTCTTCTCTGTCTTTACCTCTTCTGTCTTTACCTCTTCTCTGTCTTTACCTCTTCTCTTTCTTTACCTCTTCTCTGTCTTTACCTCTTCTCTTTCTTTATGTCTTCTGTCTTTAACTCTTCTGTCTTTACCTCTTCTCTTTATTTACCTCTTCTTTTTCTTTACCTCTTTTTTTCTTTACCTCTTCTGTCTTTACCTCTTCTGTCTTTACCTCTTCTGTCTTTACCTCTTCTCTTTCTTTATCTCTTCTGTCTTTACCTCTTCTGTCTTTACCTCTTCTGTCTTTACCTCTTCTCTTTATTTACCTCTTCTTTTCCTTACCTCTTTTCTTTCTTTACCTCTTCTGTCTTTACCTCTTATCTTTCTTTACCTCTTCTCTGTTTTTACCTCTTCTTTTTCTTTATCTCTTCTGTCTTTACCTCTTCTGTCTTTACCTCTTCTTTCTTCACCTCTTGTCTGTCTTTACCTCTTCTTTTTCTTTACCTCCTCTCTTTCTTTACCTCTCCTCTTTCTTTACTTCTTCTCTGTCTTTACCTCTTCTCTGTCTTTATCTCTTCTGTCTTTACCTCTTCTGTCTTTACCTCTTCTGTATTTACCTTTTCTCTTTCTTTACATCTTCTGTCTTTACCTCTTCTCTTTATTTACCTCTTCTCTTTCTTTACCTCTTTTCTTTCATTACCTCTTCTTTCTTTACCTCTTCTCTGTCTTTACCTTTTCTCTTTCTTTATCTCTTCTGTCTTTACCTCTTCTGTCTTTACCTCTTCTGTCTTTACCTCTTCTCTTTCTTTACCTCTTCTGTCTTTACCTCTTCTCTGTCTTTACCTCTTATCTTTCTTTACCTCTTCTCTGTCTTTACCTCTTCTTTTTCTTTATCTCTTCTGTCTTTACCTCTTCTGTCTTTACCTCTTCTGTCTTCACCTCTTCTCTTTCTTTACCTCTTCTCTTTCTTTACCTCTTCTCTTTCTTTACCTCTTCTGTCTTTACCTCTTCTCTGTCTTTACCTCTTCTTTCTTTACCTCTTCTGTCTTTACCTCCTCTGTCTTTACCTCTTTTCTTTCTTTACCTCTTCTGTCTTTACCTCTTCTGTCTTTACCTATTCTGTCTTTACCTCTTCTCTGTCTTTACCTCTTCTGTCTTTACCTCTTCTCTGTCTTTACCTCTTCTCTGTCTTTACCTCTTCTTTTTCTTTATCTCTTCTCTCTTTACCTCTTCTGTCTTTACCTCTTCTCTTTCTTTACCTCTTCTGTCTTCATTTCTTCTGTCTTTACCTCTTCTCTTTCTTTACCTATTCTCTTTCTTTACCTCTTCTCTGTCTATCTATCTTCTGTCTTTACCTCTTCTCTTTCTTTACCTCTTCTCTTTCTTCACCTTTTCTCTTTTTTTACCTCTTCTGTCTTTACCTCTTCTCTTTCTTTACCTCTTCTGTCTTTACTTCTTCTCTTTCCTTACCTCTTCTCTTTCTTTACCTCTTCTCTTTCTTTACCTCTTCTCTTTCTTTACCTCTGTTCTTCCTTTACCTCTTCTGTCTTTACCTCTTCTGTCTTTAGCTCTTCTCTTTCTTTACCTCTTCTGTCTTTACCTCTTCTGTCTTTACATCTTCTCTTTCTTTACCTCTTCTCTTTCTTTACCCCTTCTGTCTTTACCTCTTCTCTTTCTTTACCTCTTCTCTTTCTTTACCTCTTCTGTCTTTACCTCTTCTCTTTCTTTACCTCTTCTGTCTTTACCTCTTCTCTTTCTTTACCTCTTCTGTCTTTACCTCTTCTGTCTTTACCTCTTCTCTTTCTTTCCCTCTTCTCTTTCTTTACCTCTTCTGTCTTTACCTCTTCTGTCTTTACCTCTTCTCTTTCTTTACCTCTTCTGTCTTTACCTCTTCTCTTTCTTTACCTCTTCTCTTTCTATCTCTCTTCTGTCTTTACCTCTTCTGTCTTTACCTCTTCTCTTTCTTTACCTCTTCTCTGTCTTTACCTCTTATTTTTCTTTATCTCTTCTTTCTTTACCTCTTCTGTCTTTACGTCTTCTGTCTTCACCTCTTCTCTGTCTTTACCTCTTCTTTTTCTTTACCTCCTCTCTTTCTTTACCTTTCCTCTTTCTTTACTTCTTCTCTGTCTTTACCTCTTCTCTGTCTTTATCTCTTCTGTCTTTACCTCTTCTGTCTTTACCTCTTCTGTATTTACCTTTTCTCTTTCTTTACATCTTCTGTCTTTACCTCTTCTCTTTATTTACCTCTTCTCTTTCTTTACCTCTTTTCTTTCATTACCTCTTCTGTCTTTACCTCTTATGTCTTTACCTCTTCTTTCTTTACCTCTTCTGTCTTTACCTCTTCTGTCTTTACCTCTTTTCTTTCTTTACCTCTTCTGTCTTTACCTCTTCTGTCTTTACCTCTTCTGTCTTTACCTCTTCTCTGTCTTTACCTCTTCTCTGTCTTTACCTCTTCTCTTTCTTTACCTCTTCTCTGTCTTTACCTCTTCTCTTTCTTCATCTCTTCTGTCTTTACCTCTTCTCTTTCTTTACCTCTTCTGTCTTTACCTCTTCTCTTTCTTTACCTCTTCTCTGTCTTTGCCTCTTCTCTTTCTTCATCTCTTCTGTCTTTACCTCTTCTGTCTTTACCTCTTCTGTCTTTACCTCTTCTGTCTTTACCTTTTCTCTTTCTTTACATCTTCTGTCTTTACCTCTTCTCTTTATTTACCTCTTCTCTTTCTTTACCTCTTTTCTTTCATTACCTTTTTTGTCTTTACCTCTTCTCTTTCTTTACCTCTTCTCTGTCTTTACCTCTTCTCTTTCTTTATCTCTTCTGTCTTTACCTCTTCTGTCTTTACCTCTTCTCTGTCTTTACCTCTTCTGTCTTTACCTCTTCTCTGTCTTTACCTCTTCTCTTTCTTTACCTCTTCTGTCTTTACCTCTTCTCTTTCTTTACCTCTTCTCTTTCTTTACCTCTTCTCTTTCTTTACCTCTTCTCTTTCTTTATCTCTTCTGTGTTTAACTCTTCTGTCTTTACCTCTTCTCTTTATTTACCTCCTCTTTTTCTTTACCTCTTTTCTTTCTTTACCTCTTCTGTCTTTACCTCTTATCTTTCTTACCTCTTCTCTGTCTTTACCTCTTCTTTTTCTTTATCTCTTCTCTTTCTTCACCTCTTCTGTCCTTACCTCTTCTGTCTTTACCTCTTCTGTCTTTACCTCTTCTCTGTCTTTACCTCTTCTGTCTTTACCTCTTCTGTCTTTACCTCTTCTGTCTTTACCTCTTCTCTTTCTTTATCTCTTCTGTCTTTACCTCTTCTGTCTTTACCTCTTCTGTCTTTACCTCTTCTCTTTATTTACCTCTTCTTTTTCTTTACCTCTTTTCTTTCTTTACCTCTTCTGTCTATACCTCTTATCTTTCTTTACCTCTTCTCTGTCTTTACCTCTTCTTTTTCTTTATCTCTTCTTTCTTTACCTCTTCTGTCTTTACCTCTTCTGTCTTCACCTCTTCTCTGTCTTTACCTCTTCTTTTTCTTTACCTCCTCTCTTTCTTTACCTCTCCTCTTTCTTTACTTCTTCTCTGTCTTTACCTCTTCTCTGTCTTTATCTCTTCTGTCTTTACCTCTTCTGTCTTTACCTCTTCTGTATTTACCTTTTCTCTTTCTTTACATCTTCTGTCTTTACCTCTTCTCTTTATTTACCTCTTCTCTTTCTTTACCTCTTTTCTTTCATTACCTCTTCTGTCTTTACCTCTTCTCTTTCTTTACCTCTTCTCTGTCTTTACCTCTTCTCTTTCTTTATCTCTTCTGTCTTTACCTCTTCTGTCTTTACCTCTTGTCTTTGCCTCTTCTCTGTCTTTACCTCTTATCTTTCTTTACCTCTTCTCTGTCTTTACCTCTTCTTTTTCTTTATCTCTTCTGTCTTTACCTCTTCTGTCTTTACCTCTTCTGTCTTCACCTCTTCTCTTTCTTTACCTCTTCTCTTTCTTTACCTCTTCTCTTTCTTTACCTCTTCTGTCTTTACCTCTTCTTTCTTTACCTCTTCTGTCTTTACCTCTTCTGTCTTTACCTCTTTTCTTTCTTTACCTCTTCTGTCTTAACCTCTTCTGTCTTTACCTATTCTGTCTTTACCTCTTCTCTGTCTTTACCTCTTCTGTCTTTACCTCTTCTCTGTCTTTACCTCTTCTCTTTCTTTACCTCTTCTCTGCCTTTACCTCTTCTCTTTCTTCATCTCTTCTGTCTTTACCTCTTCTCTTTCTTTACCTCTTCTGTCTTTACCTCTTCTCTGTCTTTACCTCTTCTCTTTCTTCATCTCTTCTGTCTTTACCTCTTCTGTCTTTACCTCTTCTGTCTTTACCTCTTCTGTCTTTACCTTTTCTCTTTCTTTACATCTTCTGTCTTTACCTCTTCTCTTTATTTACCTCATCTCTTTCTTTACCTCTTTTCTTTCATTACCTCTTCTGTCTTTACCTCTTCTCTTTCTTTACCTCTTCTCTTTCTTTACTTCTTCTCTGTCTTTACCTCTTCTCTTTCTTTACCTCTTCTCTTTCTTTACCTCTTCTCTTTCTTTACTTCTTCTCTGTCTTTATCTCTTCTCTTTCTTTACCTCTTCTCTTTATTTACCTCTTCTTTTTCTTTACCTCTTTTCTTTCTTTACCCCTCTGTCTTTACCTTTTATCTTTCTTTACCTCTTCTCTGTCTTTACCTCTTCTTTTTCTTTATCTCTTCTCTCTTTACCTCTTCTGTCTTTACCTCTTCTGTCTTTACCTCTTCTCTTTCTTCACCTCTTCTGTCTTTACCTCTTCTGTCTTTACCTCTTCTGTCTTTACCTCTTCTCTGTCTTTACCTCTTCTGTCTTTACCTCTTCTCTGTCTTTACCTCTTCTTTTTCTTTATCTCTTCTCTCTTTACCTCTTCTGTCTTTACCTCTTCTGTCTTTACCTCTTCTCTTTCTTCACCTCTTCTGTCTTTACCTCTTTTGTCTTTACCTCTTCTGTCTTTACCTCTTCTCTTTCTTTACCTCTTCTGTCTTTACCTCTTCTCTTTCTTTACCTCTTCTCTGTCTTTACCTCTTCTGTCTTTACGTCTTCTCTTTCTTTACCTCTTCTATCTTTACGTCTTCTCTTTCTTTACCTCTTTTCTGTCTTTACCTCTTCTCTTTCTTTATCTCTTCTGTCTTTACCTCTTCTGTCTTTACCTCTTCTGTCTTTACCTCTTCTGTCTTTACCTCTTCTCTTTCTTTACCTCTTCTCTTTCTTTACCTCATCTGTCTTTACGTCTTCTATCTGTACCTCTTCTCTTTCTTTACCTCTGCTCTTTCTTTACCTCTTCTGTCTTTACCTCTTCTGTATTTACATCTTCTCTTTCTTTACCTCTTCTGTCTTTACCTCTTCTCTTTCTTTACCTCTTCTGTCTTTACCTCTTCTCTTTCTTTACCTCTTCTCTTTCTTTACCTCATCTCTTTCTTTACCTCTTCTGTCTTTACCTCTTCTCTTTCTTTACCTCTTCTCTTTCTTTACCTCTTCTCTTTCTTTACCTCTTCTCTTTCTTTACCTCTTCTGTCTTTACCTCTTCTCTGTCTTTACCTCTTCTTTCTTTACCTCTTCTGTCTTTATCTCTTCAGTCTTCACCTCTTCTCTTTCTTTACCCCTTCTCTTTCTTTACCTCTTCTCTTTCTTTACTTTTTCTCTGTCTTTATCTCTTCTCTGTCTTTACCTCTTCTCTTTCTTTATCTCTTCTGTCTTTAACTCTTCTGTCTTTACCTCTTCTCTTTATTTACCTCTTCTTTTTCTTTACCTCTTTTCTTTCTTTACCTCTTCTGTCTTTACCTCTTCTGTCTTTACCTCTTCTGTCTTTACCTCTTCTCTTTCTTTATCTCTTCTGTCTTTACCTCTTCTGTCTTTACCTCTTCTGTCTTTACCTCTTCTCTTTATTTACCTCTTCTTTTTCTTTACCTCTTTTCTTTCTTTACCTCTTCTGTCTTTACCTCTTATCTTTCTTTACCTCTTCTCTGTTTTTACCTCTTCTTTTTCTTTATCTCTTCTGTCTTTACCTCTTCTGTCTTTACCTCTTCTTTCTTCACCTCTTGTCTGTCTTTACCTCTTCTTTTTCTTTACCTCCTCTCTTTCTTTACCTCTCCTCTTTCTTTACTTCTTCTCTGTCTTTACCTCTTCTCTGTCTTTATCTCTTCTGTCTTTACCTCTTCTGTCTTTACCTCTTCTGTATTTACCTTTTCTCTTTCTTTACATCTTCTGTCTTTACCTCTTCTCTTTATTTACCTCTTCTCTTTCTTTACCTCTTTTCTTTCATTACCTCTTCTTTCTTTACCTCTTCTCTGTCTTTACCTTTTCTCTTTCTTTATCTCTTCTGTCTTTACCTCTTCTGTCTTTACCTCTTCTGTCTTTACCTCTTCTCTTTCTTTACCTCTTCTGTCTTTACCTCTTCTCTGTCTTTACCTCTTATCTTTCTTTACCTCTTCTCTGTCTTTACCTCTTCTTTTTCTTTATCTCTTCTGTCTTTACCTCTTCTGTCTTTACCTCTTCTGTCTTCACCTCTTCTCTTTCTTTACCTCTTCTCTTTCTTTACCTCTTCTCTTTCTTTACCTCTTCTGTCTTTACCTCTTCTCTGTCTTTACCTCTTCTTTCTTTACCTCTTCTGTCTTTACCTCTTCTGTCTTTACCTCTTTTCTTTCTTTACCTCTTCTGTCTTTACCTCTTCTGTCTTTACCTATTCTGTCTTTACCTCTTCTCTGTCTTTACCTCTTCTGTCTTTACCTCTTCTCTGTCTTTACCTCTTCTCTTTCTTTACCTCTTCTCTGTCTTTACCTCTTCTCTTTCTTTATCTCTTCTGTCTTTAACTCTTCTGTCTTTACCTCTTCTCTTTATTTACCTCTTCTTTTTCTTTACCTCTTTTTTTCTTTACCTCTTCTGTCTTTACCTCTTCTGTCTTTACCTCTTCTGTCTTTACCTCTTCTCTTTCTTTATCTCTTCTGTCTTTACCTCTTCTGTCTTTACCTCTTCTGTCTTTACCTCTTCTCTTTATTTACCTCTTCTTTTCCTTACCTCTTTTCTTTCTTTACCTCTTCTGTCTTTACCTCTTATCTTTCTTTACCTCTTCTCTGTTTTTACCTCTTCTTTTTCTTTATCTCTTCTGTCTTTACCTCTTCTGTCTTTACCTCTTCTTTCTTCACCTCTTGTCTGTCTTTACCTCTTCTTTTTCTTTACCTCCTCTCTTTCTTTACCTCTCCTCTTTCTTTACTTCTTCTCTGTCTTTACCTCTTCTCTGTCTTTATCTCTTCTGTCTTTACCTCTTCTGTCTTTACCTCTTCTGTATTTACCTTTTCTCTTTCTTTACATCTTCTGTCTTTACCTCTTCTCTTTATTTACCTCTTCTCTTTCTTTACCTCTTTTCTTTCATTACCTCTTCTTTCTTTACCTCTTCTCTGTCTTTACCTTTTCTCTTTCTTTATCTCTTCTGTCTTTACCTCTTCTCTCTTTACCTCTTCTGTCTTTACCTCTTCTCTTTCTTTACCTCTTCTGTCTTTACCTCTTCTCTGTCTTTACCTCTTATCTTTCTTTACCTCTTCTCTGTCTTTACCTCTTCTTTTTCTTTATCTCTTCTGTCTTTACCTCTTCTGTCTTTACCTCTTCTGTCTTCACCTCTTCTCTTTCTTTACCTCTTCTCTTTCTTTACCTCTTCTCTTTCTTTACCTCTTCTGTCTTTACCTCTTCTCTGTCTTTACCTCTTCTTTCTTTACCTCTTCTGTCTTTACCTCCTCTGTCTTTACCTCTTTTCTTTCTTTACTTCTTCTGTCTTTACCTCTTCTGTCTTTACCTATTCTGTCTTTACCTCTTCTCTGTCTTTACCTCTTCTGTCTTTACCTCTTCTCTGTCTTTACCTCTTCTCTGTCTTTACCTCTTCTTTTTCTTTATCTCTTCTCTCTTTACCTCTTCTGTCTTTACCTCTTCTCTTTCTTCACCTCTTCTGTCTTTACCTCTTTTGTCTTTACCTCTTCTGTCTTTACTTCTTCTCTTTCTTTACCTCTTCTGTCTTTACCTCCTCTTTCTTTACCTCTTCTCTGACTTTACCTCTTCTCTTTCTTTACCTCTTCTGTCTTTACCTCTTCTCTTTCTTTACCTCTTCTCTGTCTTTACCTCTTCTCTTTCTTCATCTCTTCTGTCTTTATCTCTTCAGTCTTCACCTCTTCTCTTTCTTTACCTCTTCTCTTTCTTTACCTCTTCTCTTTCTTTACTTCTTCTCTGTCTTTATCTCTTCTCTTTCTTTACCTCTTCTTTTTCTTTACCTCTTCTGTCTTTACCCCTTCTGTGTTTACCTCTTCTGTCTTTACCTCTTCTGTCTTTACCTCTTCTCTTTCTTTACCTCTTCTCTTTCTTTACCTCTTCTGTCTTTACCTCTTCTCTGTCTTTGCCTCTTCTTTCTTTACCTCTTCTGTCTTTATCTCTTCAGTCTTCACCTCTTCTCTTTCTTTACCTCTTCTCTTTCTTTACCTCTTCTCTTTCTTTACTTCTTCTCTGTCTTTATCTCTTCTCTTTCTTTACCTCTTCTTTTTCTTTACCTCTTCTGTCTTTACCCCTTCTGTGTTTACCTCTTCTGTCTTTACCTCTTCTCTTTATTTACCTCTTCTTTTTCTTTACCTCTTTTCTTTCTTTACCTCTTCTGTCTTTACCTCTTATCTCTATCTTTACCTCTTCTCTGTCTTTACCTCTTCTTTTTCTTTATCTCTTCTGTCTTTACCTCTTCTGTCTTTACCTCTTCTCTTTCTTCACCTCTTCTGTCTTTACCTCTTCTGTCTTTACCTCTTCTGTCTTTACCTCTTCTCTGTCTTTACCTCTTCTGTCTTTACCTCTTCTGTCTTTACCTCTTCTGTCTTTACCTCTTCTCTTTCTTTATCTCTTCTGTCTTTACCTCTTCTGTCTTTACCTCTTCTGTCTTTACCTCTTCTCTTTATTTACCTCTTCTTTTTCTTTACCTCTTTTCTTTCTTTACCTCTTCTGTCTTTACCTCTTGTCTTTCTTTACCTCTTCTCTGTTTTTACCTCTTCTTTTTCTTTATCTCTTCTGTCTTTACCTCTTCTGTCTTTACCTCTTCTTTCTTCACCTCTTGTCTGTCTTTACCTCTTCTTTTTCTTTACCTCCTCTCTTTCTTTACCTCTCCTCTTTCTTTACTTCTTCTCTGTCTTTACCTCTTCTCTGTCTTTATCTCTTCTGTCTTTACCTCTTCTGTCTTTACCTCTTCTGTATTTACCTTTTCTCTTTCTTTACATCTTCTGTCTTTACCTCTTCTCTTTATTTACCTCTTCTCTTTCTTTACCTCTTTTCTTTCATTACCTCTTCTTTCTTTACCTCTTCTCTGTCTTTACCTTTTCTCTTTCTTTATCTCTTCTGTCTTTACCTCTTCTGTCTTTACCTCTTCTGTCTTTACCTCTTCTCTTTCTTTACCTCTTCTCTGTCTTTACCTCTTCTCTGTCTTTACCTCTTCTTTCTTTATCTCTTCAGTCTTCACCTCTTCTCTTTCTTTACCTCTTCTCTTTCTTTACCTCTTCTCTTTCTTTACTTCTTCTCTGTCTTTACCTCTTCTCTTTCTTTACCTCTTCTCTTTCTTTACCTCTTCTCTTTCTTTACTTCTTCTCTGTCTTTATCTCTTCTCTTTCTTTACCTCTTCTCTTTATTTACCTCTTCTTTTTCTTTACCTCTTTTCTTTCTTTACCTCTTCTGTCTTTACCTTTTATCTTTCTTTACCTCTTCTCTGTCTTTACCTCTTCTTTTTCTTTATCTCTTCTCTCTTTACCTCTTCTGTCTTTACCTCTTCTGTCTTTACCTCTTCTCTTTCTTCACTTCTTCTGTCTTTACCTCTTCTGTCTTTACCTCTTCTCTTTCTTTACCTCTTCTCTTTCTTTACCTCATCTGTCTTTACGTCTTCTATCTGTACCTCTTCTCTTTCTTTACCTCTGCTCTTTCTTTACCTCTTCTGTCTTTACCTCTTCTGTATTTACATCTTCTCTTTCTTTACCTCTTCTGTCTTTACCTCTTCTCTTTCTTTACCTCTTCTGTCTTTACCTCTTCTCTTTCTTTACCTCTTCTCTTTCTTTACCTCATCTCTTTCTTTACCTCTTCTGTCTTTACCTCTTCTCTTTCTTTACCTCTTCTCTTTCTTTACCTCTTCTCTTTCTTTACCTCTTCTCTTTCTTTACCTCTTCTCTTTCTTTACCTCTTCTGTCTTTACCTCTTCTCTGTCTTTACCTCTTCTTTCTTTACCTCTTCTGTCTTTATCTCTTCAGTCTTCACCTCTTCTCTTTCTTTACCTCTTCTCTTTCTTTACCTCTTCTCTTTCTTTACTTTTTCTCTGTCTTTATCTCTTCTCTTTCTTTACCTCTTCTCTTTCTTTATCTCTTCTGTCTTTAACTCTTCTGTCTTTACCTCTTCTCTTTATTTACCTCTTCTTTTTCTTTACCTCTTTTCTTTCTTTACCTCTTCTGTCTTTACCTCTTCTGTCTTTACCTCTTCTGTCTTTACCTCTTCTCTTTCTTTACCTCTTCTGTCTTTACGTCTTCTCTTTCTTTACCTCTTTTCTGTCTTTACCTCTTCTCTTTCTTTATCTCTTCTGTCTTTACCTCTTCTGTCTTTACCTCTTCTGTCTTTACCTCTTCTGTCTTTACCTCTTCTCTTTCTTTACCTCTTCTCTTTCTTTACCTCATCTGTCTTTACGTCTTCTATCTGTACCTCTTCTCTTTCTTTACCTCTGCTCTTTCTTTACCTCTTCTGTCTTTACCTCTTCTGTATTTACATCTTCTCTTTCTTTACCTCTTCTGTCTTTACCTCTTCTCTTTCTTTACCTCTTCTGTCTTTACCTCTTCTCTTTCTTTACCTCTTCTCTTTCTTTACCTCATCTCTTTCTTTACCTCTTCTGTCTTTACCTCTTCTCTTTCTTTACCTCTTCTCTTTCTTTACCTCTTCTCTTTCTTTACCTCTTCTCTTTCTTTACCTCTTCTGTCTTTACCTCTTCTCTGTCTTTACCTCTTGTCTGTCTTTACCTCTTCTTTTTCTTTACCTCCTCTCTTTCTTTACCTCTCCTCTTTCTTTACTTCTTCTCTGTCTTTACCTCTTCTCTGTCTTTATCTCTTCTGTCTTTACCTCTTCTGTCTTTACCTCTTCTGTATTTACCTTTTCTCTTTCTTTACATCTTCTGTCTTTACCTCTTCTCTTTATTTACCTCTTCTCTTTCTTTACCTCTTTTCTTTCATTACCTCTTCTTTCTTTACCTCTTCTCTGTCTTTACCTTTTCTCTTTCTTTATCTCTTCTGTCTTTACCTCTTCTGTCTTTACCTCTTCTGTCTTTACCTCTTCTCTTTCTTTACCTCTTCTGTCTTTACCTCTTCTCTGTCTTTACCTCTTATCTTTCTTTACCTCTTCTCTGTCTTTACCTCTTCTTTTTCTTTATCTCTTCTGTCTTTACCTCTTCTGTCTTTACCTCTTCTGTCTTCACCTCTTCTCTTTCTTTACCTCTTCTCTTTCTTTACCTCTTCTCTTTCTTTACCTCTTCTGTCTTTACCTCTTCTCTGTCTTTACCTCTTCTTTCTTTACCTCTTCTGTCTTTACCTCCTCTGTCTTTACCTCTTTTCTTTCTTTACCTCTTCTGTCTTTACCTCTTCTGTCTTTACCTATTCTGTCTTTACCTCTTCTGTCTTTACCTCTTCTGTATTTACCTCTTCTCTTTCTTTACCTCTTCTGTCTTTACCTCCTCTTTCTTTACCTCTTCTCTGACTTTACCTCTTCTCTTTCTTTACCTCTTCTGTCTTTACCTCTTCTCTTTCTTTACCTCTTCTCTGTCTTTACCTCTTCTCTTTCTTCATCTCTTCTGTCTTTATCTCTTCAGTCTTCACCTCTTCTCTTTCTTTACCTCTTCTCTTTCTTTACCTCTTCTCTTTCTTTACCTCTTCTCTTTCTTTACCTCTTCTGTCTTTACCTCTTCTCTGTCTTTACCTCTTCTTTCTTTACCTCTTCTGTCTTTATCTCTTCAGTCTTCACCTCTTCTCTTTCTTTACCTCTTCTCTTTCTTTACCTCTTCTCTTTCTTTACTTTTTCTCTGTCTTTATCTCTTCTCTTTCTTTACCTCTTCTCTTTCTTTATCTCTTCTGTCTTTAACTCTTCTGTCTTTACCTCTTCTCTTTATTTACCTCTTCTTTTTCTTTACCTCTTTTCTTTCTTTACCTCTTCTGTCTTTACCTCTTCTGTCTTTACCTCTTCTGTCTTTACCTCTTCTCTTTCTTTACCTCTTCTGTCTTTACGTCTTCTCTTTCTTTACCTCTTTTCTGTCTTTACCTCTTCTCTTTCTTTATCTCTTCTGTCTTTACCTCTTCTGTCTTTACCTCTTCTGTCTTTACCTCTTCTGTCTTTACCTCTTCTCTTTCTTTACCTCTTCTCTTTCTTTACCTCATCTGTCTTTACGTCTTCTATCTGTACCTCTTCTCTTTCTTTACCTCTGCTCTTTCTTTACCTCTTCTGTCTTTACCTCTTCTGTATTTACATCTTCTCTTTCTTTACCTCTTCTGTCTTTACCTCTTCTGTATTTACATCTTCTCTTTCTTTACCTCTTCTGTCTTTACCTCTTCTGTCTTCACCTCTTCTGTCTTCACCTCTTCTCTTTCTTTACCTCTTCTCTTTCTTTACCTCTTCTCTTTCTTTACCTCTTCTGTCTTTACCTCTTCTCTGTCTTTACCTCTTCTTTCTTTACCTCTTCTGTCTTTACCTCTTCTGTCTTTACCTCTTTTCTTTCTTTACCTCTTCTGTCTTTACCTCTTCTGTCTTTACCTATTCTGTCTTTACCTCTTCTCTGTCTTTACCTCTTCTGTCTTTACCTCTTCTCTGTCTTTACCTCTTCTCTTTCTTTACCTCTTCTCTGTCTTTACCTCTTCTCTTTCTTTATCTCTTCTGTCTTTAACTCTTCTGTCTTTACCTCTTCTCTTTATTTACCTCTTCTTTTTCTTTACCTCTTTTTTTCTTTACCTCTTCTGTCTTTACCTCTTCTGTCTTTACCTCTTCTGTCTTTACCTCTTCTCTTTCTTTATCTCTTCTGTCTTTACCTCTTCTGTCTTTACCTCTTCTGTCTTTACCTCTTCTCTTTATTTACCTCTTCTTTTTCTTTACCTCTTTTCTTTCTTTACCTCTTCTGTCTTTACCTCTTCTCTGTCTTTACCTCTTGTCTGTCTTTACCTCTTCTTTTTCTTTACCTCCTCTCTTTCTTTACCTCTCCTCTTTCTTTACTTCTTCTCTGTCTTTCCCTCTTCTCTGTCTTTATCTCTTCTGTCTTTACCTCTTCTGTCTTTACCTCTTCTGTATTTACCTTTTCTCTTTCTTTACATCTTCTGTCTTTACCTCTTCTCTTTATTTACCTCTTCTCTTTCTTTACCTCTTTTCTTTCATTACCTCTTCTTTCTTTACCTCTTCTCTGTCTTTACCTTTTCTCTTTCTTTATCTCTTCTGTCTTTACCTCTTCTGTCTTTACCTCTTCTGTCTTTACCTCTTCTCTTTCTTTACCTCTTCTGTCTTTACCTCTTCTCTGTCTTTACCTCTTATCTTTCTTTACCTCTTCTCTGTCTTTACCTCTTCTTTTTCTTTATCTCTTCTGTCTTTACCTCTTCTGTCTTTACCTCTTCTGTCTTCACCTCTTCTCTTTCTTTACCTCTTCTCTTTCTTTACCTCTTCTCTTTCTTTACCTCTTCTGTCTTTACCTCTTCTCTGTCTTTACCTCTTCTTTCTTTACCTCTTCTGTCTTTACCTCCTCTGTCTTTACCTCTTTTCTTTCTTTACCTCTTCTGTCTTTACCTCTTCTGTCTTTACCTATTCTGTCTTTACCTCTTCTCTGTCTTTACCTCTTCTGTCTTTACCTCTTCTCTGTCTTTACCTCTTCTCTGTCTTTACCTCTTCTTTTTCTTTATCTCTTCTCTCTTTACCTCTTCTGTCTTTACCTCTTCTCTTTCTTCACCTCTTCTGTCTTTACCTCTTTTGTCTTTACCTCTTCTGTCTTTACCTCTTCTCTTTCTTTACCTCTTCTGTCTTTACCTCTTCTCTTTATTTACCTCTTCTCTTTCTTTACCTCTTTTCTTTCATTACCTCTTCTTTCTTTACCTCTTCTCTGTCTTTACCTTTTCTCTTTCTTTATCTCTTCTGTCTTTACCTCTTCTGTCTTTACCTCTTCTGTCTTTACCTCTTCTCTTTCTTTACCTCTTCTGTCTTTACCTCTTCTCTGTCTTTACCTCTTATCTTTCTTTACCTCTTCTCTGTCTTTACCTCTTCTTTTTCTTTATCTCTTCTGTCTTTACCTCTTCTCTGTCTTTACCTCTTATCTTTCTTTACCTCTTCTCTGTCTTTACCTCTTCTTTTTCTTTATCTCTTCTGTCTTTACCTCTTCTGTCTTTACCTCTTCTGTCTTCACCTCTTCTCTTTCTTTACCTCTTCTCTTTCTTTACCTCTTCTCTTTCTTTACCTCTTCTGTCTTTACCTCTTCTCTGTCTTTACCTCTTCTTTCTTTACCTCTTCTGTCTTTACCTCCTCTGTCTTTACCTCTTTTCTTTCTTTACCTCTTCTGTCTTTACCTCTTCTGTCTTTACCTATTCTGTCTTTACCTCTTCTGTCTTTACCTCTTCTGTATTTACCTCTTCTCTTTCTTTACCTCTTCTGTCTTTACCTCCTCTTTCTTTACCTCTTCTCTGACTTTACCTCTTCTCTTTCTTTACCTCTTCTGTCTTTACCTCTTCTCTTTCTTTACCTCTTCTCTGTCTTTACCTCTTCTCTTTCTTCATCTCTTCTGTCTTTATCTCTTCAGTCTTCACCTCTTCTCTTTCTTTACCTCTTCTCTTTCTTTACCTCTTCTCTTTCTTTACCTCTTCTCTTTCTTTACCTCTTCTGTCTTTACCTCTTCTCTGTCTTTACCTCTTCTTTCTTTACCTCTTCTGTCTTTATCTCTTCAGTCTTCACCTCTTCTCTTTCTTTACCTCTTCTCTTTCTTTACCTCTTCTCTTTCTTTACTTTTTCTCTGTCTTTATCTCTTCTCTTTCTTTACCTCTTCTCTTTCTTTATCTCTTCTGTCTTTAACTCTTCTGTCTTTACCTCTTCTCTTTATTTACCTCTTCTTTTTCTTTACCTCTTTTCTTTCTTTACCTCTTCTGTCTTTACCTCTTCTGTCTTTACCTCTTCTGTCTTTACCTCTTCTCTTTCTTTACCTCTTCTGTCTTTACGTCTTCTCTTTCTTTACCTCTTTTCTGTCTTTACCTCTTCTCTTTCTTTATCTCTTCTGTCTTTACCTCTTCTGTCTTTACCTCTTCTGTCTTTACCTCTTCTGTCTTTACCTCTTCTCTTTCTTTACCTCTTCTCTTTCTTTACCTCATCTGTCTTTACGTCTTCTATCTGTACCTCTTCTCTTTCTTTACCTCTGCTCTTTCTTTACCTCTTCTGTCTTTACCTCTTCTGTATTTACATCTTCTCTTTCTTTACCTCTTCTGTCTTTACCTCTTCTGTATTTACATCTTCTCTTTCTTTACCTCTTCTGTCTTTACCTCTTCTGTCTTTACCTCTTCTGTCTTCACCTCTTCTCTTTCTTTACCTCTTCTCTTTCTTTACCTCTTCTCTTTCTTTACCTCTTCTGTCTTTACCTCTTCTCTGTCTTTACCTCTTCTTTCTTTACCTCTTCTGTCTTTACCTCTTCTGTCTTTACCTCTTTTCTTTCTTTACCTCTTCTGTCTTTACCTCTTCTGTCTTTACCTATTCTGTCTTTACCTCTTCTCTGTCTTTACCTCTTCTGTCTATACCTCTTCTCTGTCTTTACCTCTTCTCTTTCTTTACCTCTTCTCTGTCTTTACCTCTTCTCTTTCTTTATCTCTTCTGTCTTTAACTCTTCTGTCTTTACCTCTTCTCTTTATTTACCTCTTCTTTTTCTTTACCTCTTTTTTTCTTTACCTCTTCTGTCTTTACCTCTTCTGTCTTTACCTCTTCTGTCTTTACCTCTTCTCTTTCTTTATCTCTTCTGTCTTTACCTCTTCTGTCTTTACCTCTTCTGTCTTTACCTCTTCTCTTTATTTACCTCTTCTTTTTCTTTACCTCTTTTCTTTCTTTACCTCTTCTGTCTTTACCTCTTCTCTGTCTTTACCTCTTGTCTGTCTTTACCTCTTCTTTTTCTTTACCTCCTCTCTTTCTTTACCTCTCCTCTTTCTTTACTTCTTCTCTGTCTTTACCTCTTCTCTGTCTTTATCTCTTCTGTCTTTACCTCTTCTGTCTTTACCTCTTCTGTATTTACCTTTTCTCTTTCTTTACATCTTCTGTCTTTACCTCTTCTCTTTATTTACCTCTTCTCTTTCTTTACCTCTTTTCTTTCATTACCTCTTCTTTCTTTACCTCTTCTCTGTCTTTACCTTTTCTCTTTCTTTATCTCTTCTGTCTTTACCTCTTCTGTCTTTACCTCTTCTGTCTTTACCTCTTCTCTTTCTTTACCTCTTCTGTCTTTACCTCTTCTCTGTCTTTACCTCTTATCTTTCTTTACCTCTTCTCTGTATTTACCTCTTCTTTTTCTTTATGTCTTCTGTGTTTACCTCTTCTGTCTTTACCTCTTCTGTCTTCACCTCTTCTCTTTCTTTACCTCTTCTCTTTCTTTACCTCTTCTCTTTCTTTACCTCTTCTGTCTTTACCTCTTCTCTGTCTTTACCTCTTCTTTCTTTACCTCT
Source organism: Lampris incognitus (assembly GCF_029633865.1). Taxonomy (NCBI): domain Eukaryota; kingdom Metazoa; phylum Chordata; class Actinopteri; order Lampriformes; family Lampridae; genus Lampris; species Lampris incognitus. The sequence continues at coordinate 71,154,877 of NC_079211.1, forward strand.
TCTGTCTTTACCTCCTCTGTCTTTACCTCTTTTCTTTCTTTACCTCTTCTGTCTTTATCTCTTCTGTCTTTACCTATTCTGTCTTTACCTCTTCTCTGTCTTTACCTCTTCTGTCTTTACCTCTTCTCTGTCTTTACCTCTTCTCTGTCTTTACCTCTTCTTTTTCTTTATCTCTTCTCTCTTTACCTCTTCTGTCTTTACCTCTTCTCTTTCTTCACCTCTTCTGTCTTTACCTCTTTTGTCTTTACCTCTTCTGTCTTTACCTCTTCTCTTTCTTTACCTCTTCTGTCTTTACCTCTTCTCTTTATTTACCTCTTCTCTTTCTTTACCTCTTTTCTTTCATTACCTCTTCTTTCTTTACCTCTTCTCTGTCTTTACCTTTTCTCTTTCTTTATCTCTTCTGTCTTTACCTCTTCTGTCTTTACCTCTTCTGTCTTTACCTCTTCTCTTTCTTTACCTCTTCTGTCTTTACCTCTTCTCTGTCTTTACCTCTTATCTTTCTTTACCTCTTCTCTGTCTTTACCTCTTCTTTTTCTTTATCTCTTCTGTCTTTACCTCTTCTGTCTTTACCTCTTCTGTCTTCGCCTCTTCTCTTTCTTTACCTCTTCTCTTTCTTTACCTCTTCTCTTTCTTTACCTCTTCTGTCTTTACCTCTTCTCTGTCTTTACCTCTTCTTTCTTTACCTCTTCTGTCTTTACCTCTTCTGTCTTTACCTCTTTTCTTTCTTTACCTCTTCTGTCTTTACCTCTTCTGTCTTTACCTATTCTGTCTTTACCTCTTCTCTGTCTTTACCTCTTCTGTCTTTACCTCTTCTCTGTCTTTACCTCTTCTCTTTCTTTACCTCTTCTCTGTCTTTACCTCTTCTCTTTCTTTATCTCTTCTGTCTTTAACTCTTCTGTCTTTACCTCTTCTCTTTATTTACCTCTTCTTTTTCTTTACCTCTTTTTTTCTTTACCTCTTCTGTCTTTACCTCTTCTGTCTTTACCTCTTCTGTCTTTACCTCTTCTCTTTCTTTATCTCTTCTGTCTTTACCTCTTCTGTCTTTACCTCTTCTGTCTTTACCTCTTCTCTTTATTTACCTCTTCTTTTCCTTACCTCTTTTCTTTCTTTACCTCTTCTGTCTTTACCTCTTATCTTTCTTTACCTCTTCTCTGTTTTTACCTCTTCTTTTTCTTTATCTCTTCTGTCTTTACCTCTTCTGTCTTTACCTCTTCTTTCTTCACCTCTTGTCTGTCTTTACCTCTTCTTTTTCTTTACCTCCTCTCTTTCTTTACCTCTCCTCTTTCTTTACTTCTTCTCTGTCTTTACCTCTTCTCTGTCTTTATCTCTTCTGTCTTTACCTCTTCTGTCTTTACCTCTTCTGTATTTACCTTTTCTCTTTCTTTACATCTTCTGTCTTTACCTCTTCTCTTTATTTACCTCTTCTCTTTCTTTACCTCTTTTCTTTCATTACCTCTTCTTTCTTTACCTCTTCTCTGTCTTTACCTTTTCTCTTTCTTTATCTCTTCTGTCTTTACCTCTTCTGTCTTTACCTCTTCTGTCTTTACCTCTTCTCTTTCTTTACCTCTTCTGTCTTTACCTCTTCTCTGTCTTTACCTCTTATCTTTCTTTACCTCTTCTCTGTCTTTACCTCTTCTTTTTCTTTATCTCTTCTGTCTTTACCTCTTCTGTCTTTACCTCTTCTGTCTTCACCTCTTCTCTTTCTTTACCTCTTCTCTTTCTTTACCTCTTCTCTTTCTTTACCTCTTCTGTCTTTACCTCTTCTCTGTCTTTACCTCTTCTTTCTTTACCTCTTCTGTCTTACCTCCTCTGTCTTTACCTCTTTTCTTTCTTTACCTCTTCTGTCTTTACCTCTTCTGTCTTTACCTATTCTGTCTTTACCTCTTCTCTGTCTTTACCTCTTCTGTCTTTACCTCTTCTCTGTCTTTACCTCTTCTCTGTCTTTACCTCTTCTTTTTCTTTATCTCTTCTCTCTTTACCTCTTCTGTCTTTACCTCTTCTCTTTCTTCACCTCTTCTGTCTTTACCTCTTTTGTCTTTACCTCTTCTGTCTTTACTTCTTCTCTTTCTTTACCTCTTCTGTCTTTACCTCTTCTCTTTCTTTACCTCTTCTCTGTCTTTACCTCTTCTTTTTCTTTATCTCTTCTGTCTTTACCTCTTCTGTCTTTACCTCTTCTCTCTTCACCTCTTCTCTTTCTTTACCTCTTCTCTTTCTTTACCTCTTCTCTTTCTTTACCTCTTCTGTCTTTACCTCTTCTCTGTCTTTACCTCTTCTTTCTTTACCTCTTCTGTCTTTACCTCTTCTGTCTTTACCTCTTTTCTTTCTTTACCTCTTCTGTCTTTACCTCTTCTGTCTTTACCTATTCTGTCTTTACCTGTTCTCTGTCTTTACCTCTTCTGTCTTTACCTCTTCTCAGTCTTTACCTCTTCTCTTTCTTTACCTCTTCTCTGTCTTTACCTCTTCTCTTTCTTTATCTCTTCTGTCTTTAACTCTTCTGTCTTTACCTCTTCTCTTTATTTACCTCTTCTTTTTCTTTACCTCTTTTTTTCTTTACCTCTTCTGTCTTTACCTCTTCTGTCTTTACCTCTTCTGTCTTTACCTCTTCTCTTTCTTTATCTCTTCTGTCTTTACCTCTTCTGTCTTTACCTCTTCTGTCTTTACCTCTTCTCTTTATTTACCTCTTCTTTTCCTTACCTCTTTTCTTTCTTTACCTCTTCTGTCTTTACCTCTTATCTTTCTTTACCTCTTCTCTGTTTTTACCTCTTCTTTTTCTTTATCTCTTCTGTCTTTACCTCTTCTGTCTTTACCTCTTCTTTCTTCACCTCTTGTCTGTCTTTACCTCTTCTTTTTCTTTACCTCCTCTCTTTCTTTACCTCTCCTCTTTCTTTACTTCTTCTCTGTCTTTACCTCTTCTCTGTCTTTATCTCTTCTGTCTTTACCTCTTCTGTCTTTACCTCTTCTGTATTTACCTTTTCTCTTTCTTTACATCTTCTGTCTTTACCTCTTCTCTTTATTTACCTCTTCTCTTTCTTTACCTCTTTTCTTTCATTACCTCTTCTTTCTTTACCTCTTCTCTGTCTTTACCTTTTCTCTTTCTTTATCTCTTCTGTCTTTACCTCTTCTGTCTTTACCTCTTCTGTCTTTACCTCTTCTCTGTCTTTACCTCTTATCTTTCTTTACCTCTTCTCTGTCTTTACCTCTTCTTTTTCTTTATCTCTTCTGTCTTTACCTCTTCTGTCTTTACCTCTTCTGTCTTCACCTCTTCTCTTTCTTTACCTCTTCTCTTTCTTTACCTCTTCTCTTTCTTTACCTCTTCTGTCTTTACCTCTTCTCTGTCTTTACCTCTTCTTTCTTTACCTCTTCTGTCTTTACCTCCTCTGTCTTTACCTCTTTTCTTTCTTTACCTCTTCTGTCTTTACCTCTTCTGTCTTTACCTATTCTGTCTTTACCTCTTCTCTGTCTTTACCTCTTCTGTCTTTACCTCTTCTCTGTCTTTACCTCTTCTCTGTCTTTACCTCTTCTTTTTCTTTATCTCTTCTCTCTTTACCTCTTCTGTCTTTACCTCTTCTCTTTCTTCACCTCTTCTGTCTTTACCTCTTTTGTCTTTACCTCTTCTGTCTTTACTTCTTCTCTTTCTTTACCTCTTCTGTCTTTACCTCTTCTCTTTCTTTACCTCTTCTCTGTCTTTACCTCTTCTCTTTCTTTACCTCTTCTGTCTTTACCTCCTCTTTCTTTACCTCTTCTCTGACTTTACCTCTTCTCTTTCTTTACCTCTTCTGTCTTTACCTCTTCTCTTTCTTTACCTCTTCTCTGTCTTTACCTCTTCTCTTTCTTCATCTCTTCTGTCTTTATCTCTTCAGTCTTCACCTCTTCTCTTTCTTTACCTCTTCTCTTTCTTTACCTCTTCTCTTTCTTTACTTCTTCTCTGTCTTTATCTCTTCTCTTTCTTTACCTCTTCTTTTTCTTTACCTCTTCTGTCTTTACCCCTTCTGTGTTTACCTCTTCTGTCTTTACCTCTTCTGTCTTTACCTCTTCTCTTTCTTTACCTCTTCTCTTTCTTTACCTCTTCTGTCTTTACCTCTTCTCTGTCTTTGCCTCTTCTTTCTTTACCTCTTCTGTCTTTATCTCTTCAGTCTTCACCTCTTCTCTTTCTTTACCTCTTCTCTTTCTTTACCTCTTCTCTTTCTTTACTTCTTCTCTGTCTTTATCTCTTCTCTTTCTTTACCTCTTCTTTTTCTTTACCTCTTCTGTCTTTACCCCTTCTGTGTTTACCTCTTCTGTCTTTACCTCTTCTCTTTATTTACCTCTTCTTTTTCTTTACCTCTTTTCTTTCTTTACCTCTTCTGTCTTTACCTCTTATCTCTATCTTTACCTCTTCTCTGTCTTTACCTCTTCTTTTTCTTTATCTCTTCTGTCTTTACCTCTTCTGTCTTTACCTCTTCTCTTTCTTCACCTCTTCTGTCTTTACCTCTTCTGTCTTTACCTCTTCTGTCTTTACCTCTTCTCTGTCTTTACCTCTTCTGTCTTTACATCTTCTGTCTTTACCTCTTCTGTCTTTACCTCTTCTGTCTTTACCTCTTCTCTTTCTTTATCTCTTCTGTCTTTACCTCTTCTGTCTTTACCTCTTCTGTCTTTACCTCTTCTCTTTATTTACATCTTCTTTTTCTTTACCTCTTTTCTTTCTTTACCTCTTCTGTCTTTACCTCTTATCTTTCTTTACCTCTTCTCTGTTTTTACCTCTTCTTTTTCTTTATCTCTTCTGTCTTTACCTCTTCTGTCTTTACCTCTTCTTTCTTCACCTCTTGTCTGTCTTTACCTCTTCTTTTTCTTTACCTCCTCTCTTTCTTTACCTCTCCTCTTTCTTTACTTCTTCTCTGTCTTTACCTCTTCTCTGTCTTTATCTCTTCTGTCTTTACCTCTTCTGTCTTTACCTCTTCTGTATTTACCTTTTCTCTTTCTTTACATCTTCTGTCTTTACCTCTTCTCTTTATTTACCTCTTCTCTTTCTTTACCTCTTTTCTTTCATTACCTCTTCTTTCTTTACCTCTTCTCTGTCTTTACCTTTTCTCTTTCTTTATCTCTTCTGTCTTTACCTCTTCTGTCTTTACCTCTTCTGTCTTTACCTCTTCTCTTTCTTTACCTCTTCTCTGTCTTTACCTCTTCTCTGTCTTTACCTCTTCTTTCTTTATCTCTTCAGTCTTCACCTCTTCTCTTTCTTTACCTCTTCTCTTTCTTTACCTCTTCTCTTTCTTTACTTCTTCTCTGTCTTTACCTCTTCTCTTTCTTTACCTCTTCTCTTTCTTTAGCTCTTCTCTTTCTTTACTTCTTCTCTGTCTTTATCTCTTCTCTTTCTTTACCTCTTCTCTTTATTTACCTCTTCTTTTTCTTTACCTCTTTTCTTTCTTTACCTCTTCTGTCTTTACCTTTTATCTTTCTTTACCTCTTCTCTGTCTTTACCTCTTCTTTTTCTTTATCTCTTCTCTCTTTACCTCTTCTGTCTTTACCTCTTCTGTCTTTACCTCTTCTCTTTCTTCACCTCTTCTGTCTTTACCTCTTCTGTCTTTACCTCTTCTCTTTCTTTACCTCTTCTCTTTCTTTACCTCATCTGTCTTTACGTCTTCTATCTGTACCTCTTCTCTTTCTTTACCTCTGCTCTTTCTTTACCTCTTCTGTCTTTACCTCTTCTGTATTTACATCTTCTCTTTCTTTACCTCTTCTGTCTTTACCTCTTCTCTTTCTTTACCTCTTCTGTCTTTACCTCTTCTCTTTCTTTACCTCTTCTCTTTCTTTACCTCATCTCTTTCTTTACCTCTTCTGTCTTTACCTCTTCTCTTTCTTTACCTCTTCTCTTTCTTTACCTCTTCTCTTTCTTTACCTCTTCTCTTTCTTTACCTCTTCTGTCTTTACCTCTTCTCTGTCTTTACCTCTTCTTTCTTTACCTCTTCTGTCTTTATCTCTTCAGTCTTCACCTCTTCTCTTTCTTTACCTCTTCTCTTTCTTTACCTCTTCTCTTTCTTTACTTTTTCTCTGTCTTTATCTCTTCTCTTTCTTTACCTCTTCTCTTTCTTTATCTCTTCTGTCTTTAACTCTTCTGTCTTTACCTCTTCTCTTTATTTACCTCTTCTTTTTCTTTACCTCTTTTCTTTCTTTACCTCTTCTGTCTTTACCTCTTCTGTCTTTACCTCTTCTGTCTTTACCTCTTCTCTTTCTTTACCTCTTCTGTCTTTACGTCTTCTCTTTCTTTACCTCTTTTCTGTCTTTACCTCTTCTCTTTCTTTATCTCTTCTGTCTTTACCTCTTCTGTCTTTACCTCTTCTGTCTTTACCTCTTCTGTCTTTACCTCTTCTCTTTCTTTACCTCTTCTCTTTCTTTACCTCATCTGTCTTTACGTCTTCTATCTGTACCTCTTCTCTTTCTTTACCTCTGCTCTTTCTTTACCTCTTCTGTCTTTACCTCTTCTGTATTTACATCTTCTCTTTCTTTACCTCTTCTGTCTTTACCTCTTCTGTCTTTACCTCTTCTGTCTTTACCTCTTCTGTCTTTACCTCTTTTCTTTCTTTATCTCTTCTGTCTTTACCTCTTCTGTCTTTACCTCTTCTGTCTTTACCTCTTCTCTTTATTTACCTCTTCTTTTTCTTTACCTCTTTTCTTTCTTTACCTCTTCTGTCTTTACCTCTTCTCTGTCTTTACCTCTTGTCTGTCTTTACCTCTTCTTTTTCTTTACCTCCTCTCTTTCTTTACCTCTCCTCTTTCTTTACTTCTTCTCTGTCTTTACCTCTTCTCTGTCTTTATCTCTTCTGTCTTTACCTCTTCTGTCTTTACCTCTTCTGTATTTACCTTTTCTCTTTCTTTACATCTTCTGTCTTTACCTCTTCTCTTTATTTACCTCTTCTCTTTCTTTACCTCTTTTCTTTCATTACCTCTTCTTTCTTTACCTCTTCTCTGTCTTTACCTTTTCTCTTTCTTTATCTCTTCTGTCTTTACCTCTTCTGTCTTTACCTCTTCTGTCTTTACCTCTTCTCTTTCTTTACCTCTTCTGTCTTTACCTCTTCTCTGTCTTTACCTCTTATCTTTCTTTACCTCTTCTCTGTCTTTACCTCTTCTTTTTCTTTATCTCTTCTGTCTTTACCTCTTCTGTCTTTACCTCTTCTGTCTTCACCTCTTCTCTTTCTTTACCTCTTCTCTTTCTTTACCTCTTCTCTTTCTTTACCTCTTCTGTCTTTACCTCTTCTCTGTCTTTACCTCTTCTTTCTTTACCTCTTCTGTCTTTACCTCCTCTGTCTTTACCTCTTTTCTTTCTTTACCTCTTCTGTCTTTACCTCTTCTGTCTTTACCTATTCTGTCTTTACCTCTTCTGTCTTTACCTCTTCTGTATTTACCTCTTCTCTTTCTTTACCTCTTCTGTCTTTACCTCCTCTTTCTTTACCTCTTCTCTGACTTTACCTCTTCTCTTTCTTTACCTCTTCTGTCTTTACCTCTTCTCTTTCTTTACCTCTTCTCTGTCTTTACCTCTTCTCTTTCTTCATCTCTTCTGTCTTTATCTCTTCAGTCTTCACCTCTTCTCTTTCTTTACCTCTTCTCTTTCTTTACCTCTTCTCTTTCTTTACCTCTTCTCTTTCTTTACCTCTTCTGTCTTTACCTCTTCTCTGTCTTTACCTCTTCTTTCTTTACCTCTTCTGTCTTTATCTCTTCAGTCTTCACCTCTTCTCTTTCTTTACCTCTTCTCTTTCTTTACCTCTTCTCTTTCTTTACTTTTTCTCTGTCTTTATCTCTTCTCTTTCTTTACCTCTTCTCTTTCTTTATCTCTTCTGTCTTTAACTCTTCTGTCTTTACCTCTTCTCTTTATTTACCTCTTCTTTTTCTTTACCTCTTTTCTTTCTTTACCTCTTCTGTCTTTACCTCTTCTGTCTTTACCTCTTCTGTCTTTACCTCTTCTCTTTCTTTACCTCTTCTGTCTTTACGTCTTCTCTTTCTTTACCTCTTTTCTGTCTTTACCTCTTCTCTTTCTTTATCTCTTCTGTCTTTACCTCTTCTGTCTTTACCTCTTCTGTCTTTACCTCTTCTGTCTTTACCTCTTCTCTTTCTTTACCTCTTCTCTTTCTTTACCTCATCTGTCTTTACGTCTTCTATCTGTACCTCTTCTCTTTCTTTACCTCTGCTCTTTCTTTACCTCTTCTGTCTTTACCTCTTCTGTATTTACATCTTCTCTTTCTTTACCTCTTCTGTCTTTACCTCTTCTGTATTTACATCTTCTCTTTCTTTACCTCTTCTGTCTTTACCTCTTCTGTCTTTACCTCTTCTGTCTTCACCTCTTCTCTTTCTTTACCTCTTCTCTTTCTTTACCTCTTCTGTCTTTACCTCTTCTCTGTCTTTACCTCTTCTTTCTTTACCTCTTCTGTCTTTACCTCTTCTGTCTTTACCTCTTTTCTTTCTTTACCTCTTCTGTCTTTACCTATTCTGTCTTTACCTCTTCTCTGTCTTTACCTCTTCTGTCTTTACCTCTTCTCTGTCTTTACCTCTTCTCTTTCTTTACCTCTTCTCTGTCTTTACCTCTTCTCTTTCTTTATCTCTTCTGTCTTTAACTCTTCTGTCTTTACCTCTTCTCTTTATTTACCTCTTCTTTTTCTTTACCTCTTTTTTTCTTTACCTCTTCTGTCTTTACCTCTTCTGTCTTTACCTCTTCTGTCTTTACCTCTTCTCTTTCTTTATCTCTTCTGTCTTTACCTCTTCTGTCTTTACCTCTTCTGTCTTTACCTCTTCTCTTTATTTACCTCTTCTTTTTCTTTACCTCTTTTCTTTCTTTACCTCTTCTGTCTTTACCTCTTCTCTGTCTTTACCTCTTGTCTGTCTTTACCTCTTCTTTTTCTTTACCTCCTCTCTTTCTTTACCTCTCCTCTTTCTTTACTTCTTCTCTGTCTTTACCTCTTCTCTGTCTTTATCTCTTCTGTCTTTACCTCTTCTGTCTTTACCTCTTCTGTATTTACCTTTTCTCTTTCTTTACATCTTCTGTCTTTACCTCTTCTCTTTATTTACCTCTTCTCTTTCTTTACCTCTTTTCTTTCATTACCTCTTCTTTCTTTACCTCTTCTCTGTCTTTACCTTTTCTCTTTCTTTATCTCTTCTGTCTTTACCTCTTCTGTCTTTACCTCTTCTGTCTTTACCTCTTCTCTTTCTTTACCTCTTCTGTCTTTACCTCTTCTCTGTCTTTACCTCTTATCTTTCTTTACCTCTTCTCTGTCTTTACCTCTTCTTTTTCTTTATCTCTTCTGTCTTTACCTCTTCTGTCTTTACCTCTTCTGTCTTCACCTCTTCTCTTTCTTTACCTCTTCTCTTTCTTTACCTCTTCTCTTTCTTTACCTCTTCTGTCTTTACCTCTTCTCTGTCTTTACCTCTTCTTTCTTTACCTCTTCTGTCTTTACCTCTTTTCTTTCTTTACCTCTTCTGTCTTAACCTCTTCTGTCTTTACCTCTTCTTTCTTTACCTCTTCTGTCTTTACCTCTTCTGTATTTACCTCTTCTCTTTCTTTACCTCTTCTGTCTTTACCTCCTCTTTCTTTACCTCTTCTCTGACTTTACCTCTTCTCTTTCTTTACCTCTTCTGTCTTTACCTCTTCTCTTTCTTTACCTCTTCTCTGTCTTTACCTCTTCTCTTTCTTCATCTCTTCTGTCTTTATCTCTTCAGTCTTCACCTCTTCTCTGTCTTTACCTCTTCTCTTTCTTTACCTCTTCTCTTTCTTTACCTCTTCTCTTTCTTTACCTCTTCTGTCTTTACCTCTTCTCTGTCTTTACCTCTTCTTTCTTTACCTCTTCTGTCTTTATCTCTTCAGTCTTCACCTCTTCTCTTTCTTTACCTCTTCTCTTTCTTTACCTCTTCTCTTTCTTTACCTCTTCTCTTTCTTTACCTCTTCTCTTTCTTTACTTTTTCTCTGTCTTTATCTCTTCTCTTTCTTTACCTCTTCTCTTTCTTTATCTCTTCTGTCTTTAACTCTTCTGTCTTTACCTCTTCTCTTTATTTACCTCTTCTTTTTCTTTACCTCTTTTCTTTCTTTACCTCTTCTGTCTTTACCTCTTCTGTCTTTACCTCTTCTGTCTTTACCTCTTCTCTTTCTTTACCTCTTCTGTCTTTACGTCTTCTCTTTCTTTACCTCTTTTCTGTCTTTACCTCTTCTCTTTCTTTATCTCTTCTGTCTTTACCTCTTCTGTCTTTACCTCTTCTGTCTTTACCTCTTCTGTCTTTACCTCTTCTCTTTCTTTACCTCTTCTCTTTCTTTACCTCATCTGTCTTTACGTCTTCTATCTGTACCTCTTCTCTTTCTTTACCTCTGCTCTTTCTTTACCTCTTCTGTCTTTACCTCTTCTGTATTTACATCTTCTCTTTCTTTACCTCTTCTGTCTTTACCTCTTCTGTATTTACATCTTCTCTTTCTTTACCTCTTCTGTCTTTACCTCTTCTGTCTTTACCTCTTCTGTCTTCACCTCTTCTCTTTCTTTACCTCTTCTCTTTCTTTACCTCTTCTCTTTCTTTACCTCTTCTGTCTTTACCTCTTCTCTGTCTTTACCTCTTCTTTCTTTACCTCTTCTGTCTTTACCTCTTCTGTCTTTACCTCTTTTCTTTCTTTACCTCTTCTGTCTTTACCTATTCTGTCTTTACCTCTTCTCTGTCTTTACCTCTTCTGTCTTTACCTCTTCTCTGTCTTTACCTCTTCTCTTTCTTTACCTCTTCTCTGTCTTTACCTCTTCTCTTTCTTTATCTCTTCTGTCTTTAACTCTTCTGTCTTTACCTCTTCTCTTTATTTACCTCTTCTTTTTCTTTACCTCTTTTTTTCTTTACCTCTTCTGTCTTTACCTCTTCTGTCTTTACCTCTTCTGTCTTTACCTCTTCTCTTTCTTTATCTCTTCTGTCTTTACCTCTTCTGTCTTTACCTCTTCTGTCTTTACCTCTTCTCTTTATTTACCTCTTCTTTTTCTTTACCTCTTTTCTTTCTTTACCTCTTCTGTCTTTACCTCATCTCTGTCTTTACCTCTTGTCTGTCTTTACCTCTTCTTTTTCTTTACCTCCTCTCTTTCTTTACCTCTCCTCTTTCTTTACTTCTTCTCTGTCTTTACCTCTTCTCTGTCTTTATCTCTTCTGTCTTTACCTCTTCTGTCTTTACCTCTTCTGTATTTACCTTTTCTCTTTCTTTACATCTTCTGTCTTTACCTCTTCTCTTTATTTACCTCTTCTCTTTCTTTACCTCTTTTCTTTCATTACCTCTTCTTTCTTTACCTCTTCTCTGTCTTTACCTTTTCTCTTTCTTTATCTCTTCTGTCTTTACCTCTTCTGTCTTTACCTCTTCTGTCTTTACCTCTTCTCTTTCTTTACCTCTTCTGTCTTTACCTCTTCTCTGTCTTTACCTCTTATCTTTCTTTACCTCTTCTCTGTCTTTACCTCTTCTTTTTCTTTATCTCTTCTGTCTTTACCTCTTCTGTCTTTACCTCTTCTGTCTTCACCTCTTCTCTTTCTTTACCTCTTCTCTTTCTTTACCTCTTCTCTTTCTTTACCTCTTCTGTCTTTACCTCTTCTCTGTCTTTACCTCTTCTTTCTTTACCTCTTCTGTCTTTACCTCCTCTGTCTTTACCTCTTTTCTTTCTTTACCTCTTCTGTCTTTACCTCTTCTGTCTTTACCTATTCTGTCTTTACCTCTTCTCTGTCTTTACCTCTTCTGTCTTTACCTCTTCTCTGTCTTTACCTCTTCTCTGTCTTTACCTCTTCTTTTTCTTTATCTCTTCTCTCTTTACCTCTTCTGTCTTTACCTCTTCTCTTTCTTCACCTCTTCTGTCTTTACCTCTTTTGTCTTTACCTCTTCTGTCTTTACCTCTTCTCTTTCTTTACCTCTTCTGTCTTTACCTCTTCTCTTTCTTTACCTCTTCTCTGTCTTTACCTCTTCTCTTTCTTTACCTCTTCTGTCTTTACCTCCTCTTTCTTTACCTCTTCTCTGACTTTACCTCTTCTCTTTCTTTACCTCTTCTGTCTTTACCTCTTCTCTTTCTTTACCTCTTCTCTGTCTTTACCTCTTCTCTTTCTTCATCTCTTCTGTCTTTATCTCTTCAGTCTTCACCTCTTCTCTTTCTTTACCTCTTCTCTTTCTTTACCTCTTCTCTTTCTTTACTTCTTCTCTGTCTTTATCTCTTCTCTTTCTTTACCTCTTCTTTTTCTTTACCTCTTCTGTCTTTACCCCTTCTGTGTTTACCTCTTCTGTCTTTACCTCTTCTGTCTTTACCTCTTCTCTTTCTTTACCTCTTCTCTTTCTTTACCTCTTCTGTCTTTACCTCTTCTCTGTCTTTGCCTCTTCTTTCTTTACCTCTTCTGTCTTTATCTCTTCAGTCTTCACCTCTTCTCTTTCTTTACCTCTTCTCTTTCTTTACCTCTTCTCTTTCTTTACTTCTTCTCTGTCTTTATCTCTTCTCTTTCTTTACCTCTTCTTTTTCTTTACCTCTTCTGTCTTTACCCCTTCTGTGTTTACCTCTTCTGTCTTTACCTCTTCTCTTTATTTACCTCTTCTTTTTCTTTACCTCTTTTCTTTCTTTACCTCTTCTGTCTTTACCTCTTATCTCTATCTTTACCTCTTCTCTGTCTTTACCTCTTCTTTTTCTTTATCTCTTCTGTCTTTACCTCTTCTGTCTTTACCTCTTCTCTTTCTTCACCTCTTCTGTCTTTACCTCTTCTGTCTTTACCTCTTCTGTCTTTACCTCTTCTCTGTCTTTACCTCTTCTGTCTTTACCTCTTCTGTCTTTACCTCTTCTGTCTTTACCTCTTCTCTTTCTTTATCTCTTCTGTCTTTACCTCTTCTGTCTTTACCTCTTCTGTCTTTACCTCTTCTCTTTATTTACCTCTTCTTTTTCTTTACCTCTTTTCTTTCTTTACCTCTTCTGTCTTTACCTCTTATCTTTCTTTACCTCTTCTCTGTTTTTACCTCTTCTTTTTCTTTATCTCTTCTGTCTTTACCTCTTCTGTCTTTACCTCTTCTTTCTTCACCTCTTGTCTGTCTTTACCTCTTCTTTTTCTTTACCTCCTCTCTTTCTTTACCTCTCCTCTTTCTTTACCTCTTCTCTGTCTTTATCTCTTCTGTCTTTACCTCTTCTGTCTTTACCTCTTCTGTATTTACCTTTTCTCTTTCTTTACATCTTCTGTCTTTACCTCTTCTCTTTATTTACCTCTTCTCTTTCTTTACCTCTTTTCTTTCATTACCTCTTCTTTCTTTACCTCTTCTCTGTCTTTACCTTTTCTCTTTCTTTATCTCTTCTGTCTTTACCTCTTCTGTCTTTACCTCTTCTGTCTTTACCTCTTCTCTTTCTTTACCTCTTCTGTCTCTACCTCTTCTCTGTCTTTACCTCTTATCTTTCTTTACCTCTTCTCTGTCTTTACCTCTTCTTTTTCTTTATCTCTTCTGTCTTTACCTCTTCTGTCTTTACCTCTTCTGTCTTCACCTCTTCTCTTTCTTTACCTCTTCTCTTTCTTTACCTCTTCTGTCTTTACCTCTTCTCTGTCTTTACCTCTTCTTTCTTTACCTCTTCTCTTTCTTCATCTCTTTTGTCTTTACCTCTTCTCTTTCTTTACATCTTCTGTCTTTACCTCTTCTCTTTCTTTACCTCTTCTCTGTCTTTACCTCTTCTCTTTCTTCATCTCTTCTGTCTTTACCTCTTCTGTCTTTACCTCTTCTGTCTTTACCTCGTCTCTTTCTTTACCTCTTCTCTTTCTTTACCTCTTCTCTGTCTTTACCTCTTCTTTCTTTATCTTTTCAGTCTTCACCTCTTCTCTTTCTTTACCTCTTCTCTTTCTTTACCTCTTCTCTTTCTTTACTTCTTCTCTGTCTTTACCTCTTCTCTTTCTTTACCTCTTCTCTTTCTTTACCTCTTCTCTTTCTTTACTTCTTCTCTGTCTTTATCTCTTCTCTTTCTTTACCTCTTCTCTTTATTTACCTCTTCTTTTTCTTTACCTCTTTTCTTTCTTTACCTCTTCTGTCTTTACCTTTTATCTTTCTTTACCTCTTCTCTGTCTTTACCTCTTCTTTTTCTTTATCTCTTCTCTCTTTACCTCTTCTGTCTTTACCTCTTTTGTCTTTACCTCTTCTCTTTCTTCACCTCTTCTGTCTTCACCTCTTCTGTCTTTACCTCTTCTGTCTTTACCTCTTCTGTCTTTACCTCTTCTCTTTCTTTACCTCTTCTCTTTCTTTACCTCTTCTCTTTCTTTACCTCTTCTCTTTCTTTACCTCTTCTGTCTTTACCTCTTCTCTGTCTTTACCTCTTCTTTCTTTACCTCTTCTGTCTTTATCTCTTCAGTCTTCACCTCTTCTCTTTCTTTACCTCTTCTCTTTCTTTACCTCTTCTCTTTCTTTACTTTTTCTCTGTCTTTATCTCTTCTCTTTCTTTACCTCTTCTCTTTCTTTATCTCTTCTGTCTTTAACTCTTCTGTCTTTACCTCTTCTCTTTATTTACCTCTTCTTTTTCTTTACCTCTTTTCTTTCTTTACCTCTTCTGTCTTTACCTCTTCTGTCTTTACCTCTTCTGTCTTTACCTCTTCTCTTTCTTTACCTCTTCTGTCTTTACGTCTTCTCTTTCTTTACCTCTTTTCTGTCTTTACCTCTTCTCTTTCTTTATCTCTTCTGTCTTTACCTCTTCTGTCTTTACCTCTTCTGTCTTTACCTCTTCTGTCTTTACCTCTTCTCTTTCTTTACCTCTTCTCTTTCTTTACCTCATCTGTCTTTACGTCTTCTATCTGTACCTCTTCTCTTTCTTTACCTCTGCTCTTTCTTTACCTCTTCTGTCTTTACCTCTTCTGTATTTACATCTTCTCTTTCTTTACCTCTTCTGTCTTTACCTCTTCTCTTTCTTTACCTCTTCTGTCTTTACCTCTTCTCTTTCTTTACCTCTTCTCTTTCTTTACCTCATCTCTTTCTTTACCTCTTCTGTCTTTACCTCTTCTCTTTCTTTACCTCTTCTCTTTCTTTACCTCTTCTCTTTCTTTACCTCTTCTGTCTTTACCTCTTCTCTGTCTTTACCTCTTGTCTGTCTTTACCTCTTCTTTTTCTTTACCTCCTCTCTTTCTTTACCTCTCCTCTTTCTTTACTTCTTCTCTGTCTTTACCTCTTCTCTGTCTTTATCTCTTCTGTCTTTACCTCTTCTGTCTTTACCTCTTCTGTATTTACCTTTTCTCTTTCTTTACATCTTCTGTCTTTACCTCTTCTCTTTATTTACCTCTTCTCTTTCTTTACCTCTTTTCTTTCATTACCTCTTCTTTCTTTACCTCTTCTCTGTCTTTACCTTTTCTCTTTCTTTATCTCTTCTGTCTTTACCTCTTCTGTCTTTACCTCTTCTGTCTTTACCTCTTCTCTTTCTTTACCTCTTCTGTCTTTACCTCTTCTCTGTCTTTACCTCTTATCTTTCTTTACCTTTTCTCTTTCTTTACATCTTCTGTCTTTACCTCTTCTCTTTATTTACCTCTTCTCTTTCTTTACCTCTTTTCTTTCATTACCTCTTCTTTCTTTACCTCTTCTCTGTCTTTACCTTTTCTCTTTCTTTATCTCTTCTGTCTTTACCTCTTCTGTCTTTACCTCTTCTGTCTTTACCTCTTCTCTTTCTTTACCTCTTCTGTCTTTACCTCTTCTCTGTCTTTACCTCTTATCTTTCTTTACCTCTTCTCTGTCTTTACCTCTTCTTTTTCTTTATCTCTTCTGTCTTTACCTCTTCTGTCTTTACCTCTTCTGTCTTCACCTCTTCTCTTTCTTTACCTCTTCTCTTTCTTTACCTCTTCTGTCTTTACCTCTTCTCTGTCTTTACCTCTTCTTTCTTTACCTCTTCTCTTTCTTCATCTCTTTTGTCTTTACCTCTTCTCTTTCTTTACATCTTCTGTCTTTACCTCTTCTCTTTCTTTACCTCTTCTCTGTCTTTACCTCTTCTCTTTCTTCATCTCTTCTGTCTTTACCTCTTCTGTCTTTACCTCTTCTGTCTTTACCTCTTCTCTTTCTTTACCTCTTCTCTTTCTTTACCTCTTCTCTGTCTTTACCTCTTCTCTGTCTTTATCTCTTCTCTTTCTTTACCTCTTCTCTTTATTTACCTCTTCTTTTTCTTTACCTCTTTTCTTTCTTTACCTCTTCTGTCTTTACCTTTTATCTTTCTTTACCTCTTCTCTGTCTTTACCTCTTCTTTTTCTTTATCTCTTCTCTCTTTACCTCTTCTGTCTTTACCTCTTTTGTCTTTACCTCTTCTCTTTCTTCACCTCTTCTGTCTTCACCTCTTCTGTCTTTACCTCTTCTGTCTTTACCTCTTCTGTCTTTACCTCTTCTCTTTCTTTACCTCTTCTCTTTCTTTACCTCTTCTCTTTCTTTACCTCTTCTCTTTCTTTACCTCTTCTGTCTTTACCTCTTCTCTGTCTTTACCTCTTCTTTCTTTACCTCTTCTGTCTTTATCTCTTCAGTCTTCACCTCTTCTCTTTCTTTACCTCTTCTCTTTCTTTACCTCTTCTCTTTCTTTACTTTTTCTCTGTCTTTATCTCTTCTCTTTCTTTACCTCTTCTCTTTCTTTATCTCTTCTGTCTTTAACTCTTCTGTCTTTACCTCTTCTCTTTATTTACCTCTTCTTTTTCTTTACCTCTTTTCTTTCTTTACCTCTTCTGTCTTTACCTCTTCTGTCTTTACCTCTTCTGTCTTTACCTCTTCTCTTTCTTTACCTCTTCTGTCTTTACGTCTTCTCTTTCTTTACCTCTTTTCTGTCTTTACCTCTTCTCTTTCTTTATCTCTTCTGTCTTTACCTCTTCTGTCTTTACCTCTTCTGTCTTTACCTCTTCTGTCTTTACCTCTTCTCTTTCTTTACCTCTTCTCTTTCTTTACCTCATCTGTCTTTACGTCTTCTATCTGTACCTCTTCTCTTTCTTTACCTCTGCTCTTTCTTTACCTCTTCTGTCTTTACCTCTTCTGTATTTACATCTTCTCTTTCTTTACCTCTTCTGTCTTTACCTCTTCTCTTTCTTTACCTCTTCTGTCTTTACCTCTTCTCTTTCTTTACCTCTTCTCTTTCTTTACCTCATCTCTTTCTTTACCTCTTCTGTCTTTACCTCTTCTCTTTCTTTACCTCTTCTCTTTCTTTACCTCTTCTCTTTCTTTACCTCTTCTCTTTCTTTACCTCTTCTGTCTTTACCTCTTCTCTGTCTTTACCTCTTGTCTGTCTTTACCTCTTCTTTTTCTTTACCTCCTCTCTTTCTTTACCTCTCCTCTTTCTTTACTTCTTCTCTGTCTTTACCTCTTCTCTGTCTTTATCTCTTCTGTCTTTACCTCTTCTGTCTTTACCTCTTCTGTATTTACCTTTTCTCTTTCTTTACATCTTCTGTCTTTACCTCATCTCTTTATTTACCTCTTCTCTTTCTTTACCTCTTTTCTTTCATTACCTCTTCTTTCTTTACCTCTTCTCTGTCTTTACCTTTTCTCTTTCTTTATCTCTTCTGTCTTTACCTCTTCTGTCTTTACCTCTTCTGTCTTTACCTCTTCTCTTTCTTTACCTCTTCTGTCTTTACCTCTTCTCTGTCTTTACCTCTTATCTTTCTTTACCTTTTCTCTTTCTTTACATCTTCTGTCTTTACCTCTTCTCTTTATTTACCTCTTCTCTTTCTTTACCTCTTTTCTTTCATTACCTCTTCTTTCTTTACCTCTTCTCTGTCTTTACCTTTTCTCTTTCTTTATCTCTTCTGTCTTTACCTCTTCTGTCTTTACCTCTTCTGTCTTTACCTCTTCTCTTTCTTTACCTCTTCTGTCTTTACCTCTTCTCTGTCTTTACCTCTTATCTTTCTTTACCTCTTCTCTGTCTTTACCTCTTCTTTTTCTTTATCTCTTCTGTCTTTACCTCTTCTGTCTTTACCTCTTCTGTCTTCACCTCTTCTCTTTCTTTACCTCTTCTCTTTCTTTACCTCTTCTGTCTTTACCTCTTCTCTGTCTTTACCTCTTCTTTCTTTACCTCTTCTCTTTCTTCATCTCTTTTGTCTTTACCTCTTCTCTTTCTTTACATCTTCTGTCTTTACCTCTTCTCTTTCTTTACCTCTTCTCTGTCTTTACCTCTTCTCTTTCTTCATCTCTTCTGTCTTTACCTCTTCTGTCTTTACCTCTTCTGTCTTTACCTCTTCTCTTTCTTTACCTCTTCTCTTTCTTTACCTCTTCTCTGTCTTTACCTCTTCTTTCTTTATCTCTTCAGTCTTCACCTCTTCTCTTTCTTTACCTCTTCTCTTTCTTTACCTCTTCTCTTTCTTTACCTCTTCTCTGTCTTTACCTCTTCTCTTTCTTTACCTCTTCTCTTTCTTTACCTCTTCTCTTTCTTTACTTCTTCTCTGTCTTTATCTCTTCTCTTTCTTTACCTCTTCTCTTTATTTACCTCTTCTTTTTCTTTACCTCTTTTCTTTCTTTACCTCTTCTGTCTTTACCTTTTATCTTTCTTTACCTCTTCTCTGTCTTTACCTCTTCTTTTTCTTTATCTCTTCTCTCTTTACCTCTTCTGTCTTTACCTCTTCTGTCTTTACCTCTTCTCTTTCTTCACCTCTTCTGTCTTCACCTCTTCTGTCTTTACCTCTTCTGTCTTTACCTCTTCTGTCTTTACCTCTTCTCTTTCTTTACCTCTTCTGTCTTTACCTCTTCTCTGTCTTTACCTCTTCTTTCTTTACCTCTTCTGTCTTTATCTCTTCAGTCTTCACCTCTTCTCTTTCTTTACCTCTTCTCTTTCTTTACCTCTTCTCTTTCTTTACTTTTTCTCTGTCTTTATCTCTTCTCTTTCTTTACCTCTTCTCTTTCTTTATCTCTTCTGTCTTTAACTCTTCTGTCTTTACCTCTTCTCTTTATTTACCTCTTCTTTTTCTTTACCTCTTTTCTTTCTTTACCTCTTCTGTCTTTACCTCTTCTGTCTTTACCTCTTCTGTCTTTACCTCTTCTCTTTCTTTACCTCTTCTGTCTTTACGTCTTCTCTTTCTTTACCTCTTTTCTGTCTTTACCTCTTCTCTTTCTTTATCTCTTCTGTCTTTACCTCTTCTGTCTTTACCTCTTCTGTCTTTACCTCTTCTGTCTTTACCTCTTCTCTTTCTTTACCTCTTCTCTTTCTTTACCTCATCTGTCTTTACGTCTTCTATCTGTACCTCTTCTCTTTCTTTACCTCTGCTCTTTCTTTACCTCTTTTCTTTCTTTACCTCTTCTGTCTTTACCTCTTCTTTCTTTACCTCTTCTCTGTCTTTACCTCTTCTTTTTCTTTATCTCTTCTGTCTTTACCTCTTCTGTCTTTACCTCTTCTGTCTTCACCTCTTCTCTTTCTTTACCTATTCTCTTTCTTTACCTCTTCTGTCTTTACCTCTTCTCTGTCTTTACCTCTTCTTTCTTTACCTCTTCTCTTTCTTCATCTCTTTTGTCTTTACCTCTTCTCTTTCTTTACATCTTCTGTCTTTACCTCTTCTCTTTCTTTACCTCTTCTTTGTCTTTACCTCTTCTCTTTCTTCATCTCTTCTGTCTTTACCTCTTCTGTCTTTACCTCTTCTGTCTTTACCTCTTCTCTTTCTTTACCTCTTCTCTTTCTTTACCTCTTCTCTGTCTTTACCTCTTCTTTCTTTATCTCTTCAGTCTTCACCTCTGCTCTTTCTTTACCTCTTCTCTTTCTTTACCTCTTCTCTTTCTTTACTTCTTCTCTGTCTTTACCTCTTCTCTTTCTTTACCTCTTCTCTTTCTTTACCTCTTCTCTTTCTTTACTTCTTCTCTGTCTTTATCTCTTCTCTTTCTTTACCTCTTCTCTTTATTTACCTCTTCTTTTTCTTTACCTCTTTTCTTTCTTTACCTCTTCTGTCTTTACCTTTTATCTTTCTTTACCTCTTCTCTGTCTTTACCTCTTCTTTTTCTTTATCTCTTCTCTCTTTACCTCTTCTGTCTTTACCTCTTCTGTCTTTACCTCTTCTCTTTCTTCACCTCTTCTGTCTTCACCTCTTCTGTCTTTACCTCTTCTGTCTTTACCTCTTCTGTCTTTACCTCTTCTCTTTCTTTACCTCTTCTCTTTCTTTACCTCTTCTCTTTCTTTACCTCTTCTCTTTCTTTACCTCTTCTGTCTTTACCTCTTCTCTGTCTTTACCTCTTCTTTCTTTACCTCTTCTGTCTTTATCTCTTCAGTCTTCACCTCTTCTCTTTCTTTACCTCTTCTCTTTCTTTACCTCTTCTCTTTCTTTACTTTTTCTCTGTCTTTATCTCTTCTCTTTCTTTACCTCTTCTCTTTCTTTATCTCTTCTGTCTTTAACTCTTCTGTCTTTACCTCTTCTCTTTATTTACCTCTTCTTTTTCTTTACCTCTTTTCTTTCTTTACCTCTTCTGTCTTTACCTCTTCTGTCTTTACCTCTTCTGTCTTTACCTCTTCTCTTTCTTTACCTCTTCTGTCTTTACGTCTTCTCTTTCTTTACCTCTTTTCTGTCTTTACCTCTTCTCTTTCTTTATCTCTTCTGTCTTTACCTCTTCTGTCTTTACCTCTTCTGTCTTTACCTCTTCTGTCTTTACCTCTTCTCTTTCTTTACCTCTTCTCTTTCTTTACCTCATCTGTCTTTACGTCTTCTATCTGTACCTCTTCTCTTTCTTTACCTCTGCTCTTTCTTTACCTCTTCTGTCTTTACCTCTTCTGTATTTACATCTTCTCTTTCTTTACCTCTTCTGTCTTTACCTCTTCTCTTTCTTTACCTCTTCTGTCTTTACCTCTTCTCTTTCTTTACCTCTTCTCTTTCTTTACCTCATCTCTTTCTTTACCTCTTCTGTCTTTACCTCTTCTCTTTCTTTACCTCTTCTCTTTCTTTACTTCTTCTCTGTCTTTACCTCTTCTGTCTTTACCTCTTCTCTGTCTTTACCTCTTGTCTGTCTTTACCTCTTCTTTTTCTTTACCTCCTCTCTTTCTTTACCTCTCCTCTTTCTTTACTTCTTCTCTGTCTTTACCTCTTCTCTGTCTTTATCTCTTCTGTCTTTACCTCTTCTGTCTTTACCTCTTCTGTATTTACCTTTTCTCTTTCTTTACATCTTCTGTCTTTACCTCTTCTCTTTATTTACCTCTTCTCTTTCTTTACCTCTTTTCTTTCATTACCTCTTCTTTCTTTACCTCTTCTCTGTCTTTACCTTTTCTCTTTCTTTATCTCTTCTGTCTTTACCTCTTCTGTCTTTACCTCTTCTGTCTTTACCTCTTCTCTTTCTTTACCTCTTCTGTCTTTACCTCTTCTCTGTCTTTACCTCTTATCTTTCTTTACCTTTTCTCTTTCTTTACATCTTCTGTCTTTACCTCTTCTCTTTATTTACCTCTTCTCTTTCTTTACCTCTTTTCTTTCATTACCTCTTCTTTCTTTACCTCTTCTCTGTCTTTACCTTTTCTCTTTCTTTATCTCTTCTGTCTTTACCTCTTCTGTCTTTACCTCTTCTGTCTTTACCTCTTCTCTTTCTTTACCTCTTCTGTCTTTACCTCTTCTCTGTCTTTACCTCTTATCTTTCTTTACCTCTTCTCTGTCTTTACCTCTTCTTTTTCTTTATCTCTTCTGTCTTTACCTCTTCTGTCTTTACCTCTTCTGTCTTCACCTCTTCTCTTTCTTTACCTCTTCTCTTTCTTTACCTCTTCTGTCTTTACCTCTTCTCTGTCTTTACCTCTTCTTTCTTTACCTCTTCTCTTTCTTCATCTCTTTTGTCTTTACCTCTTCTCTTTCTTTACATCTTCTGTCTTTACCTCTTCTCTTTCTTTACCTCTTCTCTGTCTTTACCTCTTCTCTTTCTTCATCTCTTCTGTCTTTACCTCTTCTGTCTTTACCTCTTCTGTCTTTACCTCTTCTCTTTCTTTACCTCTTCTCTTTCTTTACCTCTTCTCTGTCTTTACCTCTTCTCTGTCTTTATCTCTTCTCTTTCTTTACCTCTTCTCTTTATTTACCTCTTCTTTTTCTTTACCTCTTTTCTTTCTTTACCTCTTCTGTCTTTACCTTTTATCTTTCTTTACCTCTTCTCTGTCTTTACCTCTTCTTTTTCTTTATCTCTTCTCTCTTTACCTCTTCTGTCTTTACCTCTTTTGTCTTTACCTCTTCTCTTTCTTCACCTCTTCTGTCTTCACCTCTTCTGTCTTTACCTCTTCTGTCTTTACCTCTTCTGTCTTTACCTCTTCTCTTTCTTTACCTCTTCTCTTTCTTTACCTCTTCTCTTTCTTTACCTCTTCTCTTTCTTTACCTCTTCTGTCTTTACCTCTTCTCTGTCTTTACCTCTTCTTTCTTTACCTCTTCTGTCTTTATCTCTTCAGTCTTCACCTCTTCTCTTTCTTTACCTCTTCTCTTTCTTTACCTCTTCTCTTTCTTTACTTTTTCTCTGTCTTTATCTCTTCTCTTTCTTTACCTCTTCTCTTTCTTTATCTCTTCTGTCTTTAACTCTTCTGTCTTTACCTCTTCTCTTTATTTACCTCTTCTTTTTCTTTACCTCTTTTCTTTCTTTACCTCTTCTGTCTTTACCTCTTCTGTCTTTACCTCTTCTGTCTTTACCTCTTCTCTTTCTTTACCTCTTCTGTCTTTACGTCTTCTCTTTCTTTACCTCTTTTCTGTCTTTACCTCTTCTCTTTCTTTATCTCTTCTGTCTTTACCTCTTCTGTCTTTACCTCTTCTGTCTTTACCTCTTCTGTCTTTACCTCTTCTCTTTCTTTACCTCTTCTCTTTCTTTACCTCATCTGTCTTTACGTCTTCTATCTGTACCTCTTCTCTTTCTTTACCTCTGCTCTTTCTTTACCTCTTCTGTCTTTACCTCTTCTGTATTTACATCTTCTCTTTCTTTACCTCTTCTGTCTTTACCTCTTCTCTTTCTTTACCTCTTCTGTCTTTACCTCTTCTCTTTCTTTACCTCTTCTCTTTCTTTACCTCATCTCTTTCTTTACCTCTTCTGTCTTTACCTCTTCTCTTTCTTTACCTCTTCTCTTTCTTTACCTCTTCTCTTTCTTTACCTCTTCTGTCTTTACCTCTTCTCTGTCTTTACCTCTTGTCTGTCTTTACCTCTTCTTTTTCTTTACCTCCTCTCTTTCTTTACCTCTCCTCTTTCTTTACTTCTTCTCTGTCTTTACCTCTTCTCTGTCTTTATCTCTTCTGTCTTTACCTCTTCTGTCTTTACCTCTTCTGTATTTACCTTTTCTCTTTCTTTACATCTTCTGTCTTTACCTCATCTCTTTATTTACCTCTTCTCTTTCTTTACCTCTTTTCTTTCATTACCTCTTCTTTCTTTACCTCTTCTCTGTCTTTACCTTTTCTCTTTCTTTATCTCTTCTGTCTTTACCTCTTCTGTCTTTACCTCTTCTGTCTTTACCTCTTCTCTTTCTTTACCTCTTCTGTCTTTACCTCTTCTCTGTCTTTACCTCTTATCTTTCTTTACCTTTTCTCTTTCTTTACATCTTCTGTCTTTACCTCTTCTCTTTATTTACCTCTTCTCTTTCTTTACCTCTTTTCTTTCATTACCTCTTCTTTCTTTACCTCTTCTCTGTCTTTACCTTTTCTCTTTCTTTATCTCTTCTGTCTTTACCTCTTCTGTCTTTACCTCTTCTGTCTTTACCTCTTCTCTTTCTTTACCTCTTCTGTCTTTACCTCTTCTCTGTCTTTACCTCTTATCTTTCTTTACCTCTTCTCTGTCTTTACCTCTTCTTTTTCTTTATCTCTTCTGTCTTTACCTCTTCTGTCTTTACCTCTTCTGTCTTCACCTCTTCTCTTTCTTTACCTCTTCTCTTTCTTTACCTCTTCTGTCTTTACCTCTTCTCTGTCTTTACCTCTTCTTTCTTTACCTCTTCTCTTTCTTCATCTCTTTTGTCTTTACCTCTTCTCTTTCTTTACATCTTCTGTCTTTACCTCTTCTCTTTCTTCATCTCTTCTGTCTTTACATCTTCTGTCTTTACCTCTTCTCTTTCTTCATCTCTTCTGTCTTTACCTCTTCTCTGTCTTTACCTCTTCTCTTTCTTCATCTCTTCTGTCTTTACCTCTTCTGTCTTTACCTCTTCTGTCTTTACCTCTTCTCTTTCTTTACCTCTTCTCTTTCTTTACCTCTTCTCTGTCTTTACCTCTTCTTTCTTTATCTCTTCAGTCTTCACCTCTTCTCTTTCTTTACCTCTTCTCTTTCTTTACCTCTTCTCTTTCTTTACCTCTTCTCTGTCTTTACCTCTTCTCTTTCTTTACCTCTTCTCTTTCTTTACCTCTTCTCTTTCTTTACTTCTTCTCTGTCTTTATCTCTTCTCTTTCTTTACCTCTTCTCTTTATTTACCTCTTCTTTTTCTTTACCTCTTTTCTTTCTTTACCTCTTCTGTCTTTACCTTTTATCTTTCTTTACCTCTTCTCTGTCTTTACCTCTTCTTTTTCTTTATCTCTTCTCTCTTTACCTCTTCTGTCTTTACCTCTTCTGTCTTTACCTCTTCTCTTTCTTCACCTCTTCTGTCTTCACCTCTTCTGTCTTTACCTCTTCTGTCTTTACCTCTTCTGTCTTTACCTCTTCTCTTTCTTTACCTCTTCTCTTTCTTTACCTCTTCTCTTTCTTTACCTCTTCTCTTTCTTTACCTCTTCTGTCTTTACCTCTTCTCTGTCTTTACCTCTTCTTTCTTTACCTCTTCTGTCTTTATCTCTTCAGTCTTCACCTCTTCTCTTTCTTTACCTCTTCTCTTTCTTTACTTTTTCTCTGTCTTTATCTCTTCTCTTTCTTTACCTCTTCTCTTTCTTTATCTCTTCTGTCTTTAACTCTTCTGTCTTTACCTCTTCTCTTTATTTACCTCTTCTTTTTCTTTACCTCTTTTCTTTCTTTACCTCTTCTGTCTTTACCTCTTCTGTCTTTACCTCTTCTGTCTTTACCTCTTCTCTTTCTTTACCTCTTCTGTCTTTACGTCTTCTCTTTCTTTACCTCTTTTCTGTCTTTACCTCTTCTCTTTCTTTATCTCTTCTGTCTTTACCTCTTCTGTCTTTACCTCTTCTGTCTTTACCTCTTCTGTCTTTACCTCTTCTCTTTCTTTACCTCTTCTCTTTCTTTACCTCATCTGTCTTTACGTCTTCTATCTGTACCTCTTCTCTTTCTTTACCTCTGCTCTTTCTTTACCTCTTTTCTTTCTTTACCTCTTCTGTCTTTACCTCTTCTTTCTTTACCTCTTCTCTGTCTTTACCTCTTCTTTTTCTTTATCTCTTCTGTCTTTACCTCTTCTGTCTTTACCTCTTCTGTCTTCACCTCTTCTCTTTCTTTACCTATTCTCTTTCTTTACCTCTTCTGTCTTTACCTCTTCTCTGTCTT
Source organism: Lampris incognitus (assembly GCF_029633865.1). NCBI lineage: Eukaryota > Metazoa > Chordata > Actinopteri > Lampriformes > Lampridae > Lampris > Lampris incognitus. The sequence continues at coordinate 71,180,159 of NC_079211.1, forward strand.
TACCTCTTCTTTCTTTACCTCTTCTCTTTCTTCATCTCTTTTGTCTTTACCTCTTCTCTTTCTTTACATCTTCTGTCTTTACCTCTTCTCTTTCTTTACCTCTTCTTTGTCTTTACCTCTTCTCTTTCTTCATCTCTTCTGTCTTTACCTCTTCTGTCTTTACCTCTTCTGTCTTTACCTCTTCTCTTTCTTTACCTCTTCTCTTTCTTTACCTCTTCTCTGTCTTTACCTCTTCTTTCTTTATCTCTTCAGTCTTCACCTCTGCTCTTTCTTTACCTCTTCTCTTTCTTTACCTCTTCTCTTTCTTTACTTCTTCTCTGTCTTTACCTCTTCTCTTTCTTTACCTCTTCTCTTTCTTTACCTCTTCTCTTTCTTTACTTCTTCTCTGTCTTTATCTCTTCTCTTTCTTTACCTCTTCTCTTTATTTACCTCTTCTTTTTCTTTACCTCTTTTCTTTCTTTACCTCTTCTGTCTTTACCTTTTATCTTTCTTTACCTCTTCTCTGTCTTTACCTCTTCTTTTTCTTTATCTCTTCTCTCTTTACCTCTTCTGTCTTTACCTCTTCTGTCTTTACCTCTTCTCTTTCTTCACCTCTTCTGTCTTCACCTCTTCTGTCTTTACCTCTTCTGTCTTTACCTCTTCTGTCTTTACCTCTTCTCTTTCTTTACCTCTTCTCTTTCTTTACCTCTTCTCTTTCTTTACCTCTTCTCTTTCTTTACCTCTTCTGTCTTTACCTCTTCTCTGTCTTTACCTCTTCTTTCTTTACCTCTTCTGTCTTTATCTCTTCAGTCTTCACCTCTTCTCTTTCTTTACCTCTTCTCTTTCTTTACCTCTTCTCTTTCTTTACTTTTTCTCTGTCTTTATCTCTTCTCTTTTTTTACCTCTTCTCTTTCTTTATCTCTTCTGTCTTTAACTCTTCTGTCTTTACCTCTTCTCTTTATTTACCTCTTCTTTTTCTTTACCTCTTTTCTTTCTTTACCTCTTCTGTCTTTACCTCTTCTGTCTTTACCTCTTCTGTTTCTTTACCTCTTCTGTCTTTACGTCTTCTCTTTCTTTACCTCTTTTCTGTCTTTACCTCTTCTCTTTCTTTATCTCTTCTGTCTTTACCTCTTCTGTCTTTACCTCTTCTGTCTTTACCTCTTCTGTCTTTACCTCTTCTCTTTCTTTACCTCTTCTCTTTCTTTACCTCATCTGTCTTTACGTCTTCTATCTGTACCTCTTCTCTTTCTTTACCTCTGCTCTTTCTTTACCTCTTCTGTCTTTACCTCTTCTGTATTTACATCTTCTCTTTCTTTACCTCTTCTGTCTTTACCTCTTCTCTTTCTTTACCTCTTCTGTCTTTACCTTTTCTCTTTCTTTACCTCTTCTCTTTCTTTACCTCATCTCTTTCTTTACCTCTTCTGTCTTTACCTCTTCTCTTTCTTTACCTCTTCTCTTTCTTTACCTCTTCTCTTTCTTTACCTCTTCTCTTTCTTTACCTCTTCTGTCTTTACCTCTTCTCTGTCTTTACCTCTTGTCTGTCTTTACCTCTTCTTTTTCTTTACCTCCTCTCTTTCTTTACCTCTCCTCTTTCTTTACTTCTTCTCTGTCTTTACCTCTTCTCTGTCTTTATCTCTTCTGTCTTTACCTCTTCTGTCTTTACCTCTTCTGTATTTACCTTTTCTCTTTCTTTACATCTTCTGTCTTTACCTCTTCTCTTTATTTACCTCTTCTCTTTCTTTACCTCTTTTCTTTCATTACCTCTTCTTTCTTTACCTCTTCTCTGTCTTTACCTTTTCTCTTTCTTTATCTCTTCTGTCTTTACCTCTTCTGTCTTTACCTCTTCTGTCTTTACCTCTTCTCTTTCTTTACCTCTTCTGTCTTTACCTCTTCTCTGTCTTTACCTCTTATCTTTCTTTACCTCTTCTCTGTCTTTACCTCTTCTTTTTCTTTATCTCTTCTGTCTTTACCTATTCTGTCTTTACCTCTTCTCTGTCTTTACCTCTTCTCTTTCTTTACCTCTTCTCTTTCTTTACCTCTTCTGTCTTTACCTCTTCTCTGTCTTTACCTCTTCTTTCTTTACCTCTTCTGTCTTTACCTCCTCTGTCTTTACCTCTTTTCTTTCTTTACCTCTTCTCTTTCTTTACCTCTTCTCTGTCTTTACCTCTTATCTTTCTTTACCTCTTCTCTGTCTTTACCTCTTCTTTTTCTTTATCTCTTCTGTCTTTACCTCTTCTGTCTTCACCTCTTCTCTTTCTTTACCTCTTCTCTTTCTTTACCTCTTCTCTTTCTTTACCTCTTCTGTCTTTACCTCTTCTCTGTCTTTACCTCTTCTTTCTTTACCTCTTCTGTCTTTACCTCCTCTGTCTTTACCTCTTTTCTTTCTTTACCTCTTCTGTCTTTACCTCTTCTGTCTTTACCTATTCTGTCTTTACCTCTTCTCTGTCTTTACCTCTTCTGTCTTTACCTCTTCTCTGTCTTTACCTCTTCTCTGTCTTTACCTCTTCTTTTTCTTTATCTCTTCTCTCTTTACCTCTTCTGTCTTTACCTCTTCTCTTTCTTCACCTCTTCTGTCTTTACCTCTTTTGTCTTTACCTCTTCTGTCTTTACCTCTTCTCTTTCTTTACCTCTTCTGTCTTTACCTCTTCTCTTTCTTTACCTCTTCTCTGTCTTTACCTCTTCTCTTTCTTTACCTCTTCTGTCTTTACCTCCTCTTTCTTTACCTCTTCTCTGACTTTACCTCTTCTCTTTCTTTACCTCTTCTGTCTTTACCTCTTCTCTTTCTTTACCTCTTCTCTGTCTTTACCTCTTCTCTTTCTTCATCTCTTCTGTCTTTATCTCTTCAGTCTTCACCTCTTCTCTTTCTTTACCTCTTCTCTTTCTTTACCTCTTCTCTTTCTTTACTTCTTCTCTGTCTTTATCTCTTCTCTTTCTTTACCTCTTCTTTTTCTTTACCTCTTCTGTCTTTACCCCTTCTGTCTTTACCTCTTCTGTCTTTACCTCTTCTGTCTTTACCTCTTCTCTTTCTTTACCTCTTCTCTTTCTTTACCTCTTCTGTCTTTACCTCTTCTCTGTCTTTCCCTCTTCTTTCTTTACCTCTTCTGTCTTTATCTCTTCAGTCTTCACCTCTTCTCTTTCTTTACCTCTTCTCTTTCTTTACCTCTTCTCTTTCTTTACTTCTTCTCTGTCTTTATCTCTTCTCTTTCTTTACCTCTTCTTTTTCTTTACCTCTTCTGTCTTTACCCCTTCTGTGTTTACCTCTTCTGTCTTTACCTCTTCTCTTTATTTACCTCTTCTTTTTCTTTACCTCTTTTCTTTCTTTACCTCTTCTGTCTTTACCTCTTATCTCTATCTTTACCTCTTCTCTGTCTTTACCTCTTCTTTTTCTTTATCTCTTCTGTCTTTACCTCTTCTGTCTTTACCTCTTCTCTTTCTTCACCTCTTCTGTCTTTACCTCTTCTGTCTTTACCTCTTTTGTCTTTACCTCTTCTCTTTCTTTATCTCTTCTGTCTTTACCTCTTCTGTCTTTACCTCTTCTGTCTTTACCTCTTCTCTTTATTTACCTCTTCTTTTTCTTTACCTCTTTTCTTTCTTTACCTCTTCTGTCTTTACCTCTTATCTTTCTTTACCTCTTCTCTGTTTTTACCTCTTCTTTTTCTTTATCTCTTCTGTCTTTACCTCTTCTGTCTTTACCTCTTCTTTCTTCACCTCTTGTCTGTCTTTACCTCTTCTTTTTCTTTACCTCCTCTCTTTCTTTACCTCTCCTCTTTCTTTACTTCTTCTCTGTCTTTACCTCTTCTCTGTCTTTATCTCTTCTGTCTTTACCTCTTCTGTCTTTACCTCTTCTGTATTTACCTTTTCTCTTTCTTTACATCTTCTGTCTTTACCTCTTCTCTTTATTTACCTCTTCTCTTTCTTTACCTCTTTTCTTTCATTACCTCTTCTTTCTTTACCTCTTCTCTGTCTTTACCTTTTCTCTTTCTTTATCTCTTCTGTCTTTACCTCTTCTGTCTTTACCTCTTCTGTCTTTACCTCTTCTCTTTCTTTACCTCTTCTGTCTTTACCTCTTCTCTGTCTTTACCTCTTATCTTTCTTTACCTCTTCTCTGTCTTTACCTCTTCTTTTTCTTTATCTCTTCTGTCTTTACCTCTTCTGTCTTTACCTCTTCTCTTTCTTTACCTCTTCTGTCTTTACCTCTTCTGTCTTCACCTCTTCTCTTTCTTTACCTCTTCTCTTTCTTTACCTCTTCTGTCTTTACCTCTTCTCTGTCTTTACCTCTTCTTTCTTTACCTCTTCTCTTTCTTCATCTCTTTTGTCTTTACCTCTTCTCTTTCTTTACATCTTCTGTCTTTACCTCTTCTCTTTCTTTACCTCTTCTCTGTCTTTACCTCTTCTCTTTCTTCATCTCTTCTGTCTTTACCTCTTCTGTCTTTACCTCTTCTGTCTTTACCTCTTCTCTTTCTTTACCTCTTCTCTTTCTTTACCTCTTCTCTGTCTTTACCTCTTCTTTCTTTATCTCTTCAGTCTTCACCTCTTCTCTTTCTTTACCTCTTCTCTTTCTTTACCTCTTCTCTTTCTTTACTTCTTCTCTGTCTTTACCTCTTCTCTTTCTTTACCTCTTCTCTTTCTTTACCTCTTCTCTTTCTTTACTTCTTCTCTGTCTTTATCTCTTCTCTTTCTTTACCTCTTCTCTTTATTTACCTCTTCTTTTTCTTTACCTCTTTTCTTTCTTTACCTCTTCTGTCTTTACCTTTTATCTTTCTTTACCTCTTCTCTGTCTTTACCTCTTCTTTTTCTTTATCTCTTCTCTCTTTACCTCTTCTGTCTTTACCTCTTCTGTCTTTACCTCTTCTCTTTCTTCACCTCTTCTGTCTTCACCTCTTCTGTCTTTACCTCTTCTGTCTTTACCTCTTCTGTCTTTACCTCTTCTCTTTCTTTACCTCTTCTGTCTTTACCTCTTCTGTCTTTACCTCTTCTGTCTTTACCTCTTCTCTTTCTTTATCTCTTCTGTCTTTACCTCTTCTGTCTTTACCTCTTCTGTCTTTACCTCTTCTCTTTATTTACCTCTTCTTTTTCTTTACCTCTTTTCTTTCTTTACCTCTTCTGTCTTTACCTCTTATCTTTCTTTACCTCTTCTCTGTTTTTACCTCTTCTTATTCTTTATCTCTTCTGTCTTTACCTCTTCTGTCTTTACCTCTTCTTTCTTCACCTCTTGTCTGTCTTTACCTCTTCTTTTTCTTTACCTCCTCTCTTTCTTTACCTCTCCTCTTTCTTTACTTCTTCTCTGTCTTTACCTCTTCTCTGTCTTTATCTCTTCTGTCTTAACCTCTTCTGTCTTTACCTCTTCTGTATTTACCTTTTCTCTTTCTTTACATCTTCTGTCTTTACCTCTTCTCTTTATTTACCTCTTCTCTTTCTTTACCTCTTTTCTTTCATTACCTCTTCTTTCTTTACCTCTTCTCTGTCTTTACCTTTTCTCTTTCTTTATCTCTTCTGTCTTTACCTCTTCTGTCTTTACCTCTTCTGTCTTTACCTCTTCTCTTTCTTTACCTCTTCTGTCTTTACCTCTTCTCTGTCTTTACCTCTTATCTTTCTTTACCTCTTCTCTGTCTTTACCTCTTCTTTTTCTTTATCTCTTCTGTCTTTACCTCTTCTGTCTTTACCTCTTCTGTCTTCAACTCTTCTCTTTCTTTACCTCTTCTCTTTCTTTACCTCTTCTCTTTCTTTACCTCTTCTGTCTTTACATCTTCTCTGTCTTTACCTCTTCTTTCTTTACCTCTTCTGTCTTTACCTCTTCTGTCTTTACCTCTTTTCTTTCTTTACCTCTTCTGTCTTTACCTCTTCTGTCTTTACCTATTCTGTCTTTACCTCTTCTCTGTCTTTACCTCTTCTGTCTTTACCTCTTCTCTGTCTTTACCTCTTCTCTTTCTTTACCTCTTCTCTGTCTTTACCTCTTCTCTTTCTTCATCTCTTTTGTCTTTACCTCTTCTCTTTCTTTACCTCTTCTGTCTTTACCTCTTCTCTTTCTTTACCTCTTCTCTGTCTTTACCTCTTCTCTTTCTTCATCTCTTCTGTCTTTACCTCTTCTGTCTTTACCTCTTCTGTCTTTACCTCTTCTCTTTCTTTACCTCTTCTCTTTCTTTACCTCTTCTCTGTCTTTACCTCTTCTTTCTTTATCTCTTCAGTCTTTACCTCTTCTCTTTCTTTACCTCTTCTCTTTCTTTACCTCTTCTCTTTCTTTACTTCTTCTCTGTCTTTACCTCTTCTCTTTCTTTACCTCTTCTCTTTCTTTACCTCTTCTCTTTCTTTACTTCTTCTCTGTCTTTATCTCTTCTCTTTCTTTACCTCTTCTCTTTATTTACCTCTTCTTTTTCTTTACCTCTTTTCTTTCTTTACCTCTTCTGTCTTTACCTTTTATCTTTCTTTACCTCTTCTCTGTCTTTACCTCTTCTTTTTCTTTATCTCTTCTCTCTTTACCTCTTCTGTCTTTACCTCTTCTGTCTTTACCTCTTCTCTTTCTTCACCTCTTCTGTCTTTACCTCTTCTGTCTTTACCTCTTCTGTCTTTACCTCTTCTCTGTCTTTACCTCTTCTGTCTTTACCTCTTCTCTGTCTTTACCTCTTCTTTTTCTTTATCTCTTCTCTCTTTACCTCTTCTGTCTTTACCTCTTCTGTCTTTACCTCTTCTCTTTCTTCACCTCTTCTGTCTTTACCTCTTTTGTCTTTACCTCTTCTGTCTTTACCTCTTCTCTTTCTTTACCTCTTCTGTCTTTACCTCTTCTCTTTCTTTACCTCTTCTCTGTCTTTACCTCTTCTGTCTTTACGTCTTCTCTTTCTTTACCTCTTCTGTCTTTACGTCTTCTCTTTCTTTACCTCTTTTCTGTCTTTACCTCTTCTCTTTCTTTACCTCTGCTCTTTCTTTACCTCTTCTGTCTTTACCTCTTCTGTATTTACATCTTCTCTTTCTTTACCTCTTCTGTCTTTACCTCTTCTCTTTCTTTACCTCTTCTTTCTTTACCTCTTCTCTTTCTTTACCTCTTCTCTTTCTTTACCTCATCTCTTTCTTTACCTCTTCTGTCTTTACCTCTTCTCTTTCTTTACCTCTTCTCTTTCTTTACCTCTTCTCTTTCTTTACCTCTTCTCTTTCTTTACCTCTTCTGTCTTTACCTCTTCTCTGTCTTTACCTCTTCTTTCTTTACCTCTTCTGTCTTTATCTCTTCAGTCTTCACCTCTTCTCTTTCTTTACCTCTTCTCTTTCTTTACCTCTTCTCTTTCTTTACTTTTTCTCTGTCTTTATCTCTTCTCTTTCTTTACCTCTTCTTTTTCTTTACCTCTTCTGTCTTTTCCCCTTCTGTGTTTACCTCTTCTGTCTTTACCTCTTCTCTTTCTTTATCTCTTCTGTCTTTAACTCTTCTGTCTTTACCTCTTCTCTTTATTTACCTCTTCTCTTTCTTTACCTCTTCTCTGTCTTTACCTCTTCTCTTTCTTCATCTCTTCTGTCTTTATCTCTTCAGTCTTCACCTCTTCTCTTTCTTTACCTCTTCTCTTTCTTTACCTCTTCTCTTTCTTTACTTCTTCTCTGTCTTTATCTCTTCTCTTTCTTTACCTCTTCTTTTTCTTTACCTCTTCTGTCTTTACCCCTTCTGTGTTTACCTCTTCTGTCTTTACCTCTTCTGTCTTTACCTCTTCTCTTTCTTTACCTCTTCTCTTTCTTTACCTCTTCTGTCTTTACCTCTTCTCTGTCTTTGCCTCTTCTTTCTTTACCTCTTCTGTCTTTATCTCTTCAGTCTTCACCTCTTCTCTTTCTTTACCTCTTCTCTTTCTTTACCTCTTCTCTTTCTTTACTTCTTCTCTGTCTTTATCTCTTCTCTTTCTTTACCTCTTCTTTTTCTTTACCTCTTCTGTCTTTACCCCTTCTGTGTTTACCTCTTCTGTCTTTACCTCTTCTCTTTATTTACCTCTTCTTTTTCTTTACCTCTTTTCTTTCTTTACCTCTTCTGTCTTTACCTCTTATCTCTATCTTTACCTCTTCTCTGTCTTTACCTCTTCTTTTTCTTTATCTCTTCTGTCTTTACCTCTTCTGTCTTTACCTCTTCTCTTTCTTCACCTCTTCTGTCTTTACCTCTTCTGTCTTTACCTCTTCTGTCTTTACCTCTTCTCTTTCTTTATCTCTTCTGTCTTTACCTCTTCTGTCTTTACCTCTTCTGTCTTTACCTCTTCTCTTTATTTACCTCTTCTTTTTCTTTACCTCTTTTCTTTCTTTACCTCTTCTGTCTTTACCTCTTATCTTTCTTTACCTCTTCTCTGTTTTTACCTCTTCTTTTTCTTTATCTCTTCTGTCTTTACCTCTTCTGTCTTTACCTCTTCTTTCTTCACCTCTTGTCTGTCTTTACCTCTTCTTTTTCTTTACCTCCTCTCTTTCTTTACCTCTCCTCTTTCTTTACTTCTTCTCTGTCTTTACCTCTTCTCTGTCTTTATCTCTTCTGTCTTTACCTCTTCTGTCTTTACCTCTTCTGTATTTACCTTTTCTCTTTCTTTACATCTTCTGTCTTTACCTCTTCTCTTTATTTACCTCTTCTCTTTCTTTACCTCTTTTCTTTCATTACCTCTTCTTTCTTTACCTCTTCTCTGTCTTTACCTTTTCTCTTTCTTTATCTCTTCTGTCTTTACCTCTTCTGTCTTTACCTCTTCTGTCTTTACCTCTTCTCTTTCTTTACCTCTTCTGTCTTTACCTCTTCTCTGTCTTTACCTCTTATCTTTCTTTACCTCTTCTCTGTCTTTACCTCTTCTTTTTCTTTATCTCTTCTGTCTTTACCTCTTCTGTCTTTACCTCTTCTCTTTCTTTACCTCTTCTGTCTTTACCTCTTCTGTCTTCACCTCTTCTCTTTCTTTACCTCTTCTCTTTCTTTACCTCTTCTGTCTTTACCTCTTCTCTGTCTTTACCTCTTCTTTCTTTACCTCTTCTCTTTCTTCATCTCTTTTGTCTTTACCTCTTCTCTTTCTTTACATCTTCTGTCTTTACCTCTTCTCTTTCTTTACCTCTTCTCTGTCTTTACCTCTTCTCTTTCTTCATCTCTTCTGTCTTTACCTCTTCTGTCTTTACCTCTTCTGTCTTTACCTCTTCTCTTTCTTTACCTCTTCTCTTTCTTTACCTCTTCTCTGTCTTTACCTCTTCTTTCTTTATCTCTTCAGTCTTCACCTCTTCTCTTTCTTTACCTCTTCTCTTTCTTTACCTCTTCTCTTTCTTTACTTCTTCTCTGTCTTTACCTCTTCTCTTTCTTTACCTCTTCTCTTTCTTTACCTCTTCTCTTTCTTTACTTCTTCTCTGTCTTTATCTCTTCTCTTTCTTTACCTCTTCTCTTTATTTACCTCTTCTTTTTCTTTACCTCTTTTCTTTCTTTACCTCTTCTGTCTTTACCTTTTATCTTTCTTTACCTCTTCTCTGTCTTTACCTCTTCTTTTTCTTTATCTCTTCTCTCTTTACCTCTTCTGTCTTTACCTCTTCTGTCTTTACCTCTTCTCTTTCTTCACCTCTTCTGTCTTCACCTCTTCTGTCTTTACCTCTTCTGTCTTTACCTCTTCTGTCTTTACCTCTTCTCTTTCTTTACCTCTTCTGTCTTTACCTCTTCTGTCTTTACCTCTTCTGTCTTTACCTCTTCTCTTTCTTTATCTCTTCTGTCTTTACCTCTTCTGTCTTTACCTCTTCTGTCTTTACCTCTTCTCTTTATTTACCTCTTCTTTTTCTTTACCTCTTTTCTTTCTTTACCTCTTCTGTCTTTACCTCTTATCTTTCTTTACCTCTTCTCTGTTTTTACCTCTTCTTATTCTTTATCTCTTCTGTCTTTACCTCTTCTGTCTTTACCTCTTCTTTCTTCACCTCTTGTCTGTCTTTACCTCTTCTTTTTCTTTACCTCCTCTCTTTCTTTACCTCTCCTCTTTCTTTACTTCTTCTCTGTCTTTACCTCTTCTCTGTCTTTATCTCTTCTGTCTTAACCTCTTCTGTCTTTACCTCTTCTGTATTTACCTTTTCTCTTTCTTTACATCTTCTGTCTTTACCTCTTCTCTTTATTTACCTCTTCTCTTTCTTTACCTCTTTTCTTTCATTACCTCTTCTTTCTTTACCTCTTCTCTGTCTTTACCTTTTCTCTTTCTTTATCTCTTCTGTCTTTACCTCTTCTGTCTTTACCTCTTCTGTCTTTACCTCTTCTCTTTCTTTACCTCTTCTGTCTTTACCTCTTCTCTGTCTTTACCTCTTATCTTTCTTTACCTCTTCTCTGTCTTTACCTCTTCTTTTTCTTTATCTCTTCTGTCTTTACCTCTTCTGTCTTTACCTCTTCTGTCTTCAACTCTTCTCTTTCTTTACCTCTTCTCTTTCTTTACCTCTTCTCTTTCTTTACCTCTTCTGTCTTTACATCTTCTCTGTCTTTACCTCTTCTTTCTTTACCTCTTCTGTCTTTACCTCTTCTGTCTTTACCTCTTTTCTTTCTTTACCTCTTCTGTCTTTACCTCTTCTGTCTTTACCTATTCTGTCTTTACCTCTTCTCTGTCTTTACCTCTTCTGTCTTTACCTCTTCTCTGTCTTTACCTCTTCTCTTTCTTTACCTCTTCTCTGTCTTTACCTCTTCTCTTTCTTCATCTCTTTTGTCTTTACCTCTTCTCTTTCTTTACCTCTTCTGTCTTTACCTCTTCTCTTTCTTTACCTCTTCTCTGTCTTTACCTCTTCTCTTTCTTCATCTCTTCTGTCTTTACCTCTTCTGTCTTTACCTCTTCTGTCTTTACCTCTTCTCTTTCTTTACCTCTTCTCTTTCTTTACCTCTTCTCTGTCTTTACCTCTTCTTTCTTTATCTCTTCAGTCTTTACCTCTTCTCTTTCTTTACCTCTTCTCTTTCTTTACCTCTTCTCTTTCTTTACTTCTTCTCTGTCTTTACCTCTTCTCTTTCTTTACCTCTTCTCTTTCTTTACCTCTTCTCTTTCTTTACTTCTTCTCTGTCTTTATCTCTTCTCTTTCTTTACCTCTTCTCTTTATTTACCTCTTCTTTTTCTTTACCTCTTTTCTTTCTTTACCTCTTCTGTCTTTACCTTTTATCTTTCTTTACCTCTTCTCTGTCTTTACCTCTTCTTTTTCTTTATCTCTTCTCTCTTTACCTCTTCTGTCTTTACCTCTTCTGTCTTTACCTCTTCTCTTTCTTCACCTCTTCTGTCTTTACCTCTTCTGTCTTTACCTCTTCTGTCTTTACCTCTTCTCTGTCTTTACCTCTTCTGTCTTTACCTCTTCTCTGTCTTTACCTCTTCTTTTTCTTTATCTCTTCTCTCTTTACCTCTTCTGTCTTTACCTCTTCTGTCTTTACCTCTTCTCTTTCTTCACCTCTTCTGTCTTTACCTCTTTTGTCTTTACCTCTTCTGTCTTTACCTCTTCTCTTTCTTTACCTCTTCTGTCTTTACCTCTTCTCTTTCTTTACCTCTTCTCTGTCTTTACCTCTTCTGTCTTTACGTCTTCTCTTTCTTTACCTCTTCTGTCTTTACGTCTTCTCTTTCTTTACCTCTTTTCTGTCTTTACCTCTTCTCTTTCTTTACCTCTGCTCTTTCTTTACCTCTTCTGTCTTTACCTCTTCTGTATTTACATCTTCTCTTTCTTTACCTCTTCTGTCTTTACCTCTTCTCTTTCTTTACCTCTTCTTTCTTTACCTCTTCTCTTTCTTTACCTCTTCTCTTTCTTTACCTCATCTCTTTCTTTACCTCTTCTGTCTTTACCTCTTCTCTTTCTTTACCTCTTCTCTTTCTTTACCTCTTCTCTTTCTTTACCTCTTCTCTTTCTTTACCTCTTCTGTCTTTACCTCTTCTCTGTCTTTACCTCTTCTTTCTTTACCTCTTCTGTCTTTATCTCTTCAGTCTTCACCTCTTCTCTTTCTTTACCTCTTCTCTTTCTTTACCTCTTCTCTTTCTTTACTTTTTCTCTGTCTTTATCTCTTCTCTTTCTTTACCTCTTCTTTTTCTTTACCTCTTCTGTCTTTTCCCCTTCTGTGTTTACCTCTTCTGTCTTTACCTCTTCTCTTTCTTTATCTCTTCTGTCTTTAACTCTTCTGTCTTTACCTCTTCTCTTTATTTACCTCTTCTTTTTCTTTACCTCTTTTCTTTCTTTACCTCTTCTGTCTTTACCTCTTATCTTTCTTTACCTCTTCTCTGTCTTTACCTCTTCTTTTTCTTTATCTCTTCTCTCTTTACCTCTTCTGTCTTTACCTCTTCTGTCTTTACCTCTTCTCTTTCTTCACCTCTTCTGTCTTTACCTCTTCTGTCTTTACCTCTTCTGTCTTTACCTCTTCTCTGTCTTTACCTCTTCTGTCTTTACCTCTTCTGTCTTTACCTCTTCTAACTTTACCTCTTCTCTTTCTTTATCTCTTCTGTCTTTACCTCTTCTGTCTTTACCTCTTCTGTCTTTACCTCTTCTCTTTATTTACCTCTTCTTTTTCTTTACCTCTTTTCTTTCTTTACCTCTTCTGTCTTTACCTCTTATCTTTCTTTACCTCTTCTCTGTCTTTACCTCTTCTTTTTCTTTATCTCTTCTTTCTTTACCTCTTCTGTCTTTACCTCTTCTGTCTTCACCTCTTCTCTGTCTTTACCTCTTCTTTTTCTTTACCTCCTCTCTTTCTTTACCTCTCCTCTTTCTTTACTTCTTCTCTGTCTTTACCTCTTCTCTGTCTTTATCTCTTCTGTCTTTACCTCTTCTGTCTTTACCTCTTCTGTATTTATCTTTTCTCTTTCTTTACATCTTCTGTCTTTACCTCTTCTTTTTCTTTACCTCCTCTCTTTCTTTACCTCTCCTCTTTCTTTACTTCTTCTCTGTCTTTACCTCTTCTCTGTCTTTACCTCTTCTGTCTTTACCTCTTTTCTTTCTTTACCTCTTCTGTCTTTACCTCTTCTGTCTTTACCTATTCTGTCTTTACCTCTTCTCTGTCTTTACCTCTTCTGTCTTTACCTCTTCTTTCTTTACCTCTTCTGTCTTTATCTCTTCAGTCTTCACCTCTTCTCTTTCTTTACCTCTTCTCTTTCTTTACCTCTTCTCTTTCTTTACTTCTTCTCTGTCTTTATCTCTTCTCTTTATTTACCTCTTCTTTTTCTTTACCTCTTTTCTTTCTTTACCTCTTCTGTCTTTACCTCATCTCTTTCTTTACCTCTTCTGTCTTTACCTCTTCTGTCTTTACCTCTTCTGTATTTACCTTTTCTCTTTCTTTACATCTTCTGTCTTTACCTCTTCTCTTTCTTTACCTCTTATTTTTCTTTACCTCTTTTCTTTCTTTACCTCTTCTGTCTATACCTCTTATCTTTCTTTACCTCTTCTCTGTCTTTACCTCTTCTTTTTCTTTATCTCTTCTTTCTTTACCTCTTCTGTCTTTACCTCTTCTGTCTTCACCTCTTCTCTGTCTTTACCTCTTCTTTTTCTTTACCTCCTCTCTTTCTTTACCTCTCCTCTTTCTTTACTTCTTCTCTGTCTTTACCTCTTCTCTGTCTTTATCTCTTCTGTCTTTACCTCTTCTGTCTTTACCTCTTCTGTATTTACCTTTTCTCTTTCTTTACATCTTCTGTCTTTACCTCTTCTCTTTATTTACCTCTTCTCTTTCTTTACCTCTTCTCTTTCTTTACCTCTTCTGTCTTTACCTCTTCTTTCTTTACCTCTTCTGTCTTTACCTCTTCTGTCTTTACCTCTTTTCTTTCTTTACCTCTTCTGTCTTTACCTCTTCTGTCTTTACCTATTCTGTCTTTACCTCTTCTCTGTCTTTACCTCTTCTGTCTTTACCTCTTCTTTCTTTACCTCTTCTGTCTTTATCTCTTCAGTCTTCACCTCTTCTCTTTCTTTACCTCTTCTCTTTCTTTACCTCTTCTCTTTCTTTACTTCTTCTCTGTCTTTATCTCTTCTCTTTCTTTACCTCTTCTTTTTCTTTACCTCTTCTGTCTTTACCCCTTCTGTGTTTACCTCTTCTGTCTTTACCTCTTCTCTTTCTTTATCTCTTCTGTCTTTAACTCTTCTGTCTTTACCTCTTCTCTTTATTTACCTCTTCTTTTTCTTTACCTCTTTTCTTTCTTTACCTCTTCTGTCTTTACCTCATCTCTTTCTTTACCTCTTCTGTCTTTACCTCTTCTGTCTTTACCTCTTCTGTATTTACCTTTTCTCTTTCTTTACATCTTCTGTCTTTACCTCTTCTCTTTCTTTACCTCTTATTTTTCTTTACCTCTTTTCTTTCTTTACCTCTTCTGTCTATACCTCTTATCTTTCTTTACCTCTTCTCTGTCTTTACCTCTTCTTTTTCTTTATCTCTTCTTTCTTTACCTCTTCTGTCTTTACCTCTTCTGTCTTCACCTCTTCTCTGTCTTTACCTCTTCTTTTTCTTTACCTCCTCTCTTTCTTTACCTCTCCTCTTTCTTTACTTCTTCTCTGTCTTTACCTCTTCTCTGTCTTTATCTCTTCTGTCTTTACCTCTTCTGTCTTTACCTCTTCTGTCTTTACCTCTTCTCTTTCTTTATCACTTCTGTCTTTACCTCTTCTGTCTTTACCTCTTCTCTTTCTTTACCTCTTCTGTCTTTATCTATTCTGTCTTTACCTCTTCTCTGTCTTTACCTCTTCTCTTTCTTTACCTCTTCTCTGCCTTTACCTCTTCTCTTTCTTCATCTCTTCTGTCTTTACCTCTTCTCTTTCTTTACCTCTTCTGTCTTTACCTCTTCTCTTTCTTTACCTCTTCTCTGTCTTTACCTCTTCTCTTTCTTCATCTCTTCTGTCTTTACCTCTTCTGTCTTTACCTCTTCTGTCTTTACCTCTTCTCTTTCTTTACCTCTTCTCTTTCTTTACCTCTTCTCTTTCTTTACCTCTTCTGTCTTTACCTCTTCTCTGTCTTTACCTCTTCTTTCTTTACCTCTTCTGTCTTTATCTCTTCAGTCTTCACCTCTTCTCTTTCTTTACCTCTTCTCTTTCTTTACCTCTTCTCTTTCTTTACTTCTTCTCTGTCTTTATCTCTTCTCTTTCTTTACCTCTTCTTTTTCTTTACCTCTTCTGTCTTTACCCCTTCTGTGTTTACCTCTTCTGTCTTTACCTCTTCTCTTTCTTATCTCTTCTGTCTTTAACTCTTCTGTCTTTACCTCTTCTCTTTATTTACCTCTTCTTTTTCTTTACCTCTTTTCTTTCGTTACCTCTTCTGTCTTTACCTCTTATCTTTCTTTACCTCTTCTCTGTCTTTACCTCTTCTTTTTCTTTATCTCTTCTCTCTTTACCTCTTCTGTCTTTACCTCTTCTGTCTTTACCTCTTCTCTTTCTTCACCTCTTCTGTCTTTACCTCTTCTGTCTTTACCTCTTCTGTCTTTACCTCTTCTCTGTCTTTACCTCTTCTGTCTTTACCTCTTCTGTCTTTACCTCTTCTGTCTTTACCTCTTCTCTTTCTTTATCTCTTCTGTCTTTACCTCTTCTGTCTTTACCTCTTCTGTCTTTACCTCTTCTCTGTCTTTACCTCTTCTGTCTTTACCTCTTCTGTCTTTACCTCTTCTGTCTTTACCTCTTCTCTTTCTTTATCTCTTCTGTCTTTACCTCTTCTGTCTTTACCTCTTCTGTCTTTACCTCTTCTCTTTCTTTACCTCTTCTGTCTTTATCTATTCTGTCTTTACCTCTTCTCTGTCTTTACCTCTTCTCTTTCTTTACCTCTTCTCTGCCTTTACCTCTTCTCTTTCTTCATCTCTTCTGTCTTTACCTCTTCTCTTTCTTTACCTCTTCTGTCTTTACCTCTTCTCTTTCTTTACCTCTTCTCTGTCTTTACCTCTTCTCTTTCTTCATCTCTTCTGTCTTTACCTCTTCTGTCTTTACCTCTTCTGTCTTTACCTCTTCTCTTTCTTTACCTCTTCTCTTTCTTTACCTCTTCTCTTTCTTTACCTCTTCTGTCTTTACCTCTTCTTTCTTTACCTCTTCTGTCTTTATCTCTTCAGTCTTCACCTCTTCTCTTTCTTTACCTCTTCTCTTTCTTTACCTCTTCTCTTTCTTTACTTCTTCTCTGTCTTTATCTCTTCTCTTTCTTTACCTCTTCTTTTTCTTTACCTCTTCTGTCTTTACCCCTTCTGTGTTTACCTCTTCTGTCTTTACCTCTTCTCTTTCTTATCTCTTCTGTCTTTAACTCTTCTGTCTTTGCCTCTTCTCTTTTTTTACCTCTTCTTTTTCTTTACCTCTTTTCTTTCGTTACCTCTTCTGTCTTTACCTCTTATCTTTCTTTACCTCTTCTCTGTCTTTACCTCTTCTTTTTCTTTATCTCTTCTCTCTTTACCTCTTCTGTCTTTACCTCTTCTGTCTTTACCTCTTCTCTTTCTTCACCTCTTCTGTCTTTACCTCTTCTGTCTTTACCTCTTCTGTCTTTACCTCTTCTCTGTCTTTACCTCTTCTGTCTTTACCTCTTCTGTCTTTACCTCTTCTGTCTTTACCTCTTCTCTTTCTTTATCTCTTCTGTCTTTACCTCTTCTGTCTTTACCTCTCCTGTCTTTACCTCTTCTCTTTATTTACCTCTTCTTTTTCTTTACCTCTTTTCTTTCTTTACCTCTTCTGTCTTTACCTCTTATCTTTCTTTACCTCTTCTGTCTTTACCTCTTCTGTCTTCACCTCTTCTCTGTCTTTACCTCTTCTTTTTCTTTACCTCCTCTCTTTCTTTACCTCTCCTCTTTCTTTACTTCTTCTCTGTCTTTACCTCTTCTCTGTCTTTATCTCTTCTGTCTTTACCTCTTCTGTCTTTACCTCTTCTGTATTTACCTTTTCTCTTTCTTTACATCTTCTGTCTTTACCTCTTCTCTTTATTTACCTCTCCTCTTTCTTTACTTCTTCTCTGTCTTTACCTCTTCTCTGTCTTTATCTCTTCTGTCTTTACCTCTTCTGTCTTTACCTCTTCTCTGTCTTTACCTCTTCTTTTTCTTTACATCTTCTGTCTTTACCTCTTCTCTTTATTTACCTCTTCTCTGTCTTTACCTCTTCTTTCTTTATCTCTTCAGTCTTCACCTCTTCTCTTTCTTTACCTCTTCTCTGTCTTTACCTCTTCTCTTTCTTTATCTCTTCTGTCTTTACCTCTTCTGTCTTTACCTCTTCTCTGTCTTTACCTCTTCTGTCTTTACCTCTTCTCTGTCTTTACCTCTTCTCTTTCTTTACCTCTTCTGTCTTTACCTCTTCTCTTTCTTTACCTCTTCTCTTTCTTTACCTCTTCTCTTTCTTTACCTCTTCTCTTTCTTTATCTCTTCTGTCTTTAACTCTTCTGTCTTTACCTCTTCTCTTTATTTACCTCTTCTTTTTCTTTACCTCTTTTCTTTCTTTACCTCTTCTGTCTTTACCTCTTATCTTTCTTTACCTCTTCTCTGTCTTTACCTCTTCTTTTTCTTTATCTCTTCTCTCTTTACCTCTTCTGTCTTTACCTCTTCTGTCTTTACCTCTTCTCTTTCTTCACCTCTTCTGTCTTTACCTCTTCTGTCTTTACCTCTTCTGTCTTTACCTCTTCTCTGTCTTTACCTCTTCTGTCTTTACCTCTTCTGTGTTTACCTCTTCTGTCTTTACCTCTTCTGTCTTTACCTCTTCTCTTTCTTTATCTCTTCTGTCTTTACCTCTTCTGTCTTTACCTCTTCTGTCTTTACCTCTTCTCTTTATTTACCTCTTCTCTTTTTCTTTACCTCTTTTCTTTCTTTACCTCTTCTGTCTATACCTCTTATCTTTCTTTACCTCTTCTGTCTTCACCTCTTCTCTGTCTTTACCTCTTCTTTTTCTTTACCTCCTCTCTTTCTTTACCTCTCCTCTTTCTTTACTTCTTCTCTGTCTTTACCTCTTCTCTGTCTTTATCTCTTCTGTCTTTACCTCTTCTGTCTTTACCTCTTCTCTGTCTTTACCTCTTCTTTTTCTTTACATCTTCTGTCTTTACCTCTTCTCTTTATTTACCTCTTCTCTGTCTTTACCTCTTCTTTCTTTATCTCTTCAGTCTTCACCTCTTCTCTTTCTTTACCTCTTCTCTGTCTTTACCTCTTCTCTTTCTTTATCTCTTCTGTCTTTACCTCTTCTGTCTTTACCTCTTCTCTGTCTTTACCTCTTCTGTCTTTACCTCTTCTCTGTCTTTACCTCTTCTCTTTCTTTACCTCTTCTGTCTTTACCTCTTCTCTTTCTTTACCTCTTCTCTTTCTTTACCTCTTCTCTTTCTTTACCTCTTCTCTTTCTTTATCTCTTCTGTCTTTAACTCTTCTGTCTTTACCTCTTCTCTTTATTTACCTCTTCTTTTTCTTTACCTCTTTTCTTTCTTTACCTCTTCTGTCTTTACCTCTTATCTTTCTTTACCTCTTCTCTGTCTTTACCTCTTCTTTTTCTTTATCTCTTCTCTCTTTACCTCTTCTGTCTTTACCTCTTCTGTCTTTACCTCTTCTCTTTCTTCACCTCTTCTGTCTTTACCTCTTCTGTCTTTACCTCTTCTGTCTTTACCTCTTCTCTGTCTTTACCTCTTCTGTCTTTACCTCTTCTGTGTTTACCTCTTCTGTCTTTACCTCTTCTGTCTTTACCTCTTCTCTTTCTTTATCTCTTCTGTCTTTACCTCTTCTGTCTTTACCTCTTCTGTCTTTACCTCTTCTCTTTATTTACCTCTTCTCTTTTTCTTTACCTCTTTTCTTTCTTTACCTCTTCTGTCTATACCTCTTATCTTTCTTTACCTCTTCTGTCTTCACCTCTTCTCTGTCTTTACCTCTTCTTTTTCTTTACCTCCTCTCTTTCTTTACCTCTCCTCTTTCTTTACTTCTTCTCTGTCTTTACCTCTTTTCTGTCTTTATCTCTTCTGTCTTTACCTCTTCTGTCTTTACCTCTTCTGTCTTTACCTCTTCTCTTTCTTTATCTCTTCTGTCTTTACCTCTTCTGTCTTTACCTCTTCTCTTTCTTTACCTCTTCTGTCTTTACCTATTCTGTCTTTACCTCTTCTCTGTCTTTACCTCTTCTCTTTCTTTACCTCTTCTCTGCCTTTACCTCTTCTCTTTCTTCATCTCTTCTGTCTTTACCTCTTCCCTTTCTTTACCTCTTCTGTCTTTACCTCTTCTCTTTCTTTACCTCTTCTCTGTCTTTACCTCTTCTCTTTCTTCATCTCTTCTGTCTTTACCTCTTCTGTCTTTACCTCTTCTCTTTCTTTACCTCTTCTCTTTCTTTACCTCTTCTCTTTCTTTACCTCTTCTGTCTTTACCTCTTCTCTGTCTTTACCTCTTCTTTCTTTACCTCTTCTGTCTTTATCTCTTCAGTCTTCACCTCTTCTCTTTCTTTACCTCTTCTCTTTCTTTACCTCTTCTCTTTCTTTACTTCTTCTCTGTCTTTATCTCTTCTCTTTCTTTACCTCTTCTTTTTCTTTACCTCTTCTGTCTTTACCCCTTCTGTGTTTACCTCTTCTGTCTTTACCTGTTCTCTTTCTTATCTCTTCTGTCTTTAACTCTTATCTTTCTTTACCTCTTCTTTGTCTTTACCTCTTCTTTTTCTTTACCTCTTATCTTTCTTTACCTCTTCTCTGTCTTTACCTCTTCTTTTTCTTTATCTCTTCTCTCTTTACCTCTTCTGTCTTTACCTCTTCTGTCTTTACCTCTTCTCTTTCTTCACCTCTTCTGTCCTTACCTCTTCTGTCTTTACCTCTTCTGTCTTTACCTCTTCTCAGTCTTTACCTCTTCTGTCTTTACCTCTTCTGTCTTTACCTCTTCTGTCTTTACCTCTTCTCTTTCTTTATCTCTTCTGTCTTTACCTCTTCTGTCTTTACCTCTTCTGTCTTTACCTCTTCTCTTTATTTACCTCTTCTTTTTCTTTACCTCTTTTCTTTCTTTACCTCTTCTGTCTATACCTCTTATCTTTCTTTACCTCTTCTCTGTCTTTACCTCTTCTTTTTCTTTATCTCTTCTTTCTTTACCTCTTCTGTCTTTACCTCTTCTGTCTTCACCTCTTCTCTGTCTTTACCTCTTCTTTTTCTTTACCTCCTCTCTTTCTTTACCTCTCCTCTTTCTTTACTTCTTCTCTGTCTTTACCTCTTTTCTGTCTTTATCTCTTCTGTCTTTACCTCTTCTGTCTTTACCTCTTCTGTCTTTACCTCTTCTCTTTCTTTATCTCTTCTGTCTTTACCTCTTCTGACTTTACCTCTTCTCTTTCTTTACCTCTTCTGTCTTTACCTATTCTGTCTTTACCTCTTCTCTGTCTTTACCTCTTCTCTTTCTTTACCTCTTCTCTGCCTTTACCTCTTCTCTTTCTTCATCTCTTCTGTCTTTACCTCTTCTCTTTCTTTACCTCTTCTGTCTTTACCTCTTCTCTTTCTTTACCTCTTCTCTGTCTTTACCTCTTCTCTTTCTTCATCTCTTCTGTCTTTACCTCTTCTGTCTTTACCTCTTCTCTTTCTTTACCTCTTCTCTTTCTTTACCTCTTCTCTTTCTTTACCTCTTCTGTCTTTACCTCTTCTCTGTCTTTACCTCTTCTTTCTTTACCTCTTCTGTCTTTATCTCTTCAGTCTTCACCTCTTCTCTTTCTTTACCTCTTCTCTTTCTTTACCTCTTCTCTTTCTTTACTTCTTCTCTGTCTTTATCTCTTCTCTTTCTTTACCTCTTCTTTTTCTTTACCTCTTCTGTCTTTACCCCTTCTGTGTTTACCTCTTCTGTCTTTACCTGTTCTCTTTCTTATCTCTTCTGTCTTTAACTCTTCTGTCTTTACCTCTTCTCTTTATTTACCTCTTCTTTTTCTTTACCTCTTTTCTTTCGTTACCTCTTCTGTCTTTACCTCTTATCTTTCTTTACCTCTTCTCTGTCTTTACCTCTTCTTTTTCTTTATCTCTTCTCTCTTTACCTCTTCTGTCTTTACCTCTTCTGTCTTTACCTCTTCTCTTTCTTCACCTCTTCTGTCTTTACCTCTTCTGTCTTTACCTCTTCTGTCTTTACCTCTTCTCTGTCTTTACCTCTTCTGTCTTTACCTCTTCTGTCTTTACCTCTTCTGTCTTTACCTCTTCTCTTTCTTTATCTCTTCTGTCTTTACCTCTTCTGTCTTTACCTCTCCTGTCTTTACCTCTTCTCTTTATTTACCTCTTCTGTCTTTACCTCTTATCTTTCTTTACCTCTTCTGTCTTTACCTCTTCTGTCTTCACCTCTTCTCTGTCTTTACCTCTTCTTTTTCTTTACCTCCTCTCTTTCTTTACCTCTCCTCTTTCTTTACTTCTTCTCTGTCTTTACCTCTTCTCTGTCTTTATCTCTTCTGTCTTTACCTCTTCTGTCTTTACCTCTTCTGTATTTACCTTTTCTCTTTCTTTACATCTTCTGTCTTTACCTCTTCTCTTTATTTACCTCTCCTCTTTCTTTACTTCTTCTCTGTCTTTACCTCTTCTCTGTCTTTATCTCTTCTGTCTTTACCTCTTCTGTCTTTACCTCTTCTGTATTTACCTTTTCTCTTTCTTTACATCTTCTGTCTTTACCTCTTCTCTTTATTTACCTCTTCTCTGTCTTTACCTCTTCTTTCTTTATCTCTTCAGTCTTCACCTCTTCTCTTTCTTTACCTCTTCTCTTTCTTTACATCTTCTCTTTCTTTACTTCTTCTCTGTCTTTACCTCTTCTCTTTCTTTACCTCTTCTCTTTCTTTACCTCTTCTCTTTCTTTACTTCTTCTCTGTCTTTATCTCTTCTCTTTCTTTACCTCTTCTCTTTATTTACCTCTTCTTTTTCTTTACCTCTTTTCTTTCTTTACCTCTTCTGTCT